>NW_022436979.1:11571120-11721407 GCF_009761245.1 Sapajus apella | reverse complement strand
ACACACACACACACACACACACACACACACACACACACACACACACACAGTTTCCTCTTTTATTTCTGATTCTTAATCATATTTATGAACTTAATTTGCAAAGTATATGAAAATTTAGAAAGGAAAAAAAAGACTAAGCTCCTAAAAAGGCCAACAATTTGAGTTAACTATGGCCTATGTACACTGTGTAAAAAGAAAATGCTAGTACAATATAGTGTCTACAGACTGAGAAGATGTAAGGACTCTAAGTTACAAGTAGAGCTTCAAATCAAAAATATTGTTATCTGGGTGAAAAAAAAGATGCTTTTGGGAATATAAGGCTTTAAATTATGTGATCCATATGCCAAATGTAAGAAAAATATTTCAGAAATAATTCTAAACAAACCTGTAAATCCCAGCCTATATGGGAAAATAAGAAGATAGTGAAGACTGGTAGATTATTAACCTTGAGTTATTATTTATGGATATATAGAATAAATGACAATATATAGCTTCAATATTACAGAGATTTTTTTTTGAAGAAATATACTCTAAGTGAAAAATGTAATAATAGCATAGAAGTAAAAGTAAAAACAATCTAAGACATAGGAGCTTAAGTGGCTTTGGGATTATAGAAGTCATAGCAAAGGTGTCTTAAAGGTCTCACTGGAAGAGACAGAGAACAGGGAAATAGAAGCATCTGGTACATCCTATCTAATTAAGAGGGATAAAAAGAGAAAAAGTAGGGATTAAAGAATTTTATATGATAATAGGGAAATGTTTGTTCATTTGCAAGTACTATTAAAAATCAGTTCCCTCTAGTACCTTTAATTTGAAATTATTGAGAAATTTCAAATAGAAGAAAAGACAACTTGACTATACCTGAAAGACTAGGAAGTCATGGAAAATTGAAAGAACAAACTACAACAAACAATAAACCAAAATATGATGAAATTATCTAGTACTTATGCGAAATGAGAGCAGACAGTTATTCTATTAACAGAAAAAAAGCCCTATTACAAGAAAGAGCACTAAAATAAAGCATGAAAATTCTAAGTTATGTTCCTCAGTCCAATTCAAGAAGAAAACAAGAGTGGAAAAATTATCAGTCATGGTGGGGTTTAATATTAAAACCATTAAACAAAAGAATGCTCTTAAATTAACCTCTAGATTGATGCAAATTCAGTCACTGTGAAAGTTATAGCCAAAGAAATTTTTTAACCTTAAATGTCTTCATAATTTAGAGTTTTAAGAAGGGCAGTATATAGTGCTAAAATTCACAATGTAGGAAAGAGACTGAATCAAAACCCTTTATCCATCAAATAACAATAATTCTATTAAAAACTATTCAAGCTGTAAAAATACATTGACAAATTAAAATTATACTGGAAAATCTCAACAGATATTTTTCAAAAGTATATGACCAAGAATTAAATAAGAATAAAGAATTTAAAGACAATAAGTGAATTCTCTTAATAGATTAATTCTTAAAATTGAGAATATATTTACATGTTCATGAAACAAAATAAAAGCTAATTATGTATCTGTATACAATATCTGATATTATAATTTAAATACATATGAATAATAAAAGATGTCCTACATATTTAACTTAAATTTTCACATCTAAAATAGCCTTTAGATAAAAACCAATGTATCAGTAAAATCTTTACCTTAAAAGAAGCATTTACTCTTGAATATTTTTATTACAGAAGGAAAAACTACAAAGAAGAATTTGTGAATCATATTAAGAATGGGGAAATGTATACTAATAAATGTATACTAAAATAAATGCATACTAATAAAAATATTAATAGACAACAAAATAGAAGACACAAAAAGGGTTATATAAATTAATCCAGAAAACGTTAAAAAAAAATGCATGTATATGAGAGAGTGGTGGGAGAAAGAAACTTTTGGGAATTTAAAGAAAAAGAATTAGGGTCAGCTATGTTATTTAACTTGATTTATCCATTCCGCAACATATACATATATCAAAACATTATGTGTACATCATATTTTTTTCAATACAAATTAAGGTGGCTCATGCCGGTAATACACTTTGGGAGGGTGAGGTGGGAGAATTTCTTGAAGCCAGGAGTTCAAGACCAGCCAGGGCTCTAAATCAAGACCCTGGCTCTCCAGAAAAAAAAAAAAAAAAAATTAGCAGAACATGGAACATGGTTGTGCATGCCTTTAGTCCTGGCTACTCAGGAAACAGGTAGGAGAATCCCTTCAGTCCAGGATTTCAAAGCTGCAGTGAACTATGACTGATTACACCACTATGCTCCAGCCTGAGTGACAGAGAGAGATCCTATCTCTAAAAATAAAAAATAAAAAAAATTGAAAAGAAAAAGTGGACATGAGTTTGGGAAAGAGTGCCCCCAAAGAAAGACAGGAGATCATTATTGGTGCAGCTGTGCAGAGCTTTATGTTTATCCATGGCTTCAAGGATAATGTGGTACAGAAAGCATCAAATGATGCATCTTTTGTCTTCTCACAGGTTGTGACCTGTGCCCGAGTGCACTATTGTTGGACATGAGGTTTGGCTGTGATCCCAGTTTTCTTAATAATTGACAGGTTTGAGTCAGAACAGTCAGCAGATCATGGCAATCACTTTGTGTCAACAGCCTGTTGAAGCAGCTGTAGCTATCTTTGGTAACAATGATCAATGTTCCAGTTGTACATTTTCTCATACAATTGATTCATGCTTGTGCCCTCTACTACAGAATAAGCTCCCTGAGAGCAGGAAGCGGAGTCCACATTTTGTTGTTCACTGTTGTATTTCCAGGGACCAGCATGAGAGGGAGGAATGGCAGCAGAGAGATGAGAGAGATGAAGAAATTAAAAAAAAAAAGAAAAAAAAAAAAAAGCCTGAAAAAGAAGGAAAAATCAAATTCAATGGTAACAGTTTATAAATTTTAACAGTGAAAATTTTTCAGAACAATGATTTATATGTGTTTGATGAGAACTTCACTAAAACAGTAAGCTTAATGACTTATATTAGTTAGTTCTCTAGTATAATTTTAAATTCACTTAAATCTTACAATAATTTTAACTTAAAACTTAATTTTCTTCTTTGGAAAATGCTTTAAATGAAATAAACATATTTTTATCAAACACCCTGCCTTCAGAACTTCCTCTCAATCATGATTATTGTTCAAATTTTCTACCCATTAATCTTTTGAAATTAAACAGATTACTTCTTTTTTGGTCCAGCCTTCTGATTCCAAACTCAAAATGTTTCTCTGTAGTTACACCCTGAATAAACTCAATATTGTTTAATTCAAAGAGGCAGGAAAAGGAAACTTCCAACAGGAACTGGGAGGTGATTAACTGTACTTGTGGCCGCCTAGCATGGCCTGGGACACACCTCTCCTCTGCTTCCTGTGGATTTTCATTAATATTGTACCGAGTTCAGCAAGAATCAGACTTGCTGGTAACAGGTTAACAGGCTCCCACAGAGAAAAAGCATCTATCAGCTATCAGGTGCATAACAGCAGGTTGCAAGTTCAGTTATTGCGATCTTTCCTAACACCCTCTTTCTTCCCACCAAGCCACACGCAGGCCGCTGATGACACTGAAAGAGAATGTTTTCTTTATAGTGAAAACCATTTACCTGAGTTCTCTCACAAAGAGTCCAATTATCCTATGAGCATCCAAAATATTCTACACAGGCACCATCCTGCACAGGAGAGACTTTCTAAACTGAGCCTCCTATGGCAGGATAAATACCAAGCATAAAGACATGTGAAGACATGATTTTAATGTGCTGAATTGTCATTATGATGGGAACTTCCTGTGTATCCAGATTCCAATATATAATCATCATCAGAGGGTGGAGAAAAGAGGAAAAGCAAAATCGAACACACAGTGATTAGAAGCTTCCTTGGGAAAACATTATTTGGGAGGTGGTAAGACTGTCTCACAACTTGTATAAAGGCATATTTCAACCTTCTCATATACTCTCATCTCATTTACGTAGTAGCTATTTTATTACTGTTATCCAATTTTGAGAGGTGAGACCTCTGATTTCATTTCATAGATCATTATGGAAGAGCTGTGAACCAAATTCTGCTCTTTTGTGTTAAGGCCAATGCATCTTTTTTATGGTCTTTTCTTACCTCCATTCCACAATCTCTCATCTCTTTCTTTTTTCTAGCATAAGATAGTTACAAATTTTGAGGGGTTCTTAAAGCTTATTCTGTCTTTCATTTTTACTCTGGGATGAAATAGTATGTATCAGAAAGCAGAAGCTTATCAGAGAAGTAGGCATTGTGGCCAGCCAAATTCAATTTTGGTCCCTGTTTACATGCAGGCTATTAAGATCTTTTCTGAGTTTTCTTGTCCCCTATTATTATTTTGTGTCTAAATCGGGGAGTATAGTTCTTCATCATGAGTAAATTCTTTGTATCTGAAACAAGAAACAACTTTAGCACTGTGCTGAGTAAACAATCTGATCTAATACCATCACAGATACATTTAAATGAAATTACCTAAACTGCCATTTTAGTCCCCAGACTATCTTTCTGAAACACACTTCAAGTGCAATAATACTCATAATATGCTTGTTATTACCAATGTTAAAAATCCTTAACCAGTAATGAAAGTCTACATTGCTTCTGTTGGCTAAAAAATCACAGCAAAATTGAATGCTTTCTGTTTATGTAAATGTAAGCTTTGCATTGTTATTACTGGTTTCAATGATGAAAAGAACAATTACAATAACTTTTTATTTAAGGAATGGTGAGCCTTTACAATATCCATAAGAGGAATTAGTTTTGCGTTTGTTACTAAAACTGTCTATTTTTAAGATGTTCCAATTGGAGATTTTTTGAAATGTTGTTTTATATCACTTCACAACAACCAGAATTGCATTATTTAGTATTTTAAAATTGAATCAGAAACTGAGTTTCTCTTGTTAATGAAGATCCTATCTTGTGAACCAACTAAATCATTAAAAGAAAAAAAAAAAAAAAAACCTAAAATTAATCAGTGCCATGACATTAGCGGGGGCAGCAGAGGAAGGACTTCCAAAAATCTATTCCTCCATGAAAGCAATGAGAACACTGAAAAAAAGTGTCAAAATCAATTTTATCACAACCCTGAAGATTAACCAAGGCCTTCAATAAACTGAGATGTGTTTATTCAAGAAAAATGGCTAAACAACAAACACTGAGATGTTTCACATGCCCTATTTCCATCTTCCTATCCCCAGCTACATGGTAGCCCTGAAAATCAACAGCCCAGCAATTACCGTAGTCATAAAACCAGTAGCCTAGGAGCTACCAGAGCGGGAACACACTTTGGGAACTACCCAAATACCCGATTTGAGTGCATTATGATCAGCTGAACTGTCTGACACTTCTCAAATCATCCGCAAACAGGGTGTGTCTTTATTTGACCTAACTCAAAGCTTTTCACACAGCAACCACATTTTTCCTTCGGGCATTTGCCAAAAACATTCAATAGCAAACGTCTGAAAAGCAAACAAACAAAAAAAGAACAAAGAATAGACAGCGCTTCAGATAGCTGTGGAAAACGGTCAAGTATACCAACATACAGTTAACTGGAGTCCCAGAAATAAAGAAAACAAAACAAAAAAAAGACACAATGAGTAGTTGAATAAATGATGTAAAAATCTCTCTAAACTTGAAGAAAAACATTAATCAACACATTCAAAAAATTTGACTTCAAGTAGAATAAACTCAAATATATATATATATATATATATTTTTGTAATTTGTTTACACCTATGTAGTTGAAGAGATAGCTACATAAAGAAACAATTATTGAACTGTATTGATGGACAGATAATATATAAAGATGCAGTTTTACAATAAAAACATGGGAGGAAATAAAGTATATAGCAGTGAAGATATAGATTTTTAAATTGTTGTTAATCCAAACTAGATGATTATAAACTAAGGTGTTAATTGTAATCCATAGGGCAACGAGTAAGAAAATAACTCAAAAAATATATATAAAAGAAATGACAACGGAATTAAAATTGTACACAAGAAAATATCTGCTTAACACACATACAAAAATATGCTAATTGAGAAATAGGAGAATAAACACACAAAGAAAGGAGACATACACAGTACAAATAACAAAGTAGAAGAGATAAGTCCTGCCTTATTGGTAAACATACTAAATGCAAATGAACTTAACACTTCAATGAAAAGCACAGATTAGCAGAATGTTTTTTTTTTTACTTTTTTTTTTAATTAAACCTTAAGTTCTGTAGTACATGTACAGATCTTGCAGGATTGTTGCATAGGTACACACATGCCAAGGTGGTTTGCTGCCTCCAACCCCCCGTCACCTACATCAGGCATTCCTCCCAATATTGTCCCTCCCCAACATCCCCATCCCTGCTATCCCTCCCCTAGCCTCCCACCCCCCAACAGGCCCCAGTGTGTGATGTTCCTCTCCCTGTGTCCATGTGTTATTGTCCAACACCCACCTATGAGTGAGAACATGCAGTGTTTGGTTTTCTGTTCTTGTGTCAGTTTGCTGAGAAAGATGGTTTCCAAATTCATCCATGTCCCTACAAAGGACATGAATTCATCCTTTTTTATGGCTGCATAGTATTCCATGGTGTATATGTGCCACATTTTCTTTATCCAGTCTATCATTGAAGGGCATTTGGCTTGGTTCCAGGTCTTTGCTATTGTAAACAGTGCTGCAATAAACAAAAATGTTCATGTGTCTTTATAATAGAATGATTTATTATCCTTTGGGTATATACTCAATAATAGGATTGCTGGGTCAAATGGCATTTCTGTTTTTAGATTCTTGAGGAATTGCCACTCTGTCTTCCACAATGGTTGAACTAATTTACATTCCCACCAACAGTGTAAACATGTTCCTATTTCTCCACATCCTCTCCAGCATTTGTTGTCTCCAGATTTTTTTAATGATCGCCATTCTAACTGGTGTGAGATGGTATCTCAATGTGGTTTTGATTTGCTTTTCTCTAATGACCAATGATGATGAGCATTTTTTCATATGTTTGTTGACCTCATATATGTCTTCTTTTGAAAAGTGTCTGTTCATATCCTTCACCCACTTTTGGATGGGTTTGTTTTTTTCTTGTAAATCTGTTTTATTTCTTTGTGGATTCTGAATATTAGCCCTTTGTCAGGTGGGTAGATTGCAAAAATTTTTTCCCCATTCTGTCGGTTGCCAGTTCACTCTAATGAGTGTTTCTTTTGCTGTGCAGAAGCTCTTAAGTTTAATTAGATCCCATTTGTCTATCTTGACTTTTGTGGCCATTGCTTTTGGTGTTTTAGTCATGAAGTCCTTACCTATGCCTATAACCTGAATGGTATTGCCTAGGCTTTCTTCTAGGGTTTTTATGGTGTTAGGTCTTATGTTTAAAACTTTAATCTATCTTGAGTTAATTTTTGTGTAAGGTGTAAGAAGGGGGTTTATAAAAAGATTAAACTGTGCTGCCTACAGCAGACACACTTTAGACTCAAGATATAAAAAAGTAGAAAATAATAAAAGTACAACATACAAACTAATATCTGACAAAATAGATTTTGAAACCAAAATTATTACTAGAGGCAAAATACATTTTATATTGATGAAAGGAAGGAAGGAAGGAAGGAAGGAAGGAAGGAAGGAAGGGAGGGAGGGAGGGAGGGAAAGGAAAGATTGATTTAGTAAGAACATTTTGAGGCTTCAATTACCCCGTTTCAACAAAGAATAAAACAACTAGTAGAATATCAGCAAGGATATATGAAGCCTGAACAATGCTATAAACCAACTGAACCAAACACACAGCTATGGAACACTCTGCCAACAGAAGAATACACATTATTCTCAAGTGGACATGGAACATTCTCCAGGATAGACCACAGGCTAAGTCAAAAAACCAATCTGAATAAATTTATAAGGATTGAAATCATACAATATATATTTTCCAACATAATGGAATGAAGTTAAAATTAATAATGGAAAGACATTGGGAAATTTATAAATATGTGGAAATTACACAAAATTTTTCTAATCAGTTAAGAAATAATTCATAAGAAAAAATAGAAATATTTACAAGTGAAGGAAAATGAAAACAACATGTCAAAACTTATGGAATACAGCCAAAGTAAGACTCAGAATAAATTTATAGTTGTAAATACCTATATTAAGAAATAGAAAATATCTCAAAGCAATAAGCTAGTTTTCTAACTTAGGAAATTACAAAATAACAATCTAAACAAAAAGCAAGGAAAAAGAAGGAAATAGTAAAGGTTTGAGTAAAAATAACTGAAATAAACAGAGAAAAATAAACTAACCTAAAAGTTATTTCTTTGACTAGATTAATAAAATTTAGAAATATTTAGCTACACTGAGCTTAAAAAAAGAGATGACTCAAGTTACTAAAATCAGGAATCAAAGAGAGGAAAAGGATTATCAAAGAATATTATGAACAATTGTGCACCAACAAATTAAATTGCCTAGAAGTGGCTGGAACTGACTTGGGAAGAAATAGTGAATCTGATTAGATTTATACCAGAACATTTATTATATTAGTTATCAAGAACCTTTCCATAAAAATTCCTAGAATTTAATAGCTCCACTAATGAAATCTAGCAAACAGTTAAACAAATATTAACACCAATCTTTCACAAACTATTTCAAAAATAGGATAGAAAGAAACATTTTCCCAACTCATGTTAATAAGTCAGTATTATCCTTATAACAAAACAAAATAAAACAAAAAAAACTGCAGAGTTTATATACAATATCTTTTATGTATATAAAATCAAAAACCTTCAAAAAAATAATGGCAAACAAAATTCAAAACCACTCAAAGACATTATAAGGAAAAAGACAAATGAGCGAAAACTACACACCAGTATCTCTGATGAATACAGATTCAAAAGCCTTCAATAAAACACTAGCAAGCCAAATTCAGTAATATTTTAAAGGATTGTACATCACAACTAATTGAGATATTATCCCAGGGCTTCAAGGTTCATTCAACCTATGAAAATCATTCAATATAATATGTAATATTTATAGAACAAGGAAGAAAACCTAATTATCACCTAGATGCAAAGTTCAATACACTGTTATGATAAAAAAAATACTTTTAACAAAATTCAATACCCTTTCATGATTTAACAAAAGTAGAAATAAAAGGGAAGTTTCTCAACCTACCAAAGGACATCTATTTTAAAAACAAAAAAACACAGGTGACATTACAAAAAATATAAAAAATGGTAAAATACATTTATCAAAAGAAGTGCAAATCTTATAAATTTACACTATATAGCTCTTTTCAAAAACAATGAACTAAATAAGTGGAAAGACATCCCATGTTAATGGATTGGAAGACATAATATTGTAAAAGTGGCAACACAACCTAAATCAACAGATTCAACATAATCTCTAACAAGATCTCATCTATTTTATTTTCTTGTAGAAAATAAATCTGATCCTAAAATGTGCATGGAAGTGGAATAAAAAATGCCAGAAACCAAAAGGAAGAACTAAATTGAAAGACTCAGACTTTCCAATTCATAACTTAGCATACAGCTAGAGTAATTAAGACAGAATAGTACTGATATAAAAATACACAAATGTATCAAAGGAGTAGAATTAAGAAGATTAAATTCTTACGTTAATATCAGTTGAATTTTGAAAAGGGTGCCAAGATAATTAAATTGGGAAAGTTATCCCATTGTCTCAACAACTGGATAGCCACATGGAAAAGACGAAAATTTGGTTTCCATATAGCACATGACTTACAAACTAACTGAAAATGGATCAGAAGCCTCACTGTAAGAGCTAAAAACTCTAAGACTTTTAAAAAACATACACATAAATCTCTGTGATATTAGATTTGGCAATGATTTCTTAACTGTGACACCAAAATCAGAAGAAAAGAAATGGATAAATAGGACTTCATTGAAATTAAATATTTTTGCTTCAAAGGGCTTCATCAAGAATGTAAAATAACTTACAGAATGGGAACTGAGTGAAAACCCAATTAACAGAACCAAATTTAAAAATGGGGAAAAAATATGAATAAACTTTTCTTTACAAAGATGCTCAAATGGCCAATAACTTCTGACGAAAAGTTGTTCCACATCATTAGTAATTAGAGAAATTCAAATCAAAGCTACTATCATTCTGCACCCACTAGGATGACTATAACCCAAAGGAGAAACAGTAACAAGTTTTAGTGAGTGTGTGGAAAAACTGGAACCCTTATGTAGTGCTGCTGGGAACCTAATTTCTTTCAGCCACTTTGACAATTTGGCATTTCCTCAAAATGTTAAGCATCTTTACCAAAGAACCCAACAATTTTACCCTTACATATTGAACAAATTGGGAAAATGCCCACACAAAGTTATACAAGGCTGTTTACAGCAACAATATTCATAAAAGCCAAAAAATGTTGGGAAAAAATAAATTGTTAACAATTAAATGGAAAAAACAAAATATGATATATCTATATTATTCAACCATAAAAACTAACGAGGTACTGATACATACTACAACATGGATGAACCTTGCAAACATTCTGTTAAGTGAAAGAGGCCAAATGTAGAGGCGACATAGTCTGATTTCATCTAAAAGTCTCAACTAGGCAAATCCATAAAGACAGAAATTGGTTTAGTGTATTCCAGGGATTGGAGGGAGATTGAAGTAAGTAGTAGATGCTAATGGGTATAAGGTTACTTTGGAGGGTGATAAAAATATTCTACAATTAGATAGTGATAATGCTTGCACACATTTGTAAATATATTAAAAATCTTTGATTGTATATTTTACATAGGTGAATTTTATGGTATGAATTTATATCTCAATTTTTTAAAACTTGGTCCAGCTTTCATGTTGGGCTTATTTTACTTTATCATAATTTAAAAAAATTAACCCATAATTGAATATGTAATAAATATTAACCAAACATATGTAAAGTATTGTATGATACACCTTAGACACAAAGCAATAAATCCCTAGTAAAGTCTATTAAAATATGTTGCTGTCAGCCAGGATAATGGTACTCCACCTAGCCAGGTAATCAAGCAGTTTCTTTGTCTATGCCTCCAATCATCATAGCTTTTATTTTATAATGATGGTGTCAGCAAAATCTTCTAATGCACATGATCTTCTCCAATGCAATTTGGCCTTGTTTACATGGGGTTTCATGGTTTTCAAGCCTGACTATGGACTACAAACAAGTCTTTTGCTCTGTACCCTACATGAATTTTGGACCCATGCAGTCTATAAGCTTCATGGTTATTCTGCCACCAAATTTGGACTTGGCTTGATAATTAGCAATAGCAGCAACAGTAACCAGGGCACCAGGTACCTTGCCTGCTTTCCTGTTGACCCTTGGTTTGTTTCTACGGGCACAGCGCTTCTCTTGTTCTAGTATCATGACCTTTACTTTACACCTTTACTTTACCTCTCTGCCTAATTATTACTCTTTCTCTCCACTGCTCCATTTAAATACATCGATGAAATACCATTTGATTAGTGTTTTTCATTTCACATTTATCAAATTCAGTTTCTTCAGACCTTTTTGCAGCTAGCGTAAAAGGAGGCTCAGATAGCTTTAAGTCATATAGAGATAGTCAACTCTCTACCTATGATACTGAAGGAAAAATATGCATGGGCTACTGAATTCTAACTCTCTAAAAGAGTAATTGTTTTCTCTAATGTTTGTCTTTTGGAGTACTCACTATTGATATCAAAGACAAACTGCCCTTCATTTCTTCACAATTTTGTAAAGTGTTAGTCTTGGGTAGTTATTTGTCTTTACAGAAAAATTATGGTTTACCTAAATGTATATATCTAAACTTTCACTATAAATACGACACAAAAATGAAAATGTTTCACCACGTGTTCTTATTATTGTAATCCATGATAATAACTATTTTTATATGAGTTTGTGATAAAATGTGTGTGTATTATAACTTTAAGGAAATTATCAAAAATATTATGGAAACAATCATATCAGTAAAGCTTATTCTGATCCTTAGAGCATGATTCCACATCATGAAACCCAAGCAGAAAAAGCAAAAATATTGTAAAGCATTTCTTTCTTGAATGTTTTAAGAGGCTTTCATTGTCCCAACATGAGGCTCTCAGGGAAATGTTTTCTAACAGTGTCACAAACCCTTGTTTTGTTCTAACCAGGTAGGTTGTTTCAACTTGGCATACTGCGGGCATGTTAACTGGGACTTGTACTTCAATATTTATTCCAGCCTCATGGCAATTCTTCACTGTCCAACATTTTTACAGTGATTTCTGCCAAAAGGTTGGAGACGTGAGAGAAGAAAAGGGACCACATACTTGAAACTTCTTATACTGAAAACAGAGACATAGAAAACACTTGGCTATTTTTTCCTAAGTAGCTGGATTTTTTTTAGTTTTTGTTTTCTTTTGTATTTTTCAATGCCATAAGGAGGTTTGTTTTTCATGCCTGCATTATTGTTTATATAGTCAAACAAATTACTGTTCTCAAAAACATGAAGCAAAAATGAATGTATCAACCTCCTCTGAGGATTCTGCAACAGTTGTATCTAGGTAAATATGTGACTATCTTACTAGTGACCAAAGTTGAGTCCTGTCTTTACTACTTACCAACTTTCTATCTCAGTTACTCTTATGAGTAAAATAAAATTTATGTCTACTAAAGAGTGTCCAGTTTTTACAATGAAATAAATTCTCTATCCATCTCAGCTGATTTATAATTTTATTAAGCCAAAAATAAGTAACATTATTAAGTATTGGAAGGCTAATTTCTAAAAAGAATACATGATCTTCAAAATGTTTAAAGGTTGCAACATATTACCTTTTTGAACCTTAAAACTCTGTTTGTCTACTTATACTTAATATCATTTGAAAGAGTTGCCTGGGAAAATTAGTATAGATAATAAATTATTTCTAATACTTGCTATTAAAACATCCTTTGTCCTTGATTTCAAACAACAGCTCATTCTTATAATTGCTGTTACTTTCATTCTATTTCTATTTTTACTTGGACATCTTTTTTTACTTTCAGGTCAATGTGTCTGAACAATAATTTTCTTTTTCGCAAATCAATATCACCCAAGACTATCCTTTTTCTCTCTCCTTCCTAACCCTTTCTCTCTTCCTCTCATCACACAAAAATCAATCTGTCACTCTTTCAGAGGATAAATCCGTCTGATTGCCATATATATTCAAAGACATGCTGTATTTGATCAATGTCATGTTTTTAATTAGTTTATTCGTTTTCACTGGTATAACTTTCATAGGTTCATCAACATTATCTTATTTCCTCAGTTTATTTGTTTTGATTTCTGGAGGAAGATATTTGCTATGACAGGAGTTGGTAGCGTTGTATAAATATTTACATAAAAGTTTTGCCCAATCAGTAACAGCTCTTTAAAAAACAATTTCTGGCAGGCCTGTTTTAGGGGAAAAAATTGTGTTCTTGTTTATGGTATGAACTACTTTACCATTTCTAAAATGGTGGAATTTCTTCACTGGTTCTTCTGTGGAAGTGTCCAACCAAGAGCTGGCTTTTCAATTGTATCTGACTGTGTTCTAATAGACTCAGCGGGTCCATTTCCCATGTTTTATTGTCTTTTAAATCTTTTGACAACTTGGCAGGTTTTGTATTCTGTTCAGTTGATGTTGGATACTATGCTCACTAGTGATCAGATCAACTGTACCTCACACCTCAGCATCACACAACATGCCCATATATCAAATCTACACATGCAACCATTGAATCTAAAGTTTAAAACTTGAAATTAAAATAAAGTTCAGTTGAGGTTTTATTTATAAAGTATCATGCTTTGGTATTTATACACTAGTCATGCTCCTTCAAGTTCTAAATACTTCCAAAATTATATTCTAAAGTTTTTAGTAAAGGACCCAATATAAAGCCATGTATAGTCAATTCATCTACATGTTCCTTTTTTTCCTTTAAATAATATACATAGGCAAGATAAACCTCTTGTTAGTTCAATAATCTGAACAGCATAGTCCAAGCCCATGATCTAAAAGTTTCAAATAAAGCAAAATCTATGTCTAAAGCCATCTGAAAAGGTAATGTCTTCAGGATCAAAGCAAAGAAACAAGTTTGGGGAAAATAATGTTTAAAAAATTCTAACCGGGCACAGTTGCTCATGCCTGTAATCCCAGCACTTTGGGAGGTCGAGGTGGGCGGATCACGAGGTCATGAGTTTGAGACTAGCCTGGCCAACATGGTGAAACCCATCTCTACAAAAATACAAAAATTAGCCAGGCATGGTGGTGTGCACCTGTAATCCCAGCTACTCAGGAGGCTGGGGCAGGAGAACCTCTTGAAACTGGAAGGAAGAGGTTTGCAGTGAGCTGAGATGACACCACTGCACTCTAGCCTGGGAAGTAAGAAACTCCATCTCAAAAAATTAAAAATTAAAAATTCTATGTATTCTATATTAGACCTATCAAAAAAACACATTTCCAAAGACAGTCTTTTCTAGACATTCAGGGCATGGTGCTAGCCGAGCAGGGAGGAAGATGCCAGCTGCCTCCATAGGTCATATTCCAGGGACATATCCAAGAAGTTTAGCGGGAGGTTGAACATACTCTGACCCTGTTTTCAAGCCTCAACATAATCACCTTCTTCCAGAAACCCTATGCAATATTTAAAATAATAATAACAACAAGTTTCACCATACAAAAGAAACTGAGATTTTCTGTTTAAAAGCAAATTTAATTCCATAATTCACGAAATAATCTGCAATTCTAGGCCTCCGTTTGTCAAATGGCAGTTAATGCCTGGAGCACGTGTTCTCTAGGTTCATTGTTCTTGCTCTATACCCCAAATCCAGTGTATTTCGAGGTTTCCAGTTTTGCTTTTAGAGTCTCTGTAATTTTCTCTTGTGAGCAATCATATTTTGAATTAATCTTGACCGTCAGACAATCAAGTACTCAGATTCTCTCTGTAAAACATGATGGCTGATGTCCAGAACTCATTGAAAGCTTGAGGCAGCAATCTGCTCTCTGGATTAGTCCAGTGTCTTCTGCTCCTACCAGTTAGTTGAATATTTACGTACACCAACTTGTGCTTTTCCTATCCCAGCTTACAACAGGCAAAATTGTTTTTGAAATTATATAAGTTACCAAAATACCTCTCAATCCATACAACGTGTGTTCCTGTGAAAACTAAATTGGACATTTGTGTAAGTCTATGTAGGCCAGGCCTGGTGGCTCACATCTTTAATCTGAACACTTTGGGAGGCCAAGGGGAGACTGGTAGCTCAAGACCAGCCTGGGAAACATAGCAAGATGCTATGTCTACAAAATTTAAAACAAAGTTTATGCAGATGTAACACCATAATAAAATACTTTTTAATTTGGAAAATATGAAAATATAAAGTTTGATTACTTAATTGTTGACTTGAGCTTTGCTTCACTATGATGGAATAAAAACTTCCAGGTTGATGCAAGTAAAATATGATGCACACAATGCCGCAAAATATAAGTGCCGCTATACACAGAAGGAAGGCTCTTTGTGGTGATGGAACGTTCTTTATCCTGATTGTGGTGATGCTTACACAAATCTACATATGTGACAACATTTCATAGAACTATACACTAAAAATAAAACTGTACATGCAAACTGGTTAAATTCAAATGAAACCTGTACTTCAGTTAACAGTATTATATAAAGTAAGTATATATGTTTTAACAATGTGCTATTGTTATTTAAGGTATTATTATAATTATTGGAGGATGTTGGGTGAAATGTACATAAAAACCCTCTTTGTTAGTTTTGCAGCTTCTTGTAAGCAGTAAATCATTCAAAAAGAATAGGTTATAAAATTGTAAAACCTGAGAAGATGCTATACATACACAGTTTGCTTCAAAACTATTTATTTAAATTTTTGCTTCACTGTGAAGAACCAAAACTGGAACTATACATATACAAATTTATGAACTAAAAACTACCACTATCCAGAGTAACCATAGTGAGAAAAGAAGTTTTTTTTTTCATAAAAGTGGTAAATTATTTTTATTCTTTTTATTGCATAAATGTAATGCATAAAACATGATGTTTCTATATATATTCACATAGTGAAATGAAAACTATAGTCAAGCCAATTAATATATCCACATGGTTACCTTGTATGTGCTAAGGACACCTAAAATCATATTCTCTTAGAAAACTGACAATATACAATATAATACTAACCATATTCTTCATGCTGTGCTTAGATCTCTAGATTTATTCATCTGACATAAACTTAAACTTTGTACCCTTTGACTTACATCTCCCTGTTCCTCCATATTTTAAATTTTAAACAAAATTAAAATGCTTAATTTAAGTATAAATCATGTCTTGAATTCTGCAGTTAGGTAAGCTGTCTTTTTGAATAAGAAGAATCACACTGAATAAAATCAAAATAGGAAAATAGGATTGCAATATAATCATCTTTTGAGTTTTGTTGCCTCTTGTTTCTTTGATTTTTAACTAATCAGAAAAGCACTTCCACATTAATCCTCCAAAAACATCATTTCAATTTTAATTATTGTTGATTTTTCATGGGAAAATTTAAACACCTTCATATTAGAATTCTAAATGTGACATTCAAGAGTTCTCAAAATTTGAATGCCTAGTTTTTATGACTTTACTAACAGCAAAAGAAATGAGTGTTGGGAAATTCATTCTTCACTAGAGTTACCAGGTACTGTAAATTTTGATTACTACATTGATGAGGCTATATTTTCATATAATCAGAGAAATGAATATTAGAATAGGAATACAAATTAGTATATACCACTTTTTAAATAGTGAAAAAATGTCATCAGAATAACTTAAAAGTTCTGAAGTCTGGATTGCTACTAAAACATTTTGTAGAAGTAATAGATTTGAACCCCATATTATAGAAAGTTCAAAACTTGAATATATGAATGGAAACATGGAAGAGCAATTGAAGTTGAGAAACAAAGCACTAACAAAGACTGAAATGCCTTTTGCATCTCTGAAAATCTGGAGAAATCAGGCTTTGTTTAGAAAAATTCAAAAGAAATTTGAAAGATTGTGTTTGTGTTTTACTCTCACTTGATTTTACCTCTCCCACTTCCTGTTTTCCCCTTGCTGCAAATATGAAGTCTCTACAAGAGCTGAATCTTCTGTTGGCACATAACTCTAGACCATATCAGTGGGATTGCTTTCCAGGATTTTATGAGTTGAAAAAGAGAGTCTTTGCTTGCCTAGTGACAGAAACTATGAAGTGTACACCTCTGGAGTGGTTGGTAATTATACTACCCCCATGGTGAGAAAGCTATCATCAGTAACAAAGAGTTAAGTTCACATTCAGAAAGAAGCAGAGATCAGTATGAGATAGCCAAGACAAAAGATGGTTAAGGTCAGACTGTGTCCTTCTGCTTCTTGTAGGTTGAAATTTAAACTCATCTTTATATTTTTTAAGCCAATGTGTTTATCTAGCCAAAATTATTTTGTGTAATTGTTTGTCATTTGCAATTGTTTAATGTCGTATTTTGAACTGTAAGGCAGGTAGAGGTCAATATTTATGCAGTTGAAAGTTTGAAAACAATGATGTAAACTTTGTATTGTGAATACAGAAAGATTACATAATTTTTAGCAGGGATCATATGTAGAATAGCAGCATATAGGATAAATGTATAAGAAATTATAAGGAGAGATGGAAGAAATAAACAATATAGGAACTACTATAATAAATTATCCCTACTGCAATAAACGTCTAGATTAGTGGGGATACAAAGTAATGTTTTTATCTATAATGTTAACACTGGGAATTAAAACAGGATGCCCTTGCATATTCTCTATACTTCTCTCTCAGGTCAATCAGCTACCACATGTGGTAGGTTACACCCCCATATCCAGGTCCAGGAATCATGGGGTGCAAATGGCTGTTACATCACTATTACCCCTAGTGACCCACTAGAAAAATTTTTCTCCCTGTTCCCATGACTTCATGCTCTGCTGGCCTGAGTCTTAGCTTCAAAGGAGGAAATGCTTCTACAACAAGATACACCAATTACACTATTCAACTGAAAGTTAGGACTGTCACTCACCGACTATGGGATTTTCGTGTCTCTGAATCAATAGGAAAAGAAGAACATTACAATGTTTTGATCCTGCTTCCCAAGGGGAAATTGGAGTACTATTTCACATTGACAATAAGAAAGAATATATCTGGAATATGGGAGCTATTTCTTAGTATTACCATGTCCTGTGGTTAAAGCCAAGGGCAAACCATAACGACCCAATTAAGACAGGACTATTAATGACCTGGAAACTTCAAGAATAATCCTTTACAGGCCGGGCGCGGTGGCTCAAGCCTGTAATCCCAGCACTTTGGGAGGCCGAGGCGGGTGGATCACGAGGTCAAGAGATCGAGACAATCCTGGTCAATACGGTGAAACCCCGTCTCTACTAAAAATACAAAAAATTAGCTGGGCATGGTGGCACGTGCCTGTAATCCCAGTTACTCAGGAGGCTGAGGCAGGAGAATTGCCTGAACCCAGGAGGCGGAGGTTGCGGTGAGCCGAGATCGCGCCATTGCACTCCAGCCTGGGTAACATGAGTGAAACTCCATCTCAAAAAAAAAAAAAAATAATAATCCTTTACTTCATTAGATAAAGAGCCATGATCACCATGATCAGCTGAGGTACTTGCTGAAGACAAAGGGAATATAGAGTGGACAATGGCAGAAAGTGGCTATAAATCCCAATGACAACAATGTGACCAGTTTCAGAAGCAAAACCTGTAATCCTCATAAGGATTTTGTTCTTATTTTGTTATGGACATGTTTGTGTGTATTCATAGAAGATATATTTTTCTTTCTCTTCTATCCCCTTATTATATAAGTTCTATTGATTATATAATAGCATTTAAGTGTTCTTAAGTTTACATCACAGTATTTAAGTTACAGGATGCCAAGGAAGAGAGTGAACATCACCCATAAATTTTGGATTAGCTTTTGGATAGAGAGTTAGTGCATTTTTAATTATATCATGTTAAATATAAGTATGTCCTATCTCTTATCCTCATTTAGAAATTAACTATGGTTTAGGGAAATGTGTGGGTGCTAAGTTTACAAGGGGTAGATTTGTGATGGTCAATTTTATGCGTCAACTTGGCCAGCCATGGTACCCAGATATTTGTTCAAACATTAGTCTTGATATTGTTGTGAAAGTAGGTTCTAGATGAAAATAACATTTAAATTCTTAGATTTTGAGTAAAACATGCTACCCTCCGTCGTGCAAGTGGACTTTATCCAATCATTTGGATGTCCTAAGAGAAAAAGGACTGACATCCTCTGAAGAAAAGAAAATTCTGCCAGAAGACAGCCTTTATACTTAGGTTAAAACATCAACTCTTACCTAGAACTTCAGCTTATGTGCCCCCTGCAGCTATAGGCGCATAAGCCACCATCCCCTACTGCCATTCATGTACATGCAGTTGGCCCCAGCTCCTGATTCTGGCCCAACTCCTATTACTGCACATGTACCTGCAGTGCAGGCTCCTGCTGCTACCCCTGGTCCCCAATGCCTTATGCATGTCTGTAGCTGACCCCTGCAAGCATTTGTGTACATACAGGATAAGTAGTTACATATGCATGTTACCAGTCTTTGCTGCCTCTAGTGTGCCTGAAGTTTGCCCCAGACACTGACACTGGAACTAGCTCCTGTCACTACATGCATGCCCACAGCCAGCCCCTGCCACCATGAATGAGCTTGAAGATGGCCTTCACAGAGTAGAGTGTGCGCACACCAGTGGCCCTTGCCCAACCATTGACAATATTGGTCTCTTGCCACTGAATCCAGAGGCACCACTGAGGACCCTAACAATCCTTGTTACTACCATGGAAATCCCACTGCTCCCCCAACCAAGGACACACAGTTGCTGATATCATTCATCCCAGCTATCTGAGCTGACACTATATTGTACCTTCCTGGACCTGGAGCTGTCACATTCCCCAGTACATGGCACTTGATGCCACAGAATGTTCCAGCAAGCCCCTCAACATTCAGATAAATGTCTTTTCTTACCAAAGTAATTTTATAAAGCCTGCGAGAAGTGTGACTGCTTATTCAAATGCACAGATATGTATATAAAGCTACATCATGATGAATCAGAAAAACATGACAATACCAAAAGAGCATCATACACTTCCAATAAGCAACAATTGAAATACATAAATTGGATGACAAAGAATTCAAAGTAATTGTTCTAAACGAGATCAGTGAGCTACAATAAGTCATGAACAATTCAATGAAATCCAAAAAATAATATCAGAACGGAATGAGAAACAACATTTTAAAAAAATGTTACTTAAAAAGAACTCAACAGAAGTTTTGGAACTGAAGAATACAATGACTGAACTAAAAAATAAAATAGAAAGCATAAGTAGCAGATTTGATCAAATAGGAGAATAAGCAAACTCATAGAAATACTGTTTGAAATTACCCAGAAGGGAAAAGGTAATTTAAAAAAAAGAAATTTAAAAAGGCTCTGAGATTTATAAGATGTCAAGAAAGCAACATTAGCATTATAGTAGAGAGAAATTACCATTAAGAGAAAAAGAGCAGCCTATTTTTAAAAATACTTTTAAAATAATGACTGAAAACATTCCAAATCTAGAGAGGGATATAGGCATCTAAGCACATGAAGATTACAGATCTCCAATGAGTTTCAACCCAAAGAAGACTGTATCATAAGATATTATAATCAAACTCAAAAATCAAAGAAAATGAGTGAATTTTGAAAGCAGCAAGGGGAAAGAGGCTAATCACATAAGAAGTAATTCTCATGTGGCTTTCAGTGGGTTTCTCTGCACAAATTTTGCAACTAAGAATACTTTACCAAGCTAAGTGGTCATACAGCAA
This sequence comes from Sapajus apella, assembly GCF_009761245.1. Classification (NCBI taxonomy): domain Eukaryota; kingdom Metazoa; phylum Chordata; class Mammalia; order Primates; family Cebidae; genus Sapajus; species Sapajus apella. The sequence continues at coordinate 11,700,545 of NW_022436979.1, read as the reverse complement.
TGTGAGAGAATTAAAAACTTTTACACATAAACAAAAGCAGAGGGAGTTCTTCTCCATTAGATGTGAATTTCGGGAAATTCTAAATGCGGCTCTTTGAGATGAAATAAATGAATACTCATTAGTAACTTGAAGACATATGAAAGCATAAAACACACTGATAAAGGTAAATAATCAAATTCAGAATATTCTAATACTATAATGATGGCATGTGAATGACATAACATTGGTATAAAAGGTAAAATACAAAATTATTAAAATAACTATAGTTGCAATAATTTGTTAATCAATACACAATGCAAAATGTAAACTGTGACATCAAGAACATAAGATGGGGGTAGTAAAAGTGTAGAGTTCGTATATATGATCTAAGTTAGGTCGTTATCAGCTCATAATAAACTGTTACAACTATAAGATATTTTATGTAAGCTTCACGGTAACCACAAAACAAAAAACTATGGTAAATATATAAACGATAAGGACAAAATATTCAAAGCATACCAATATAGAAAATCATTAAATCACAAAGGAAGAGAGGAAGAAAGAAACAAAAGATCTATAAAATAGCCAGAAAATAATTAATAAAATAACAATAGTAAGTCTTTACCTATTAACTATCAATAATTACTTTAATTATAAATGTACTAAATTATTCAATAAAAAGACTGAGTGGCCAAATGGGGGGCAAAACAACAAAAAATAAAATCTAACCATATGCTACCTATAAGAGAGTCACCTCAGTTTTAAGGATGCATTTAAGCTGCAAGTAAAGGGATGGAAAAAGATATTCCGTGAAAATCAGAACCAAAAGAAAACATGAGTAGCTACACTTACATCAGACAAAATACTTAAAATTAAAAAATATCACGGCCGGGCGTGGTGGCTCATGCCTGTGATCCCAGTACTTTGGGAGGCCAAGGTGGGTGGATCACGAGGTCAAGAGATTGAGACCATCCTGACCAACACAGTGAAACCTTGTCTCTATTAAAAATACAAAAAAATTAGCCAGGTGTGGTGGGACACGCCTGTGGTCCCAGCTACTTGGGAGGCTGAGACAGAAGAATCGCTTGAACCCAGGAGGCGGAGGTTGCAGTGAGCGGAGATTGAGCCACTGCAGTCCAGCCTGGTGACAGAGCAAGACTCTGTCTCAAAAAAAAAAAAAAAAAACCTATCACAACAAAGTAGGTTATTATATAATGACAAAGGATCCATTTATCAAGAGATATAACTATTATAAATATCTATGCAACCAACATCAAGGCATGTATATATATATAATATAATAATTATAGGTAATGTTTATGCAATATAATAGTTATAGGTAATGGTAATAACTCACATTCAACAATGAATAGATTTTCCAAATGAAAGTCAGTAAGTAAACACTGGATTTTAAATATACTTGAGACCAAATAGACATAATAGACATATATAAAACATTCTATCTAAAGGCATCAAAATTCACATTCTTTTCAAGCACACACATAATATTACTACAGGTTCTCAGAGACAGAAACACAAAAGTAATTATAAATCTATGTTAAGGAGCATATATTCTATATAGATGTAATTTGTGACATAAGTAACAAATTTGGGGGTTGCAGAGTGGTAAAGAAGTAGCATTTTCTGTGTAATTGAAGTTATGTTGGTATCACTTTAAAATAGCTTGCTGTAACCTTATAATGCAATATTTAATCCCCATGGTAACCACACATATAAAATCTATATAATGTATCCAATAGGATATTAGAAAGGAATAAAAATCTGTTATTAAAAAATAAGCGGGCCGGGCGCGGTGGCTCAAGCCTGTAATCCCAGCACTTTGGGAGGCCGAGGCGGGTGGATCACGAGGTCAAGAGATCGAGACCATCCTGGTCACCATGGTGAAACCCCGTCTTTACTAAAAATACAAAAAATTAGCTGGGCATGGTGGCACGTGCCTGTAGTCCCAGCTACTCAGGAGGCTGAGGCAGGAGAATTGCCTGAACCCAGGAGGCGGAGGTTGCAGTGAGCTGAGATCGTGCCACTGCACTCCAGCCTGGCCCCTGGCAACAGAGCGAGACTCTGTCTATAAAAAAAAAATAAAATAAATAAGCAAGGAGGAAGGCAATAAGAAACAAAAATGAAGGTACCAAGAAGCTGTAAGACAGAATGAAAACAAATAAAATGGCAATAGTAAATTTTTTCCTATCAGTATTTACATAAAAGTAAGTGGATTAAACTCTCAACTTGAAAGACATATATTGGCAGAATGGAAAACAAAAGTGGGATCCAACTAAATACTTATATAACAGGCTCACATTAGGTCTAAGCACAAACCTATGTTGAAAGTGAAAGGATGGTAAAAGATATTTCATGCAAATACCCAAATGAGAGCAGGGGCAGCCTACACTTAATTCAAAAAAAAAAAGAAAAAAAAAAAAACAAAAAAAAAAAACTAGATTTCAAGTCAAAAATGTTACAATAGACAAAGAAGGACACTTAAAAATGGTTGAAATGGTATGTCTTATATCTTACCGTAATAACATTGATATATATATAATCAAAGAATATAATGTGAAATTTTACTTTCACTTCCCTTTGCTTTTATTAAGTACACATTCTTGCATAATTTATATTACATAAAAATAAAAGGACTTGTTAGAAATGGAGGCACCTCCAAGAAGATCTTAATCCCAGTGAGCACTTGTTCACTAGCTCTGAGGCATTCTCATTATCATAATAAATTATATAATCATCATATAATTATCTATAATTATAATATAACTAAATGAACATCTCCTAAGCAAGTATAATATGCCAGGGGCTATATATAATGAAAAGATATTTTTCTTTATTGGCTTTGTCCCTTTCTAATTTTGGCACGACAGTGTGCCTTTATCTTTTGATGCCAAATGAGCTTCCTCTTAGAGTATAAAATTTCTCTAAACTTTTCCTCTTCTATAACTACTTTATAAGCCTTAAAAGTTTTTCAAAGTATCTTAAACAACCCATTTTATAAAAGGAGAGAAAGAAGGGATATCATACTAATTTTTATCTAATTTATTTTTTTAAACTCCCCAAGGTATTTATATTTACAGGACTTAAAGTAGATGTCCTATTAAACTGTTTTGAGATTACATAAGGAGAAAAGCACAAAAGCTTGAAGGCAAATAGAGAGAGGTTCAAAAACTTGTATAATATGCTTTGATGAGGGGAATCAAAGGATTGCAGATTTAATCACATGCAGAATTTTAAAGTCTAATTATAGGAGTCCATCATCTGGAGCCAAAGGCCAGAAAACTAATTCTTACACATAAACGTAACTGAATTGAAGCTCATTTTGCATAAGTGTCATCTGAGCTTCATGGAGCTATGGCTGTTTCAGTCCTTTGCTCCATTCACTATGGTGGCAAAATTCTGCAGGAATATAAAACAAATTTTGAAACTCATCAATTAGAAATCCTTTGATGCACTTTCAGAAAAGAAGAACTTCTGACCTAAAGAAATTCTAATCAGTAAAATTACATATATAGTCAATAACCAGGTTAGGCTATTAAGTATAACACACTAATGGTAAATGGAGTACTTGAAAATATTTATAGATAATATGTACAGAGAGAGCTTTTTCCCTGAAAATTAAAAGTTAATCTTCTTGTTACTATAGATAGAAATCCAAGAAATAAAATATATATGCAGTAACAGTAAAGAAATCCAAAAGTTAATCTGAAAATTCATGAGACAAGAACAACAATTATGTGAATCTGTTTCATTTAATTACTGATTATGAATTATGTAGTCAAAATATTTTTGTCAGCTAAAGACCTCCGCATTGTTGAAAAATTGAGTTATTCCCAAAATACGAAAGTAGACAAGTTAAGCAAGAAATTCTCATTGTTCTTTAATGAAATATACCAGGTGGACAGTGTGAGGAAAGATTGTACAAAGTAACATTTAATCCTCAACTTGTCTAGATTGTATAGGCTTCAATAAATGGTTTCTGATGCATTTTCTTTCTTTCTTTAACTGACATATCTCAACTGCCTAACAATGCCTGACACATAGGCACCAAATAATTATTTGTACAATGAATAAATATCTTGGATGTGGTTATAGTATTATTTCAGTTGTAAGCAAAATGGGTAACTTTTTCTTGTTTGGTAACAGCCTTTTAAGTCCCCGAAAGTGGAAATGACTTTATATTTGCATCCCTACTGTCTTCACACTTTGGAACAATTAGTTCCAAAGCCAATGATAATATTTCATTGTGGAAAGAGCTGCCAGAAGTTTCTTGGAGTCAAGTGCCTGAGTTTGAGACTATCCTCAACTAATTCTAGGCCCAGTAACAACAGCTAAATATTTCCTGCTAGAAACTGGGAAGACCCAAAGTTTCCTGAATAGGATCAACATTTATGAGCTCCTTCTAGAAATTGCTGTATTTCCTTGCATTTTGCTGACATTTTATAGACTCAGAGCTGAAATAAATTTTTATTATGAAAGATTGTGATTATGATTTCTAAGATTAATACTCATTCATTTCAGAAAAGCTGATACAAAAAAATAAAATTTATCTATTATTATGTTTTTATCAGTATTTAGACAGCAATTGCGGGTATATGAGAATTTTTTCAGGTACTCTTTTCAATGCCTGTTTTTGTCTTTCTTGTATTTTGCATTTTTTTATTTACCTGGGAATGAATCAAATAACCGTACTTTTTACAAATTTGGGAAGAAATTGTTGCTATAATTGAGTGTAATCCATGAAAAGAGGAAACATTGAGCTGAGCAGGCCTGTGACATGGTCTGAAATGATATGCACTCATAGAAAACAGAAAGAATAGAGTAGAGTAGTATAGCGCAAAAATGATTCTAAACCAAGGTTATGTATACCTTAATCCATACATATTAATCAAGTTCATCGTTTTTGACTTTATGATAATGTAAAAATGATCCATATTCAGTAGAAACTGTATTTTGAGTACCCATACAACCATTCTGTTTTTCACTTTCAGTATAGCTTTCAATAAAATTTACATGAGACAGATATACAACACTATGCTATAAAATAAGCTTGTGTTAGATGATTTTTCTCAACTGTAGGCTAAAGTAAGTGTTCTCAGCATGTTTATGGTAGTGATAGGGACAGAGGCAGATAAATTATAGGCAGAAAAGGGTGGGGCCCTGGCAAAGATCCATCTTCAAGCCTCCATCTGTAGCCCAGAGTGAGAAAATGCATTCTTGTTTTCCTGCTAGAATGTTGCCTTTTCCAAAACCACCCATGGCCTACCCTGCCCCCCATCCTGTACCCATAAAAACCCTGACCCAGGGGCCAGGTGCGGTGGCTCATGTCTGTAAATCCATCACTTTGGCATGCTGAGGTAAGTGGATCACTTGAGGCCAGGAGTTCAAGACCAGCCTGGCCACATGGTGAAACCCTGTCTCTACTAAAAATACAAAAATATTAGCCAGGTGTAGTGGTTCACACCTGTAATCCCAGCTACTCTGGAAGCTGAGGAAGGAGAATCACTTGAACACAGGAGCAGAGCCAGAGGTTGCAGTGAGCCAAGACTGTTCCACTGCACTCCAGCCTAGACAACAGAGCATGACCCAACTGGCAGAGAGCAGAGAAAGGGAGAAGAGGAGAAGCAGCTGGACATCAGAGACTGTGGTTTGAAGTTGGAAAGAAGCAAATTGACTTCAGAGGGATGGCTAAACAGCATTGCTTTGGAAGGGAGTATGGCTTACACGGCCGGACTTCAGGAGATTACCTTCCTGCTCCATCCCCCTTCCAGCTCCCCTTTCCTGCTGAAAGCCACTTGTATCAGCAATCAAATCCTCCATTTTCACCACCCTTCAAATGATTCATCGAACCTGATTTTTCCAAACTGCCACAGGTGCAGACACTACAGAATGTCAAACTGACCCTCTGCCCTTAAGAAAAGGCTCCTCTTTTCATAACAGCTCATAGGGCCCACTGAGCTGTTTAACACATAAGCCATCCATGGATGGCAAAGGTAAAAGAGCACTGTAACACACACCCTCTGGGGCTTCAGGGGTCACAGGAACTCCCCCCAGAAGCTGCTGTTGGACCCTGCACAGTTTTGCTCCTGCCAGAACCCAAAAGCACTTGCTCTGGCTCCTCTGCACACTCACTTGCACACTCATCCTCCCATGAGCAGTTGAGAGCTGCCAGCTGAGTGAGTGAGACTCTCCTCCTGGAAGGCTGGCAAAGGGGACAAAGAAAATGTCCTGTTTAAGTGATCTAGGCTAAACTATGGTGTTGATATATTAGGGGTACTAAATGAATTTTCAACTTATGATATTTTCAACTTATCTTGGGTTTACTGGGATATAACCCTATCATAAGTGGGTATGTATATATAAATAATGCTAATATCACACTGTGATAATTAATGCAAACTTGTTTTGTGGTCAGGAGTCTTTGAATTCTTTCTAGTGCATTGGTGGAAATTCTAATAAAAGAATATCCTGCTTTGAATTTTACTTAAATTCATATTTTGTATATTGCCTATTTTTTCTTTTGAAAGAAAGCTGTAATACTTAACTAGTTACCTAATATTTACTTTATGTTAATGTAAGCAATAATATAATGTAAGTGGTATGTTCAAATCTTTAATTATGTTTCTTCTTGATTTTTAAAATACATTGTACTTAATGCCACACTGCTTGGCATATTGTAGTTTCATATGTCTTTGAAGACTATTGGTTTGACTCCAGTTTTCTTTTTGAGAAAATGCATTTGATTCTTTATACCAAAAATAAGACTGAAATAAAGAAATAAACCATTTCTGAAGTAAAAATAAGAAGTAGTAAATACTCTTTGAGTACTAGACACTATTAAAAATAGCAAATTAACTTTTATTTTCACATTGATGGAGTTCAATATGCATCCCTGCCCAGGGCTGGGAAACTTCAGGACAGTGACACTTGTTTTCATTATGAAAGTGAAATTAGCTTTTCTGTGATATATAGTAGAACACCTGCATTTTTCCAAAGTCTTCTTTCACAGATTGCTTCAGGCCTCAAATTCCACTTAATAGTGCCTTGTAGAACAGTAGCTCTGACTATTAATAGGGTTGATAATTTCACTTGAGCAAAAATTCATAAGGAGATAGACTATCAGAATACGGGAGTTTTGAAAGGCCAACAAAAGTATGACACAGATGCTGGGCACCCCATACTATGAGAAAGACTGCCTTGAGAGATTTTATTTAATTAAAAATACTATATAACTTTAGAAAAGAAAATATGAGGTTGCTTACATAAAGTAGATTTATAAAAATATATTTATAAAAATGAAAAAAGTGAGAAAAATGTAATAATGCCTACATCCTGAATGTTATTAGAAAAAAAAGTATTTTCTTCCCTAAAGAAGGGAAGAAAAATCATCAGGTCAGACAAGAGAAAAGGAAAATAAAAAAAACTTTAGAGATACATACAGTCAAGAAGAAGAGGCCTTCAGCAGATAAGCTTTCCCTAATTTCAGCCTTAATATAAGCACAAACTGAGTTTTAAGAGAAAATTAATATTCCTTACTTTGCTACTTTTTGTTCTGAATCAAGTTCTAAAAATTGAAAATAGACTAATATAACTCCTCTAGGTATTAAGGAAGAAATGAGATAGCATGGGCTGGATGAGAGTCAGCAACTATAACCTCTGGACAAAATCATATACTCTATTTTTATGCTTGTAAATTAAATTTTATTAGAACGCAATCCTGTTCATTCATTTGCATGCTGTCTTATCTACAACTAGTTTTATAATACAATGGTTGAGTTACTATGTGGTACTTCATAGAAAAAAATGTACTGACCCCTGGCCTAGAGTATTAGGATGACATTCTTCAAGAAAGTGAATCTTCAAAGAGTTCTTAAGTATAGGTTAAACACACACACACAAACACACACACATGCACACACAGAGAGAGCAGATTTATTGAATAATGATTTTATGCTTAATGTTTTATATTACTTTTCCATATGCTTACAAAAACTCCAAGAGATAGGTACCATTCTCATTTAAGAAATTAGTAATCTACAAAATGTCGCACAGTTCATGGCCTGTACACACTGTTGTGGGGGTCGTGTATTACACAAGCATGCCACAGCTTCAGGAGGTACCATTCATTCACAGATATAATGTATTTCTACACTTGTTACAACAATTATTTGATAGAAAGCAATGACATGTATTTTCCAACAAAATCAGTATTACAACTGGAAGTATAGCATATTGAGATAGGATGCCTTTATTTTGAATTCACATCAAAATTCCATCTGGGCTACTGATAATCATTCGTAATATGATATTATATCAAATTTATTTAATGAATTAGCATATTAGGCTAGAATGAAAACTCAGGTAAAAAATGTAAATAAAAACTTTTAATTAGCAGTGAACATGATGTGTGTTTTTTTGTTTTTTCCCCACACTAAAGTGGTATCAGATAATTAAGATGGAAATTAACATACTAAGAACTAAAGTCACCCTATATTTTACAACATAAGATTGCTACTGATTCTTTATGGAAACTACCTTATGCATACCTGGATTCTTGCGGTGTTATTAAAATGTAAATTTTGCAGCAAATTTAATAACTGAGCATCTCTGTGAAACATATGTATCTCACCTAAAGCTGGTTTTCTTTTTATGTTAAATATGCTGCTTTAATGTTTAGAATCATACAATTCAGCACTAAATACATAGACCAAATATCTGTAGCAAATAAAACCCTTTGGAGACAGTGTAGTTACTTCTAAAATGAAGCCAACCTTGTCATATTGTTAGCTTTTAAGGTCACTGTATTTTAACACTACTAGCATTTTTACAAATCTTAGTTTAAAAAATTCTGGAAATAAGGCTAACTTTTAACAATATAAAATATATATATATATGGTGTGTGTATATATATATATATATATATATATATATCACTGAAATATAGTTTCCTACTGAATATTTAATGATTTTGCTGTTTTGAAATTCTTTTCCTTCGGTAAACTTGAAAATACTGTTGTAGTGATAAAAACACATTTAGTAAACAAATGTAAGAATAGATGTGATCAGTTCTAAATGTAGGTAGAAAATAGCACAAGTAATGGAGCATTTATTGAAACTGGAGTGTTTCACAGTCTGATTGATGTCTCACCTGAGTTTTAGAGAGCAGGTAGGATTGATACTGTTAAAATGGGAAGGAAGCAAATAGCTTACGTAGGGCAGAAAAATTCTGGGGAGATAAAGAGATCAGAAGTCCCAGCAGGTATTACAGTACATGAGTCCTAGACAAGTCAGCACGTGGATGCACATTTGGGAAACTTTCTTTGTGAAGAAACAAAAAACAACGGTGCAATAAGATTGCTAAGGGTAACTGTGCTGGAAAAGGTAAGTGCTGAATAGGGGAGCAATAACTGTGTTGGGGGTAAGAAGAAGCTAAGAAGACAGCAGTGAAAACTGGAGGAGTACAAGAGCATATTGTGAGAGATTACAGAATTTCCAAGAAGGGTTGACAGTGTTAAATGTTACAGAGGAGAAAAAGAGGAGGAATGGCAAAGGCTGATTGACTCTCAACTACTTAATTTAAACATTTGAGAAAGCCAGAAAGCAGAGGGGGGATGAGGTTCCACTCTCATGAGAATGGGAAGCAGAGGCAGAGGCAGCATGCACAGACCTATCTATTGAGGGTTTGTTATAAACACAGAAACCGATGCCTGGGAAAAGGTAAGAGTTCTTAACATTATTTTTTAGTTTTTCTGTGTGCGTGTGTGTGTGTGTGTGTGTGTGTGTGTGTGTGTGTGTGTGTTTAGGACACAAGTGAAATTTGAACATGCTTATTATCCAAATCGGCTCAGTGAGATAAAATTAAAGATATAAGAGACTGGGAATAGCTGATGTCAGAAAATATTGAAGATCCTATAGATAGAAACAACTAAGAAACAGTAAGAGCATATTGACCAAAATTTTAAAGAAATACACTTATCGTCTGGAATGAATACATTTGCCCAGTACTTGCAATGGCACCTCCTTGAACATAACAGAAAGAGTTAAAGAGATTCTTCCACATACTTTTTAATTGCTCAAAGAGTAATTTCTTTTTTTCTCCCTTTATACAATTGAATTCAAAAGATACAACAAAACATGCATACAAATGTATGTCAATAGTAGCTCAGGTATACCCTGTAACATTTAGAAATAGTTTCCAAGTAGCCATCTCATAGTTTCTACATTTTGATCTGAGATAATTTCAGTTTCAGCATTTAATTATACTGTAAGTGGGATGGATTTGAGTATTAAAATGTACATTGAATATAGGAATTATTTTAGTTGTGTATAGGGATGTAGTAATAGAATGAGGAGGTCCTTAGAGAAAAGAATATACAAAATAATATTGGAAAATTAAATTAAATACAATTAATCTTATGGATAGGTCAAATTTGTAATGCAGCCGAATTGTATTTTTATGTATTCTGCTTTCATTTTATGATTCACTGGGGCCTGGAAATGATCAGAGTATACGGTACATTTATGCTCATTGCATAGAACACCGAGTATAATTTTATCATTTAAAATTACTGCACAAATTTGTAGTTGTATGTTACTTTAGGACATATTTTTAGTCATGTCTATATTTATTAAATGCTTGGTCTACCATATAACATCAAATTATAACACTGTTCCTATGAGAAAATATAAAATTTTTATACCAGCCTGCTCTATTGTAATGTTTCTCAGAACACATTGTGGAGAGTAATGGGAGCTTCCCCATAGCAATTTGATGAACTATACTTGGCATAGATTTATGGATTAAGGATAAACTCTCCCTGCTGAATATTTAACCACTTATGTAAACCTGATTTTGAAATGTTGAGGTACATATTATTTTCTTAGCCACAACATTTAAAGCCCTGTTTCAGGACTACTCTCTGACATAGACCCCACTCTGTGCTCATCTCCTGATTGGTAATAGTTTCATAAAGATGCCCACCTTCTTTGGACACTTGAAGGTATCATGCATTGTATTTTGACTATACTGCTCTAGCCTTTCTTCAGAGTACCACTGATATTGTGTTCTTTACATATGGAGACCACAGTTTTATCAGAGTGAATGAAAGCATGTGCATTACACTGTTTTTAGAAAAGGCAATTTCCCCCACCACACACACACACACACACACACACACGCAAAATAATAATAATAATAATAATAATAATAATGGTGGCTTATTAATTAAATCATGGCGGTAGGTGGAATTTATTTAGGAAGAAATAAACCCAAGACTACGCTGGTCCACAGCACTTACACATACCCTCTAGAAAGTAAAACAACTAAACAAAATAATGAACCTGAGTCATGAAGCAAAAGTTTAACTATGTTCATTAGAATGATTACAACAGGATATTATTTGGAATATATTTTTTATTTGTTCCCTCTACAGGCATGAAATATTTTGAATATTTTAAAAAGGCTATTACTGTAGTACAGAGTTGTTGTATTAATAGTATTGTAACATGGAAAATTATTTAGAAGACTTCAGGTACAAAACTACATTAGATTACAAAAGTACTGTTCTACAAATATTTGTTTTTAAGATATTTGTCACAACAGAATCTTAAAGTGTGATTCTAATTGTAAAGAAATGTTGTTAGCAAATATCCAAAGATCTAGGTTTAAAATGGAGTGATTAACAGAGAATGAAGATGTCATCATAAAACCCTTACCCTTCCCTCAATGGATCACTAGAGATAAAGTTATCATAGCTAGAGTCTGACCTTATACTGCTATAAAACTGTGACATATATATATATATATATACACACACACACACACACACACACACACACACACACATATACATTATATATGTATACATATATATACATATATATGTGTATATATATGTATACATATATATATACATATATATATGTATACCTATATATAATGTATATGTGTGTGTGTGTGTGTATATATATATATATATATATAATGTGTATATATATATTTTTCCAAGATAATACGCTCTCAGTTGGTTTAGCAACCAGATCTTCTTAGCCTTTAGCATTAGAACATTATATGAATAGACATTTAAACCCTCTTACACATGATATTTAAATTGTTCTATCAGTTGTTTCAAATACCTAAATAATGTAGAGGCTACTACATATAATAATATGTTCTGTTACTGTAGAAATTTTTTAAAGTCTATCACTCATAAAATAGCATTAATGGAGAACAGCATCCAATGCTCACTACATGTTTTTCTGAGAGAGCACCCTAGCGAATTTCTATGAAAATATGTGTTTAATACAAGTGTTTAATATTGTGTTAAATTAAATAAATGTGTTTAATACAAGAATAATATTCTCTAGCAGAATCGTTGTAGTTTCTAATATAAAGGCACTGAAATTTATCAGGGACACTTATTTATATAGCTATATTAATTCTCTAGATTGGAAATATCAGACTCACTAGCAGTATGTTTATGTTATTTATTCAACAAATATGTATCCATTACTGTTCTAAACACTGGAGATACAATGACAAGCAAAAGCGACAAGGTTTCTCCTACACTCAGTACGTGGTTTGTAGGAGTTATGAAGAAAATGAAAAACAGAAAATACAGTGAGTTTATGGCTACTTTATGAATAAGAGGAGAGTAATATTGGGAAAGCCAATAGAAAGAGAGAACAAACATTAACCTTTTGAAGCATATATACAACTGTAACTATAGAGTAAAATGTTAGTGTGGATGGTGGAAGGGAAGAGGTTAATGACAGTGATGATACCAAAGAAGCAGTGAAGGGCTTTTCAAGTCTTAAAAGACTGGACTTTTTTAATTGGGAAAATTGTGCACAAAGGCTGTTTGAACCTCATTATCAAAATTAACCAACCTCCTTTTGATGGTATTGGGTTTTTTTGTTTTGTTTTGTTTTTATGTGTTTTAATGAACTATTTATGTTATTATTGCTAAGAATCATGGTACAAATATGGCAGGATATTTCTTGGATTTGAATTCACAAAAGTATAGTCCTCATTTCATAACTGATCTTACCTAGATAATGTTTTGGTTGATTAATCTGTAAAAAGATTTCTGCTATGTTCTCTAATTATAGGAGATTCAGAAAGCAAAATTAATAATATTATTCTTCCAAAGTGCTAATAGCTTGGTAAAGAAACAGTATAATAAGGTGAAGATTCAGGTAAAGTATTCTATTATATGATGAATATTGATGAAAAAATGTTAGGTGAAAATGTAGTAAGCATGCCATAGAAATCTGTCCCCATCTAAAAGAAAAGCAGCCCAACTGTAATTTCTGTTGATGTGTAAACTATGAGATGTTTATTCACTATATGGCTAATGAATTTGTGTTTTGGTTTAAAACTTATAAGTTCTGTCTCTTTTTTAAACATGCAACATTTTTTAGACATCTATAAATGTTATGCCCCAAAATAGACAAAATAATATTTAAAATAATGCAATAAAAGGTAACTTTTCTATCATGTCATGTCAATATTCATTACTATTTTTCAAAAAAGTTGAAAATACTTAAGGTAATAAAACAATAATTATATCTGTAATTATATAGAGAAAATATGTAGAGGTTGTTCGTAAAAGAAAAAAAGAGAAGTATTTATTAAATTATTATTACATTATTACACTTTTTTAGTTTATTTGAGTAAATATGCTGCAGAAAAATTAGTAATTGAATAATCAGTGTCAAAGTCTAATTTGTGTCCAAGCTCTGCTTTAAATATCATTTAGTTGGATGAGTGAACTCACTGAAATTGTATACACAATTTTCTGTTTATGTATAAAATTTGATATTTAAATGTATTTATGGTGAGAGTGTCTATAACTTTTATGAACATATCAAGTGGACATGATCACAAAAACAAACACAATTTATTACCACAGAGCATCAGAAATATCTCTTCAACCAATAAATATCTATAATGACATGATACTTACAATAGAGGCAACTATGGTATTTAACTGTCCGTTAACTGAAAGAGAAAAAATTACTCAAAAAATTTGTAAAGATGATATCTTTGTCTGCAAGTTTAAGAAAACACTTCAATTTAAATTTTTTTTTACCTAACTATGTTGCTATGCTATTTTATTTTCACTACTTAATTATTGGGTCCCACATAATACCTCAAATGAACAAATTATCACTGAAATTAAAAAGGTAGTTGATTATATATGTGTCCTTTAGGAAGAAAATAGGCCCCCTCAGAAGAAATGAGAACTCACTGTACTTTTTAAGTTTTTTCAAAAATGAGAAGGAAACAATGGTGTTCTGAGAAAAACAAAGATTAGAGGAATAAATAAACAGAAAATAAAAATAGTTTTAGGAAAGTTTGAGAGTATTTGTTGCCAGCAGGAATATATTAGAAGGAAAAAGCTAAAGTATGTGTTTCAATTAGAAAGAAAACAATTCCACATAGAAATGTGAAAACGTAAAACGGAACAAAAAAAACACTGAAAAGAGTAAGTATGTTGATAAACATAAATTACTATTCATTTTAATAAACAATCATTACAGTTTTCTGTGATGGCCAAAATATGTACATTGATGTACATGTTCACAAAATACAAGAGGTGGGTGAGGAGTTGACAGAACTTAACAGGTGCTTTAAGGTGCTAATGGTATTGTGAGAATGGTCAAAATAATCATTTGTTTTAAACTGCATAATACATCAAAATCCATGCCATAACCTCTATAGTAAAAGGTAAAAGCATAGTAAAAATTACTAAGACAAAATTATTTAAATCAAAAATTGAATAAAAAGAACACAGAAGAGGTAGGCCAAAGAGAAAATAAACAGTAAAAGTGAGATACCAGCAATACCAATAAATGTAAAAGGACTAACTATGCTACATAAAGCACTAAGATTGTTGGCCTTAAAAAAAAAAAAAGCAAATAAAGCAATATGCCATCTTAAAAATTACAAATATTTGTACTCAGAAATGTTGAAATGGAATGAAAAAGAAATAACCAAAAAAGTTTAACTACATTAATATCATGAAAATTAAATTTTAAGGTGAAACAAACAGCATTAGGAGAGAGAGAGATATATTTTATAATGGCAAAGATGTATACACGAATGATTGTATTGGTAACCTCAACTGTGCATTTCTACTGGTAACCATGTCCTTTGCTGTAACTGTCAAATTCATTTAACTAATTCATTGGAACATATTTTCCCAAACCTTAAATTTGGGCTTACTGCTATTAATTGTTTTAGCTAAAAACGATGTTAGCAGCTTTAACATTAGTAAAAGCTTGATGAAGTGTTTGTGGGTTTTGGCTTTCTCTTTTGCTTCTCTGTGATAGTCATAAGAATGTGTCCAAACTATCCTTCTGGAAGGAATTTAGAAACATGTGGCTAAAAGAAACATATGAGAAGAGATAAGTTGTCCAAACTATGACTATAATAGTCCCGCCAATCATCAGACAGTTTCCAAAGAAGGAAGCAAAAGAGTGGGAGTGAGAGAACAGCCAAGATCAGTGCGTTAGCCTACATGCTGCTGACTAGGATCGTGGTAGTGAACTAAGAAAAGAATCGAATCATCACTCAGCCAACTTGTAGACAGATAAAAAATAATGACACTTGTTAAGCCGCTGTGTTTGGAAACATTATTATATAAAATAGATAACTGATACAGAAACTGGTATCAGAAGATGAGTGATGTCATAACAAAGTTTATAATATATACCGGCTTTAGCACTTGACAGTGGACAGAAGCTGAAAGAAACTAGCAAGAAAATTGACAGGAAAGGCTAGAAAATGGCAAGAAAATTATTATAGAAGACCAGAAACATGACGACTGTGTTGGGTAGTGGTGAAATGACCATAGAACAATCATGTGCATTGAATTAGAAAATAGAAAATGTACCTAGTATACAGTTGCTTAGGACCAAAACAAAACAAATTTCTAATGGAATGTTAAAGTGTCAGTTGGCTCTTAATAGCTACATATGGTAAGCTGTACTAAAACATATGGGGCAGAATTTACAGAAATTATGGAGTAAAGATAATATGTTAGATATGGAAGTGTAATCTCCAGACATTCCAGACAGCAAAAGATTCTCAAAAGAAAATATAGTATGCAATTGCATATAAAAGGATATGGCAGTGAAAGACTTGTGAATTAATTAAGGTAGATACCAACTCAGATATGCAGTGTGTAGGACTCTATCTCAGTTTCCCAAGTCAGAACCTTGTGATATAGCAGCTTATTATGGCCAGAGTGATCATGTGTCTAGGAAGAGTAGCATATTTCTAAGAGAATTGTAGGAGTGGATTTTGGTAAATTGTGTTTAATGAAGTTACTTTTACGGGAAACCCACAACGTTTCTGAGTAAATTTAATTGTCAAAAATGCCCCCAGCCTAAATTTAAATGGACTGATGTTGCTCAAAATGCAAAAATAAACAAAAGCTCTCTGCCATATTTTTCTACGGGCAGGAAGGAGAATGTAAGAGTTGATTAAGTCACAAACTTTCCAATGTCCTTTTCAGAAGTAGTTAAGGAGAATAAAAAAAAAAAAAGAATCTCCAAAATATCAGAACCAAGAGATGTGAAGGTCTACCCTCAATTGTTATAATTAAGTTCTAAATAAAATATTCCCCAAATTTGGAGTATCTGCCAACATTTTCCAAGCTAGATTTCAGAATACCATTGAAACAGTGACAGCTACGTGGCCATTGTTCTCATTCTTGAGTAGAAAATTAGTAGGATTTTCTACAATAACTGCATTAGGTAGTTATCTTTTTCTTTTGCACAATTGAAGTTACAGGTGATGGGGGGTCCAGATAACATCTCTGCTTCATCAAAATTTCTGCAGAATATAAGGAGCTACACAAAAGGAATCACATACATGAATTTGAGGTTGATCAGAAGATCCTGAATGAATTTGATCTTGTAACTGAATGAAACGTGAGGAGGGAACAAGGAGAGAATGAGCATGTCTTCTACATGGAATTTTGTGAGTCATTATAGCCAGGGACTGATTTGTGGTTGATTACATTTCGGATTGATCACCAAAAACTAAAGCTCTATGTTTGAATCTGCCCTTTGTCTTATGCTTTTGCAGTTTTCTCACTAAAAGATAGAGTCATTTTTCTAATATGTTGAATATAAGCTTTGACACATGACTGCTTGTGTTAGTCATCAATTTATAGTCCCTTAGCTCCAAATTCACCCTCGGTACCTACTCTGTAATACCACTTTATTTATTTCTCCTTTTCAGTGAGCATGGTGTTTTGTCAGGAGAGGTCACTAGAAGGGCAATGTAGGAAGAAAAAATTGCTCTTCTAAGTTTGAGTTTTCTGTATTTTTATTTCTTCTTGCTCCTGCTTTATGTTCTATCTGTGGCCATAAATGTGGGGACATCTGCTGGGTCTCTGCCCTAGCCCATGCCCAGAGTGGTAGTCCCTCAGTGGTCCCATGGCTCTGGTTTGGACCCAGTGACTTCTCAGGGCCTCCAGTGCAGACACCACAGGTTCCAAGCCTCCTAGGAGCACCCAACTTTCCCTACGTGCCTTTACCTTGTCTGCAGGAAAAAGAAGTATTTCTCACAGCTCTCCTCATGTAAACACTGCATACTCCTAGTCTCATACCCACAGAAGCACCCTGTGTAATCTCCCACCAGCCTAGATTTACCTGCACCCTGGAAAGTTGGTTCCATGGGCCCTCCTGACATGGAAATCACATTCTTCAGGCTTCATGCACACAGCAGTGTCATGATTCCTTCTATGTGCCCACTCGCTTGCCTCAGCTCTCTGTTGCCCTAGGTGGTTACTCTTCATGGGCTCCTTTGCATGAACTTTGTGTTCTTTTTGTGTGTTTGCCAATGATAGTGACATTCAACTCTTATTGCATACCTACCCCCAAGTCTCAGCTCACCTTCGCCTGCATGAAAGTTATCACCTGATTACCAGCTGACTGAGCTAACTTTGGCAGAGGCCATCAGTGTGTGTTACTGTCAACAAGTAAGCTGAAGCCACAGCTTCTCTAATGAGATTGGACCCCTCGCCTTGGAAGAACACCACCCTCTATTATTTTTGCCCCCCTTTATTGATTTTCTCACAACCCTAGAGCACCTATTAACTATCTTTACATCTTTATGGATGTTCCCCTAATATAGCTTCATAATTATTTATAGTAAACTTCTTCTATTTAAATAACAGTGTCATCTCTTCCTCCTGATTGGGTACAGACTGACAAATTTGCTTTGGCTAAACAGAAATTAGCAGATTTATTGAAAGCAAAGGCTTGAAAGAGTATCATGTGCGTCTCATTTCTCCCTGGGATATGTGTGTGTGTGTGTGTGTGTGTGTGTGTGTGTGTGTAACGTGCGCAAAAAGGCTAGCAGACAAAGTGATAGGAGGACTTGTGAACATGAAAAGCACATGCAGGAGAGCACAGATTTTATGTAACTTATGAGAGCGCTAAGCCAAGCTTGACAAAATTGCCTAAGTGCCCCCAGCTAATTGCAGTTGAATCAGTGAATCTATCTTTGACCAAAAAAATGTGCCCAGTCAGTCCACTGACTTACAAAAAATACATAGCTTCTTATTGTTTTTGCTACCAGATTTGTGTAGTTATTATAAAATACTTTGTCAAGAGATAACTGTCACAAAGGGCCAACGTATCCGGAAAGTATCATAATCCCAAATCTGTACAGGACCATTAGTCAAGCTTTTAGATGAATAAAGCAATAGTAAACAGAATTAAAGGAGAAATTTTTTAAAATCCCAACTCTATATAGGTCAATCTAATGTAAAGAATCTGGAAACCACAAAGAAAAAGAATCTCAGTGTAAAATGGCAAATGAAAAAAACTGAAAAGGCATACCACTAAAGATTATCAAAACATGGAAAGTTGCTCTCAGCACTATAATTGTCCGTGAAATGCAAACTAAATGCACCATGCTATATTAATGCAGATTAGCCATCATAATGGCTAAAGCAGCAATATCCTTCCAGTTATCTTTTATAGCAGAATGAACTACCTCAAAACTTAACAGATTAAAACACTTCAATTTTATATCTCATTATGTCTTTCTCATTAAATTTCTATTTCTTTATTTCTGTCTCATGATGTCATGTGTCAAGAATCCAGCAGCCTTACACAGGTGATTCTTCTGCCATGGCATTGATGGAAATCATTAGCAGTATTCAAGACTAGTCTTGTCAGTGGGCTGGTGGGCAATATTCAAGAAGACTTCACTCATGTGCCAGGCATCTAGAAGATGTTCTAGAAGGCTGGGATTCACTGATACTGTCAATAAGACCTCTAGCCTGTGGTCTCAGGGTGGTCAGACCACTTCCATCGTGGCCTGTAGCTCTAAATAAAGGAGTCTCAAGATGTGCAAAGAGAAACTACATGGTTTGGTTTGTTTTCGATTTCTAATTAGCCTTGAAAGTCCTACAACTTCAATTCTGTTGCAGTCTACTGGGCCAAGAAATTTACCAAGGCCAGATCTGATTGAAAGGGAAGAAAATCAGATGCTCCTTCTCAAGGACAGCTTGAGAAGCTAACAAAAAATTGTTAGCTATTATTAGCCTACACAAATACAAGTACTTTTGAGGAGCAGAAATAAACTGTTGGTGAGATTGTAAAATTATACACAGGCATACATCAGAGATAATGTGTGTTCAGTTGTAGACTACTTCCATAAAGCCAATAACATGAAAAAGCAAGTCACATAAATTTTTTTGATTTCCCACTGGGTAGAAAAGTTATATTACACTATGATGTAGTCTAAAAATGTGCAACAGAATTATGTCTTTAAAGAAATATGTGCAGACTCTAATTTTAAAATATTTTATTGCTAAAAAATGCTGATGGGCATCTGAATCTTCACCTAGTAATAATCTTTACTGGTGGAGGATCATGCCTAGATGTTCATGGCTGCTGACTAATTAGAGTGCTGGTTCCTGAAGGATGGGACGGCTGTTGCAATTCCTTAAAGTAAAGGAACAGTAAAGCTTGCCACATTGATTAAATATTGCCTTTATATTTTCCTACAGAACTTCCTTCAAAATTGGAGTCAATCCTCTCAAATTCTACCACAGCCTTTATCAACTAATTTTGTGTGATATTCTAAAACCTTGTTGTTATTTCAACAATGCTCCTAATGAGCTTAAAGTGGCGAATTCTTTTCAGAAGCTGTTCATCTTCACCAGGAGATTCCATCTCATGAACAACTTTCTTTGTTCAACTATAACAGGCAATCCTTATCCATTCAAGTTTTATCGTGAAATTGCAGCAATTCAGTCACATCTTCAGGCTCCACTTCTAGTTCTAGTTTTCTCGCTATTTCTACTGCATCTGAAAAAACTACCAGCACTGAAGTCTTGAACCCCTCACATCTAATAATGACAGTTGGAATCAATTTATTAAAATTCCTATTAGTCTTGATATTTTGACCTGCTTCCATGAATCATGAATGTTCTTAATGAGATCTAAAGTAGTGAATTCTTTTCAGAAGGTTTGCAATTTACTTTTCCCAGATCTGTCAGAGGAATCACTATCTATGGCAGTAACAGCCATACAGAATATATTTCTTAAATAATAAGACTTTAAATTCTGATTTACTCCTTCATTCATGGGCTACAGAATGAATGATGTGTTGGCAAGCATTAAAACGTTTATCTCCTTGTACGTGTTCATCAGAGCTCTTGGGCGACCAGGTGCATTGTCAATGAGCAATGTTCTTTTGAAAGCCATATTTTTTCCTAGCATAAGTCTCAACAGTGGGTTTAAAATATTCAGTAAATCATGCTGTCATCTAAACTTTGTTCTTTCATTTCTAGAGCAAAAGCAGAGTATACTTAATGTAATTCTCAGGGGTTCTAGGATTTGGGGAATGCTAAATGAGCACTGGCTTCAAGTTCAAGTCACCAGTTGCATAACCCCTAACAAGAGAGTCGGTCTGTCCTTTGAAATTTTGAATCTAGGCTTTGACTTCCCCTCTCTAGCTATCAAAGCCCAGATGGCGTCTTCTTCCAATAAAAGGCTGTTTTATTCACATTCAAAATCTGTTGTTTAGTATAGCCACCTTCATCAATTATCTTAGCTAGATATTCTGGATAAATGCTGCAGCTTCTCTGTCAGAACTTGAACTTTTATATATGTAGATAGTTTCTTTTCTTAAACCTCATGAACCAACCTCTGCTTGCTTCAAAATATATTCTGCAGCTTCTCAACTCTCTTGGTCTTCACAGAATTGAAGAGAGTTAGAGTCTTGCTCTGGGTTTAGGCACTGGCTTTAAGAGAATTCTGTGGTTGGTTTGACCTCTGAAGACCACTCAAACTTTCTGCATCTCAGCAAGAAGGCTTATCATTCATATGTCCATCGGATTATTACTTTTAATTTCCTTCAGGAACTTTTCCTTTGTATTCACAACTTGGCAAACTATTTGGCACAAGAGTCCTAGCTTCCAGCCTATCTCAATATGCCACATACGTTCCTCACTCAGCTTAATCACTTCTAGCTTTCGATTTAAAGTTAGAGTTGTTCAACTCTTCCTTTCAGTTGAACAGTTGAGGCCATTATAGGGTTATTAACTGCAGTATTGTCGCATGTCAGGGAAGGCCCCAAAAGAAAGAAAGAGATGGGATAAAAGCCAATTGATGGAGCTATCACAACACACACAACATCTATCCATTAAGTTTGTCATCTTACATGGGCACAATTTGTGATATCTCAAAATAATGGCAATATTAACATCATAGGTCACTAATCACAGATCATCACAAATATAATCATGTAAAAGTTTTAAATAGGGCCGGGCGCGGTGGCTCAAGCCTGTAATCCCAGCACTGTGGGAGGCCGAGGCGGGTGGATCACGAGGTCAAGAGATCGAGACCATCCTGGTCAACATGGTGAAACCCCGTCTCTACTAAAACTACAAAAAATTAGCTGGGCATGGTGGCGCGTGCCTGTAATCCCAGCTACTCAGGAGGCTGAGGCAGGAGAATTGCCTGAACCCGGGAGGTGGATGTTGCGGTGAGCCGAGATTGTGCCATTGCACTCCAGCCTGGGTAACAAGAGCGAAACTCTGTCTCAAAAAAAAAAAAATTTTAAATATCGCAAAAATTATGAAAATGTGACACAAAGACATGAAGTGAGTGCATGTTGTTTTTAAAAATGGCACCAATAGATTTTTAAATGCAAGGTTGCCACAAACTTTCCATTTGTATGAAACACAGTCTCTGTGAAGTAAAATAAAATGAGGTATGCCTGTCATCCAGCTGTGAAACCTGTTGGGTATCATCTTCTAAAGCTAATCATATATAAATTCTAACATCTGATAGCTATGCTTCTAGATGATTACACAAATGTAAACATATACTCTCCAAAGAAATGCACTAAAACACTTACAGCACTGTTTATCCTCCAATAGAAAAATGAAGACACATTCTTTTAATTGTATGTTAGGTTCTGGGATACATGCACAGATCATGCAGGATTGTTGCATAGGTACACACATGGCAATGTGGTTTGCTGCCTCCATCCACCTGTCACCTACATCTGGCATTTCTTCCCATGTTATCCCTCCCCAACCTCCCCACACACCTGCTGTTCCCCCCTTGCCCCCACCAACAGATGCTAGTGTGTGATGTTCCCCTCCCTGTGTTCATGTGTTCTCATTGTGCAACACCCGCCTATGAGTGGGAACATGTGGTGTTTGATTTTCTGTTCATGTGTCACTTTGCTAAGAATGATGGTTTCCAGATTCATCTATGTCCCTACAAAGGACACAAACATCGTTTTTTTATGGCTGCATAGTATTCCATGGTGTATAGATGCCACATTTTCCTATCCAGTCTATCATCCATGGGCATTTGGGTTGGTTCTAGATCTTTGCTATTGCAAATAGTGCGGCAATGAACATACATGTGCATGTGTCCTTATAGTAGAATGATTTATAATCCTTTGGGTATATACTCAATAATGAGATTGCTGGGTCAAATGGAATTTCTCTTTCCAGGTTCTTGAGGAACCACCACACTGTCTTCCACAATGGTTGAACTAATTTACCTTCCCACCAACAGTGTAAAAGTGTTCCTATTTCTCCACATCCTCTCCAGCATCTGTTGTCTCCAGATTTTTTAATGATCGCCATTCTAACTTGCGTGAGGTGGTATCTCAATGTGGTTTTGATTTGCATTTCTCTGATAACCAGTGATGATGAGCATTGTTTCATATGTTTTTTTGGTCTCATATATGTCTTCTTTTGAAAAGTGTCTGTTCATATCCTTCGCCGACTTTTGGATGGGTTTGTTTCTTGTAAATCTGTTTTAATTCTTTGCGGATTCTGGATATTAGCCCTTTGTCAGATGGGTAGATTGCAAAAATTTTTTCCCATTCTGTCAGTTGTCAGTTCACTCTAATGATTGTTTCTCTTCCTGTACAGAACCTCTGGAATTTAATTATGTGCCATTTGTCTATCTTTTTTGTTGCCAATGCTTTTGGTGTTTTAGTCATGAAGTCCTTGCCTATGCCTATGTCCTGAATGGTATTGCTTAGATTTTCTAAGGTTTTTATGGTGTTAGATCTTATAATAAGTCTTTAATCCATGTGGGGTTAATTTTAATGTAAGGTGCAGGAAGGGGTCCAGTTTCTGCTTTCTGCACATTGCTAGCCAGCTTTCCCAACACCATTTATTAAACTGGGAATCCTTTCCCCATTGCTTGTTTATGTAAGGTTTGTCAAAGATCAGATAGTTGTAGATTTGTGGCATTGCCTCCAAGGCCTCTGTTCTCTTCCATTGGTATATATCTCTGTTTTGGTACCAGTACCATGCTGTTTTGGATTGCTGTAGCCTTGTAGTATAGTTTGAGCTCAGATAGCATGATACTTACGGCTTTGTTCTTTTTGCTTAGGTTGACTTGGCTATGCCAGCTCTCTTTCGGTTCCATATGAAGTTTAAGGTGGTTTGTTCCAGTTCTGTGAAGAAGGTCATTGATAGCTTGATGGGGATAATGTTGAATCTATAAATTATTTTGGGCAGTATGGCTATTTTCATGATATTGATTCTTCCTAACCATAAGCATGGAATGTTTCTTCATCTGTTTGTGTCCTCTCTTACTTCCTTGAGCAGTGGTTTATAGTTCTCCTTGAAGAAGTCCTTTACATCCTTTGTTAGTTGTATTCCTGGGTATTTTATTCTCTTTGTAGCAACTGTGAATGGGAGTTCACTTTTGATTTGGCTCCCTGTTAGTCTGTAATTGGTGTATAGGAATGCTTGTTATTTCTGCACATTGATTTTGTATCCTGAGAATTCACTGAAGTTGCTTATCAGTTTAAGGAGATTTTGGGCTGAGATTATAGGGTCTTCTAAATATACAATCATGTTGTCCGCAAATAGAAACAGTTTGACCTCCTCCTTTCCTAATTGAATAATGGTTTTTTTTTTCTTCCCTAATTGCTCTGGCTAGAACTTCCAATACTATATTGAATAGTAGTGGTTAAAGAGGGCATCTTTGTCTAGTGCCGGATTTCAAAGGGAATGCTTCTAGTTTTTGCCCATTCAGTATGATATTGGCTGTAGGTTTGTCATAAATAGCTTTTATTATTTTGAGATATGTTCCTTCAATACCTAGTTTATTGAGCATTTGTAGCATAAAGGCTGTTCAATTTTGCCAAAGGCCTTCTCTGCATCAATTGAGATAATCATGTGGTTTTTGTCTTTGGTTCTGTTTATGTGGTGAATTACGTTTATAGACTTGTGTATGTTGAACCAACCTTGCATCCCCAGGATGAAGCCTACTTGATCATGATAGATAAGCTTTTTGATATGCTGTTGCAATCAGTTTGCCAGTACTTTATTGAAGATTTTTGCATCTATGTTCATCATGGATATTGGCCTGAAGTTTTCTTTTTTTGTTGAGTCTCTGCTGGGTTTTGGTATCAGGATGATGTTGGTCTCATGAAATGATTTGGGAAGGATTCCCTCTCTTTGTATTGTTTGGGATAGTTTCAGAAGGAAGGATACCAACTCCTCTTTGTATGTCTCGTAGAATTCGGCTGTGAACCTGTCTGGACCTGGGCTTTTTTTGGTTGGTAGGCTATAATTGCTGCCTCAACTTCAGCCCTTGTTATTGGTCTGTTCAAGGTTTCAATTGCTTCCTGGTTTAGGCTTCAGAGGGTGCAAGTGTCCAGGAATGTAGACATTTCTTCCACGTTTACTGGTTTATGTGCATAGAGTTGTTTGTAGTAATCTCTGATGGTAGTTTGTATTTCTGTGGAATTGCTGGTAATATCCCCTTTATCATTTTTTATTGCATCTATTTGATTATTCTCTCTTTTCTTTTTTATTAACCTGGCTAGTGCTCTATTTTGTTGATCTTTTCAAAAAATTAGCTCCTGGATTTATTAATTTTTTGAAGGGTTTTGTGTCTCTCTCTCCTTCAGTTCTGCTCTGATCTTAGTTATTTCTTGTCTTCTGCTAGCTTTTGAGTTTTTTTGATCTTGCTCCTCTAGCTCTTTCAATTTTGACAATAGGTTGTTGATTTTAGATCTTTGCTTCTCATGTGAGCATTTATTGCTATAAATTTCTCTCTAGAGACTGCTTTAAATGTGTCCCCGAGATTCTGGTACATTGTATGAAGACTCATTCTTTAATAGGCAAATGGTTCAACAGTGTGAGGCAGATCATAATAATCTGCATTCCAACATCCTCTTTTTAAAATAAAATTTTGACAATTTTATTCTCCAGAGTTGGGATGTATATTACCCCTCTCCCCTCGAATTTGGGTGGACTGGTAATTATTTCTCAAGTGACATTATATGACTTTTGAAGCTCAGTCATAAAATGACAGGAAGTTCCTATTTGATTCTCCTGAGATGTTCACTCTTAGAACCCAGGCACCATGCCATGATGAAGCCCAAGCGGCACACTGAGTAACTAGCCTAGAGAGAAACTGAACCCTGAAAGAACCCACAGCTGCCTGCTTGTGCCATCATTCCCCCAACATGAGCAAGCCACCTTTGAAATTAATCCCCAAGCCCTGAATGAACCTGACTCCAGCCGACACCAGGTGGAGCAGGGATGAGCTGACCCAGCATAGTCCTACCAAAATTACAGTTTGTCATTAACATTAATGACTAGTGCTGATTTAAGTCATGATATTTTGAGATACCATTTATGCATCAATAATAAGTGAGATAGAATTTGATACCAGAAATGAGTGCTTGAATCTGTGACACTGGTGTTAGAACCAGAAAGTAGGTGACAGCCTAAAGGCTGTCCTGAGAAAATTGCTAGTGAGGTGTGTAGAGGCCCCAGGAGGCTGCTAGCGATGGCTCAAAGGAGGGAACTGTTACTGGAAGGAGGAGGAGAAAGAGCCATGTTGTGCAGACATCAAATTGTTGACAACAATGTCATCAGCGGTAATAAGAAAATGAGGAAAAGTGCCCATTGCACTTGATGACCCAGCTAAGGAGATTTTCAGGTAGAATATTTAAAGTGCCATCTGGCATCTTCTCATTGTCTAAGATAAAATGTGAGAGGAGAGACATAGCATAAAGAAGTGTTTAACTTGTAAAAAACCAGGACATACTGAGTTGTAAAATAAAACTGCATCTCATTTCCAGCCTACCCCTCATGGCAAAATATTCTCAAATCATCAGAGAACAAATCTGAGCACCATAACATCCTTTATTAAGACCCCAGAAATATTTAATGAAGTGATTCATAAAATCTTTCAGATAGAAAAAAGACCTAAAAATATCTTCAGGGAATGCCTTTCAGATCCTCTTTATGAAATAATCTGGCTTCTAAGAATCTTAAGAGCATTGTTTTACTTCCCTACTTAGATGGAGAGAAAGGCAAGGGAGAGTTAGGGCTGTGGATTTTGTCTTCTGGCATGGAACATATAATATACATATATATAATTATAGAACTTAACATATAAACATTTTATATATAACTCACGTACATATAAATTACATATATAATTGTTTTAAGTCGCTATGTCTTTTACAGTGGTTTATGGCACAGGGTTAATAACTGTAATGTGGCAGTAAATTTGTACAATGCAATATCATAGATCAATTAAAATGAAAAAATACTATGGATAGAACCAAAGGTATAGGTAGAAGTCTTGAGTGAAAGTAAGGCAAAAGAGTATATATTAATCGTATAATCAATCATATATTAATTCATTTAATAATCATAATTAATTATATATTAATTCATTTTTAAGGTTTGAAAGTAGACAAAATCTTTTAGTAAAATTTTAGAAGTCTTGTGGTAGTTTTTCTCAGAGGTGGTATGGACTGGTAAATGACATAAGAATTTTTGCTATACTAGGCAAGTCCTATTTCTTCATGTGGGTGCTGTTTATACAGATATTTTCATTTTGTGTCAAGTTGCCTACTTATGACTTGTGCCCTTTCTGTACAGATATTATACCTATATCTATCAGGATTTAGTCCTGAACACAGAGGCAGATCAATGTGCTTAAAGTGCTCTATGTCCCTAGACTTGTCTGGAGAATATAAAAGTACCGATTTATGATACACTCTAATAGTATAATAATAACAATGCCCAGGATGCACGTTTTATTCTGGAAGGTCACCACTAAAATACTAGTAGGAGGACGTAACATTGACAAGCCAAAAGCAGAGAAAATTGAATACGTACAATAGACACAGCATGAATCCAAAAGATGACAAGAGAGAAAAGGAAATAACAGCTATGACAAAGAGAACAATGGTAAATTGAAAAATATAACTCTGAATATACTAGAAATTCCTCACATTAAGTGATTTACAGTAATTCAAATTAAAATGCAACATATATCAAAAGGCAACATGGCTTCCCTAATATCCTGAGCCACATTTGTGGTGGCCCTTGTGTTCTGTAGTTGGAATGCTTGTGGTTGCAGGGCTGGGGCTACCAGGGCTAGTGGAAGTGGGAGCGAGGCTGGCCATCCCTGTGAACCTTCCTGGATTCAGGCAAATTGCTCTCTCCATGCCTCTAAATTGCCCTTTTCCATGCCTTTAAACTAGTTGCCTTGACAACTTACACTTCCATTTCTCGTCTATAAAATGGAGATAGGAATAGCACCTGCATTCAAAAATTTTGAGAAAATGAATTGAAGAAAGTTCTTAGAAAACTGTCAGCTACCTAACAACAACAGGTAGTGCAATGTTGTTTTATCACTATTATTTCTACACATGAATGGTTTCTGTGCTCACCAAGTAATGATAGCTTTGAATCCTGAGTTCATGATTTTGATTCCTCTCTAATTATCTAAATAGCCTTATCAGGAAATTTTTGCTTTTTTCTTTAAATGTGTGGTTGATACCTTGTAAGCTCTTTCATGCTTGTACTGGAAATAAAACTGTGACTGTGATTATTCCTGGGTCACA
Organism: Sapajus apella; assembly: GCF_009761245.1. Taxonomy (NCBI): domain Eukaryota; kingdom Metazoa; phylum Chordata; class Mammalia; order Primates; family Cebidae; genus Sapajus; species Sapajus apella. The sequence continues at coordinate 11,672,152 of NW_022436979.1, read as the reverse complement.
TTTTCTTTCCTGCAGTTCTTTGAAGAATGTGCTTCATTGTCTTGTGACTTTGACTATTTCTATGGAGAAGTTGAAGACTACCCTGATTTTTCCTTTTAGGTGATATTTATTGTTCTACTTGTCAAAAAAAATTCTATCTTTATCCTTGCATTTCAATAGCTTAACTTCAGGCCATATGCAGTCTTTATTAGAACACATTGAATTTTGTTAAATTCCCGTTAGCAGTATTCATTTCAATTAATTTAGTAATATATTCTATTCACATAGAAGGGTACCGTTAGGCTTTGGATCATTTTCCCAATCCAATATGTAGGCCTATAGTCTTTAATTTATTAAAGAGAATCAGTGCTGTTCAATTTACCATGTTTTACTATGTTTCTAGCTGTCAGTACTTTCCTTTATTCCTCAATCAGACAAGGGAAAAGGGTGTTTTTTCCCTCTATACACTTGGAGACGTTAATGGAAAATCCTCAAGACTTTGTAATTTACTCTAGAAACCGTCCTAGTTTCTAGAGAAATAAAGCAGTTTGTTAAACAGTAATTTATTTTTGCTTTTACTACAAGATCCAATGGAATGAATCTTGTTTTATTCCTTGGCTTTGAGTTTTGAACATGATTTCATAAGGTTATCTCTCTTATTTTACTTTGTTGGTAGAACTTTTCATTTGTCTTGTCTGTCGTTTGTTTATATTTACTAGTTGTTGTTCATTTCAGGAAGATTTGGAGAAAGGAAATTTTATGGTGAACTTAAAGTCCCCTGCATCCTTATGTACCCTTGACCAAGAAGGCAATTAAAAGTACTGAAGGAGTATGTGAAAAAGAAAACAGACTCAGACAGCCCTAGATGAACGTAAGAACTTTAGAGGAGGTCAAGAAAGAAATTTCAAGAAAATTATAGTTCCTTTTCTTTTTTTTGAGACAGAGTCTCACCCTGTCGCCCAGGCTGTAGTGAAATGGTACAATCTCGGCTCACTGCAACCTCCATCTCCCAGGTTCAAGTGATTCTCCTGCCTTAGCCTCCCGAGTAGCTGGGATCACAGACCTGCTCCACCATGGCTGGCTAATTTATACTTCTTTCTTAATAAGAATTTACAAATATAAGAAAACTATTTTTAATGAATGAAAAGGAAGAATCAGAAAAAAGGCAAGACATGAGTATTTTGTACAACCATATGAAATTGTTTATTTGGTGGTACTACACTATAATTTTAGCAACTGTATATAAGCCACTGTTTTCTAATTTACACTGTTTACATGAGATGGATAAATGTAATGTTTTTCTAAAGTGACAGCATTAGTAACCTCAAGGAAATTCATAAGCATTTTGTAGTCCTGCCAGAAAAGAGAACTGAAATATTAAATATCAATGAACACTACAAAGAACATTTACACACTGAAAAACTATGATTAAAAGGGTTAAGAAGCCTCTATAAAGAGAAAGAAAGAAGGTAGAAAGTGTTAAATCTCAGTCACATGTTGATCCTTGTTGCCAATGAATACTTTAATATGTTTTTATTATAATTTTGAAAATGCTAACTGTTCTTTTAGTATTGTAGTTAATATCCCTAATTCTGGATAATGTTGTCAAACATAATATCCATTATATGACTTATTTTTCGTTATTTTTATTTTATTTATTTATTTATCAGAGAGAGTTTTGCTCTTGTTGCCCAGGTTGGAGTGCAGTGGTATGAACTTGGCTCACTGAAACTTCCATCTCCTGGGTTCAAGCAATTTTCCTGCCTCAGCCTCCTAAGTAGCTGAGATTACAGGCATGCACCACCATGCCCAGCTAATTTTTGTATTTTTAGTAGAGACGGGAATTTCACCATGTTGGCCAGGCTGGCCTCGAACTCCTGACCTCAGGTGATCCAACCTCCCATGCCTCCCAAAGTGCTAGGATTGCATGTGTGAGCCATCATGCCCACCAAATGACTTATTTTTTATTGTAATATGGTACCTGACTTTTTAAAAGAAAGAAGCTGCCAGGCGCAGTGGCTCACACCTGTAATCCCAGCACTTCAGGAGGCAGGTGAATCACAAGGTCAAGCGAGGGAGACCATCCTGGCCAATATGGTGAAACCCCATCTCCACTAAAAATACAAAAATTAGCTGGGCGTGGTGGTACATACCTCTAGTCCCAGCTACTCGGGAGGCTGAGGCAGGAGAATCACTTGAACCCTGGAGGTGAAGTTTCCAGTGAGTCGACACCACACTGCTGCACTCCAGCCTGGCAACAAAGTGAGACTCTGTCTCAAAAAAAAAAAAAAAAAAAAGAGTTGGAGAGAATGATAAAAGTGTGATCATAGATATCTCATGCTATAAATTTCTTCATTTTACAGCTATGAAGAGTCTCATAGGCAGAAAGCCTCACAAGCATCTGCTTATATACAACTAGTAACAAAGATGTATACAGATATTCTCATTTTATAGAAATCATGACTTCTATTTTTTAATATTCCAAGAATAAGAGCAGGGTACTCTGAACAAATGTGATTGCTTTCAAAATTATAGTCTAATTTTTAATTTTTTCTGGTATAAAAAATTTATTCAATCACCCCTGTAAACATTAATAAGTACTTTCAATATTTACCTAATTCTTAGCCTCCAGCTTCCTAGATGGTTGGTAGTTATATAGGGTCTCTTGAGCCCTGCCAAGAATTAGCCGACATTTACAACATTTAGAACTAGAATGAAGATCAGGGATTTGAGTTATAAAATTTTTATCTCATAGACTCCTGATCTTACTTTCAACAGCGTGTCCAATAGCTTTCTGTAAAGGGGGAGACTAATTATTATATGAATCTGAGAAACAAAATTTTTAAATAGCACAATTGTCCCAGAAACAATACATTTTGGTAATTTAGAATGAAAGAGTGCAAAAGTTATATTTTGGCCAGTTACAACTCCGTGTTTACAAAGAAGAGAAATGTCTCAGGTTTATAAGACAATGTACAGCATTTGGAAAGCAGGAAATTTTGTTTTATGTCAACACGTGTGTGAGCAGACATCATCTAATACCTACCTGAACCTTGGATACAAACATTCGAGAGGCTTATTAGGAGAGTTCCTATAATGACTGCATAGGTAATCATTAGTAATAATACTGAAACAGAAGTATAAAGAGACTCAAAAAATTCATGGTAATAGTAATTTTGATAATGATCATAATAATAACTAAAATGAAGAGTAACTGCAGCCCTCTTTTTCTTGGCTTTGAATTCTAGGAAATAAGAGACCTCAGAAATAGAAGTTCAAAGCAAAGTGTGTCATAGGGTGCTTCCTTGCTTTTGAAATCACATCTGTGGATCGGTAACAGATAATTGGCAGCAACAAATGACTACATCTATTTTCTATGGATCATATGGGGATATATCTTTAAACTCCAGTTTTTTGTTTTTTGTTTTTTTTTTTTTCTGAACAGCCATATAAGCTTCCTGCTTATTTGTTGGTAAATTTTTAGTCTGTTTCTATTGATGCTGTGTTTATAATGTTTGAATTATCTAAGCAGCCTGTTATTGCCCAGCTTCACAAGTTGGAGGATTTATGTTTTCGTTGGGCTTCCATTAAATGTTGGAACTATATAATCTTGGAATTATAAAATTTTTAGCGTTTATTGTATTGATTATGCTCTTTCCCACTTTTGGTTCATCAGCTGATTAAAAGCACAAACATGTTCAAATTAGTAAAAAGCTCAGGATATAAAAGCTGCACACCAATTACAGATTCCAAATTCTCCTTTTAATAATTCATACTCTGCTAATAAATATAGGTTGACTCTTTTCTCCTGCACCTCTTTCGGTTGTCACCTCCAGTAAAGGAAAAATGTTCTATCCTCTTTTTTCAACCCAGAAACTAAACTGGCTTAAATTACTTCTTCTCAATCTATAATACAGTAATCATTCCAGATGTGAAATTGTGATACCTTCTCCCACTCATGCTGTTAATAACTTCTCTACTCTTTTTCTACACAGCCAATTTTATGTGTTCAAGAATTATATTGCTTTCTCTTTCTTTCAGTTAATTTTATGTATTCCTTATAATTTTACACAGTATTGAATGAAGAGCCTAGGAGGGTCTAAGTATCTAGAGGGTCAAGGCATATCATATGACCACATCCATCCTTCAGTCTGAACCCCCAGCTGGCAGAGGGGTCAGACATGATATTAACAATTGATTTTTGATGATCTCCAAAGCAACTTTGTGAAGTAGAGGGAATGAACATCCTCATTTTACAACATGATGAAATTTAGTTGTGTTAAATCAAGTAATTTTAAAAGAGACAAAAATACAGGTATAGTATCATAGAGTCTTAAAGAAAGATCATATAAGATCTATTTATGAGCCAAAATGTGAGAATTTCTGCTGGTTACTTAAGTACCACACCTGGTCCCATCTGATCTCTGCTTTTCTTTGCTCCTCTGTGAGCCAGGAGGCTAACCTCTGAATTTCATGTAACTCATTATTGCTGCATGCTAAGCTTTGGGATTAGAGGAAAGAAAGATGTATTTCTTCTCTGTTTCTCCAGCTTCAGACTCATGCTTTTCATGGCAGTAGCTGCCTCTTCTGGAGAAAGGAAAGTTTCCTCCACCAGGTCAGCTGTGTGGCTGAGTCTCCTAGGCTGCAGCTCTCACTGAGTTCTAGTAACAATCTTTTATCTCCTTGGCCCTTTAGGCATGGGAATGGTAACGTCTTCCCAGGGGTTTTGCTAATCTCTGGGTGTCTGAATATGCCTGTTTGTCTCTTTATTTCTGCCCAAATCTTTACGATAGCCTTTTCACTCTCTTTGTCAGAATTTCTTTCAGTGAATTCTGTTTCCTGCCTGACTGATAGGCTATTATACTGCCAAATGTTCGAAGTTATCACTAACAATAACTCAGAATTTTGGCTAATACTTTACTAGTAATACATTTAAGAAAATACTGTATTATAAATAAAGTACATTAGCCTCTATCAGTTACCTCTGCTGGTTAACCAAAAAGGAAGACAGTGAAACAAAGGAATGGCTATTAGGAGAATGCTTGAAAATTTGACATGCGCATGTGTATCTCTGCTGAAAGATAATAAACTGACCAGGCGTGGTGGCTCACACCTGTAATCCCAGCACTTTGAGAGGCCAAGACGGGTGGATCACAAGGTCAGGAGTTCGAGACCAGCCTGGCCAAGATGTTGAAACCTAGTCTTTACTAAAAATGCAAAAATTAGCTGGGGGTGATGGCATGCGCCTGTAATTCCAGCTACTCAGGAGGCTGAGGCAGGAGAATCGCTTGAACCTGGGAGGTAGAGGTTGCAGTGAGCCGAGATCATGCCATTGCACTCCAGCCTGGGTGACAGTAAGACTCCATCTCAAAAAAAAAAAAAAAAGATAAAAAACTGGAGCTTCCAGGCATTGATTAAAACCAGTCCATCAAATGCAAGTGCATAGGTAGAATATCAGTTGACTCTGTGGGTTTTCACTGTCACCAGTAGAGATTCTGTTGTATGATGAGATTCTCTTACATATATACTTTTAAGATGACAATCAATCAATCAATCAAAAAAAGTTACCAAAGTGATCCTAAGGACTATTTACTATTCTCAAAATAAAACATCCTTCAACATTGCCAGATATCAACATGACCTGACACTGATTGATAAAGAAGCTTTGATAATCTAGGAATGAAGAATAATTATTATAATCAGGGCTTTGGATGTAGCATGCCTGCATTGAAATCATACCATAAGAAGCCATGTTACCTTAAATATTGTAACATATTGTGACTCAGTTTCTTCATCAGTAAAAATGCAATTAATAGACAGCTCAGTATGTGGTTGTATTAAATGACTTATTCAATAGCATGTAGAGTTTGAAACTGATACATTAACTATTCCATATGGGGCAAAGAAAAGTATCTGGCCAACATTCCTGAACTTCTGTAACACAGGTATCTGGGAAGAATAATTCTTAAGATGATTCCACGCTAACATTTGACAAACTTGTATTAGTTGGAGTTGTCCAGAGAAACAGAATCAGTAAGAGAACCAATATATAAAAGGAGATTTATTATGAGAATTGACTCATCCAATTATGGAGGCCAAGAATTCCTGTGATATGTCTTCTGTAAGCTTCAGAACCAAGACCACAGTGGTGTAGTTCAGTTGGAGGCCAAAGGGCTAAGAAATGAAGGTGAGAAGGAGGCACGGGGAGCCCTAGTGTAAGTCCTAAAGTCCAAAGGCCCATGAGCCAAAATCTCTGATGTTTGAGGGTAAGAGAAGATGATGTCTCAGCTAAAAAAGAGAGAAAAAGAATGTATTTTTTTTCGCCTTTTGTTGCATTTGACCACTGAACAGACAGGACCTTGCCCACCCATAGGGGTGATGACAGATCTTTATTCAGTTCATTGATTCAAATGTCAAACTCTTCTGGAAACACCCTCACAAACACATCCAAAAACAATGTTTTACCAGCTATCTGGGAATCTTTTAGCATAGTCAAGTTAACATACAAAACTAACAATCACAAACTAAAGCTACCTCCCATTTCATAATATCGCACCTCTATGTCCTGACATGAAAAAATATACTTAGCAGAAGTATTGCTACTTTCTGCCTGAAAACTTTATTTCCAAGCTGTGGAAGCAAGTCAGGCCTCTATAGGAGCAATAAGAACTATTGGGCACCGATGTTTCCAAAAGAAGATGTGAACAAATCACACATGAGAATTTTGCTAAACAGTTAACCTACACAAAAACAATTTCCTGGTCCCTTGGATGAAACAATTTTCATGCAAACTCTAGAGTCTGCCCCAGAATTCCACAGTGGGATTAACCTCTAATTATTCACTGGAAGAAGCGGCACCTTCTTTAGTCAGTGGCATAGCACCTATGGTTTGTTCATTTGCCTGTTTTAATTCACTTCCACACCAGCGTTTTCTGGTATCATCCTCCCAGCTGTATACTTGAAACCTTTCCTCAGGTCTGCTTTGGTTAAGAACCCACACCAAGAAGCTGAGTTGAATGTCAATATAAATGTCTTGATATTTGGAAGTAAAATGTTATGATTAGGACATCAATGGAAATAAGGATTATTGGTCAAGTGTTACATTATCCAATGATTTTAACCAAAGGGTTGTACTGGCTTGGATAATGTTCTCATATTCCTCGGGCAGTAAAACTAGAGCTGCAAAAATAGCTGATTGAGATAGCGAGCCACAGTTCCTTATGAAAATGTGCCTGCATGTCTCTCCTTTCTGTGTTGGAGACAAAAAAAAATAGGGCACAGGACTGGGCACGGTGGCTCACACTTGTAATCTCAGCACTTTGGGAGGCAGAGGTGGGCAAATCACCTGAGGTCAGGAGTTCAAGACAAGCCTGGCCAACGTGGTGAAACGCCATCGCTACTAAAAATATAAAAATAGCTAGGCATGGTGGCGGGTGCCTGTAGTTCTAGCTACTCAGGAGGCTGAGGCAGGAGAATCACTTCAACTAAGGAGGTAGAGGTTGCAGTGAGTCAAGAGTGCCCCACTGCACTCCAGCCCGGGTGACAGAGTAAGGCTCTGTCTTGAAAATAGATAAATAAATGAATAAATAAATAAAAGTAACAAAATAGGGCATAGACCACCAGTATGCTAACCACAAAATGGCAAAGGAAGAATCTCACATAGGTTGCATTTTATTAATGGAGTTATTTGGGCAACTCTTCACATATGAGCATTGAAATGAGCAAGAACAAGAGATGTGATAATTTGAAGTCAAGATATAGTGAGTAGTTGGTGACTCCCAAAGGAAAAACAAATTTCTTTGTGTAAGGTTGTAGAGTTCCACTGACATGTTTAGCTCCCCTCAATAACTTCAGAGAGTCTGAAGTTGAGATGGCAAGAGGAAAGCTTAAGAGGGACTCCAAATGTTTACTTTGTCCACAATATTTCAGTCAATTATAAACTATATAATTCTATTTAAATTTCAGATGGAAAGCTCCAAAGTAAAATTTCTTAAAGCAAAATCAAGTTTGAATATCATTGTTAGCTTTGATTTTTGGTAAACATAGAACTAAGATTATTGTAAGGTTAAGCCAAGAGAGGTATTTTAAGGACTGGAAAGTCACTAATAAAAAACTGAAATGGCAAATGTTTAAGGATGAGAAATTTGCCTTAACCTTTAAGAAAAAAAAAATATTCAAAGTGAAGTGCAAAATGCCGATTCAAAAAGAGAATTACAAAATATTAAGGAAATAGAAGGGAATAATTAAATTTTAACATGTTGAAAATGTAAAAATGCTTTTGAATTAGTAACAAAAGACCAATGAGATTTTTAACATATTACAAGTAATTTTAAAAACTTACAGATGAAGAACTACAAAAGAAAACATATTTGTTTAAATGTCATTTGGGTGTTCTTTTTGTCTTGAATGGCTGCTGGGTGATATTTACAAATACTTGATCTGTCTCTAAGCTGTACTGCTCATGGGAGAATGTTTAATTTCCTTCCAAATCAACTCCCTTCAGGATAGTTGTTTATCTCCTATTTCCTTTCCCCAAAAGATAACTCAGCCTGGGTGGCTATTTTTTTCTAAATTACACAACTCCTTCAGCACCACTTGTTTATTTCTAAATGGTCTTTCTCTAGGGTGATGTATGGAACATTTGCTTTGTCTATAACAAAGGATGACTATGTTTTATTAATGAATACTGCATGTTAGCATGCAAACACTATAAACAAAAAATAATTGATTTCCAAAATTTCTATCTATGAAAATGGCACTTTTTGCTTTGTGATTTAATTCTATAGCACTTTCTTTTTAAATTCTGTCATACCTGTTTTTATTAAAACAAACAAAATAAACCAAGCTTTCCTACTTTTCAGCTTTGCAAACTGTTTTCATGCTACAGCAAACAGCGCTCTACAGAGATAATAGGTAGGCAATTTCAAATGCCGTTAGGACAACCTCTAATACAGTTTTACAACGTTTATGAGTATATATGTAAATGAAAATTTAAAATATTAAGTTATTCAAAGCATCACATCTAAAAAGAGGCCCAAATATTCCTATTGACTATTTTATTTCATGTAGAATTCATCCTAATTTGGCAAGAAAATCAATGAAAGTAAATCAGAGCATGTAAAAAAATTTTTGTAAATAAGCACATATTTTCTATGATTGAGCAGTTAGTCTAAACTTTGTGCATTCATTGCATAAGCTGGCACTGAATTTCTTTCCAAATTAAGTAGAATTGAATGATCGGGACTCTGCCACCCACCAGATTCTTTCTAGGTTACCTTTCATGTATCTTCCTGATTGATCTTAAAAGAATCTGGACACTTGCGCGAGCTCCCCTGGCTTCCTTTTATTCTAAATTGATATTGATATTGACATTTTCTTGGGTTCTTCTACTCTGACCAACCAATTTGAAGTTAACGCTTCAGTTTGTTCTAAATAAGAAATTTTAAATCAAATTAAAGTCTAGTATTACTGTTTAATATACATTTATGAGTTAAGTATTATCCATTACTGATTTTTCTATCAGTTCTCACTTATTTAACTCTTACAACAACATTCCAAAATGTTGTCAACCTCTTATACAATAGAGCTCTTTTAATTATAGTAATCTTCAGATTCCCCAAAATGAGCAAATTTTACATGAGTTGGAGAAAATATTGAATACCTATACAGGAATTTTCCTAAATATTATTTTACTCAATATTTTTAAAATTATTTTTTTTTAATTAGTAGGGAAATATAAATTCAAAGACATCATATACCTTCCTTACCATAATATAGCTAATAAAGTGAAAAAGCTAACATTTAAATCCTATGTTAATATCTATATTTTCAGTGCCAGCAATGCCATTGTACTTGGCAAACATATATTCCTACTCATCATTTTTAAATAAAAGTTTTATTGTTGGCCTTTGTGTGTTACCAAGCTACAATACAAAAATATTTTTGGTCGTTTTGGGGGAGATGGTGGGGATGGGAAAGCATGTTAATACCCCTATGATATACTCACAAGCTTGACAAATCTCTCTGGTAACCACTATATACAAGTTCACAAGTTCACATTCAGTTGAATGGGCAGTGATTATTTTACTAAAATAGTAACAGGTAAAAGGACTTCCAGGATACAAGGAGTTTCTGGCTCAGAATATAAGGAGCTTGAAAGTAAACGCTTTATTCTAACAAAGAGGCAAAAAGCTAAACAAACTGAGAAATCAATAACTCTTCATAGATTCATCAGAGAAGTGAGTTCACAGGACAGCCTGCTTGCCCCCATATTGGAAAGACAGTACATTACAGAGAATCACAACTTTCCTGATCAGATCCACAAGCAGAATCCTCCATTGGAACCAGTGCCTTTGTGAGAAACTAAGTGACAAATTGCTGGAGGCTCAATGTGGATAGGTCTGAGAGTTAAAAACTCCAGGAAATCTAGTCAGAGGGACCACACACATTTTTGTAAGTGTACTGCTGATTTACAGTAGAAAGGAATTCAGCCCGGTTCTCACATATCAGAGAAAAATCCCCTTGTACTTCAAGGGTGGAGGGAGAAGTAAAAATTTTGAAATATACGGAAGCATTCTGTTCTTACCAGGACCTGAACTCAAGAGAAATTAGAATTTACACTGTTGAGTTTTTTCCCAAGCTTAACCAACCTACCAGAAGGGAAATACCAAACTCCAGCCCACTCTAGCCATCATTTCCTATCTAAGAGGAAAGGAGAAAGGAACTGAGACACACTAGCGAAGTTCACAGCCTGGGGGCACAAGCTCACTATAACACTGAGAAATAATTATAGGATGACAGAAGGCTTCCTTTTCCTCCACACCTTACCACCACATTACTAATGGCCTGTTTGTCACAGTTCTTTTTACCCAGTACATTACGTCTAGCTGTCTAGAAAAAACTGCAATGGATAGTAATAAGAAAAATCACAGGCACAGTTTGAAGAAATAGAGCAAGCATCAGAGTCACAGGTATAGTTGGAAGAGATGTTTGAATTATCAGACAGGGAAATTAAACAAGTAGAATTAATATGCTGAGGGCTGTAGTGGGTAAAGTAGCATGCAAGAACAGATGGGCAATGTAGGTAGAGTAATAAAAATTCTAAAAAAAAATAAGAAAGGCTAGAGATCAAAAATACGATAATAGAAATGGAGAATGCTCTTGATGGACTTAGTGGTAGACTAGACACAGCTGAATAAAGAATCATTGAGCTTGAAGATATCTCAAAAGAAACTTTGAAAACTCAAAAACAAAGAGAGAAAGACTCAAAAAATAGAACAGAATATCCAATAAATCTGGACAACTAAAAGGAGTAACATATACGCAATGGAAAGAGCAGCAGGAGAAGCAAAAGAGAGAGAAAAGGAAGAAACACTGGAAGTAATGACCAAGTATTCTCTTAAACTGATGTCAGACATCAAGCTGAAATGGGCAAAATTCCCTTGTCCCCCTCGTAGGACATGCAGTCAGGGTGTGACTTGCTTCCTCGGTGCCTCACTGCTCAGACCTCTATGGGGAGCATTCACATGGGCAGGCTGTGGGAGTCCAACTATATCTGAAATCTCAGAAACCATGTAACAAAAAGAGAGTAGGGCGAAATATTTAAAGTCTTGAGTGAAAAACAAATCCGCCAATCCATAATTCCATACAGTCAAAAGATAGAAGAAGAGGGAATACTTCCTACTTTATTCTATGAAGCTGGCATTAACATAATACCAAAACAAGGCAAGGTTCTTACAAGAAAAGAAAATACAAGCTAATGTCTCTCCTGAACATAATGCTACAATCCTCAACAAAACATTAGCAAATCAAACCCAACAATCTATATAAAGGTACATACACCATGACCAGGTGGAATTTATTCCAAGTATTCAGGTCTGATTCACCATTTATAAATCAATTAATGTAACCCATTACATCAACAGGTTAAAGAAGAAACACCACATGATCCTATCAATAAACATGGAAAAATCATGTGACACAATCCAACATCCATTTGTGATTTTTCAAACTCTCAGCAGAGTAGGAATAGAGAGGAATATCTTCAACTTCAACAGCCATTTCTAGCTAATGTAATAAACCAAGAAAAGGAAATAAAACGTATGCCAGATGAAAAGGAAAAAAACCCTCTTTGTTCATATATTACATGTTTGTCTACATAGAAAATACAAGAAAATAAACAAAAATGTTCCCACAATAAGTGTTTATAGCAAGGTTGCAGAATACAAGGTTAGTATTTTACAAAATCACTTTTCTTCATACCAGCAATGAATAAGTAGAATTTGAAATGAAAACACAGTATCAATTACACCCCAAAACATGAAATAATTAGAGATAAATCCAACAAAATTTATAGAAGATCTATGTGAGGCAAACTATAAAACACTGTTGAAATGAATAATAATATATATATATAAATGGTGAGATATTCTATGTTCATGCATAGGAAAACTCAATATTGTCACAATGTCAATTTTTCTCAAGTTAATCTATAGATTTGATGCAACTCCAATCAAAGTCTCAGGAAGTTCCTTCATGGAGATCAATAAACTGACTCTAAAATTTGTATGGGTAGCAAAAGACCTAGAATAGTGACACGATATTGAAAGAGAAGGACAAAGTCAGAGGGCTGACACTATGTAACCTCAAGACTTATTGTAAGATTACTGATCTGCACAGCAATTAAGACAGTGTGGTACTAGTGAATTAATACACAAATAAATCAACGGAACAAATAGAGGGCTGAGAAAATAGACCCACACAAATATAGTTAACTTATATTTGCAAAAGGAACAAAGATGATACAATGAGTCAAAGACAGTCTTCTCAACAAATAGTGCTAGAACAACTGAACATCCACATGCAAAAGAATAAATCTAGATACAGACCCTAACCCTTCACAAAAATTAACTCAAAATGGATCACAGAACTAACTGCAAAACTATAAAATTCTAAAATATGACAAGAAAAACAAGATGACCTTGGATATGGTGATGACTTCTTAGTTATATCACCAAAAGTTTAACCCATGAAAAATATAGAATTGATCAGCTGAACTTATTAGGATTAAAAACTTCTGCTCTGTAAAATACACTGCTCAAAGAATAAAAAGATAAGCTACAGATGAGGATAAAGTATCTGCAAATGACATATCTGGTAAAGGACTCATTTTAAATTCACAAAGAACTCTTACATCTCAACAATAAGAATGTAAGCAATCCAATCAACTAATGGGCTGCAGACCTGAGCCGATGCCTCACCAAAGATGTACAGATTACGGATAAGCAGAAGAAAAGAAGCTCAATATCATATGTGATTTGGGAGTAGCAAAGTAAAACCACCACGAAATACCACTACTCATTTATTAAAATGACAACAATCCCAAACACCGAAACTTCAAATGCTGGCTAGTGTGTGGACAAAGCTAGAACTATGGGTCCTTAGCTGATTAAAATGCAAAATGGTTTGGTCACTTTGGAAGATTGTTTGGCAGTTCCTTATAAAACTAGATATACTTTTACCATATGATTCATCATTCATGCCCCTTGGTATTTATCCAAATGAGGTGATAATTTTGTGCATACAAACACCCATACACAGATATTCATTGCAGCTTTATTCATAATGGCCAAAACAGTTGTAATTCCCAAAACATTTTAAAGCAGCCAAGATGTCCTTCTGTAGGTGAATAGATAAACAAACTCTGGTAAATCCAGAAAATGGAATGTTATTCATTACTAAAAATCAATGATATATCATTTCATATCAAGCCATGAAATGACATGAAGGAACTTTAAATACATATTACTAAATGAAAGACACCAATCTGAAAACTCTACATACTGTATGAGTTCAACTGCATAACACTCTGGAAAAGACAAAACTATAGAGACATTTGAAAGATTAGTAATTGTCAGGGGTTATAGGAGAGGGAGGAATGAATAGGCACAGAACATAGGATTTTTAGGGCAATGAATCTACTCTGTATACTACAATGGTGCATATATTTGATTATGTATTTGGTCCAACACTAACAGCAAAAGTGAACCTTAATGTAAACTACAGGCTTTGAGTGGTAATGATATGTCAATGTAGATTCGTTGATTATAACCACTGTACCATTCTAGTATAGAAATTTGATAGTGGGGAGGCTGGGCATGTGTGAAGACAGATATATATGGGAATGTAGTATATGGGAAATCTCTGCACTTTTCACTCAACTTTTCTATGATTCTTAAACTTTTCTAAAAAATAAACTACTTAATGGCCGGGCGCGGTGGCTCAAACCTGTAATCCCAGCACTTTGGGAGGCCGAGGCGGGTGGATCACGAGGTCAAGAGATCGAGACCATCCTGGTCAACATGGTGAAACCCCGTCTCTAGTAAAAATACAAAAAATTAGCTGGGCATGGTGGTGCGTGCCTGTAATCCCAGCTACTCAGAAGGCTGAGGCAGGAGAATTGCCTGAACCCAGGAGGCGGAGGTTGCGGTGAGCCGAGGTTGCACCATTGCACTCCAGCCTGGGTAACATGAGTGAAACTCCGTCTCAAAAAAAAAAATAAATAAAAATAAAAAATAAACTACTTAAAATTGGAAAAAAATGACAATAGGTCAAAAATAACATAATGAGACTAGAAACATTTTGATATGTCTACACCATAATCTCGAGTTTCTTTTGAATACTTTGTTAAGAGTTTTACGTTTAATACATTAACAAATCTGTGATACAATGAAAGGCAAACTCCATTTGTTACATGAGTATTAAAAATGCACTAGGGGTTATACTATATTCGGAAGGGTGCAGGACTAGATGAAAAAACCGTTAGCGAGCCAGAGTTCAGGGAGGGAAGAGTAGACAATCCACACTCTGGTTGATGACTCTGACATGAAACCATGTAAGAAAGTATGTACCATTTCCAAATATGGGGACACTCATGGGGTTCCAATGTGCTCCCCAGCAACAGCATGGCCCTCTGTCTATTCTAGCGCTGAGCACTCAACCAACCGAGCATAATTCAACTCGCTTTATAGATCAAATCTTTAGGATAACTCTCTTGGTAAAAGAGCAAACAATCTTATCAAGGTCACTAAAGATACATCCTTAAGATATGATATGCGTATCCATACTCACACACACAAAAATGATTAAGTTTCTAAAAGTGGAAAAATTGAGAAGACAGACTCTAGATACAGATGGCTTTACTGATGAAATTTACCAAACTTTTAAGGAAGTAGTCACAATCCTCTACTAACTCTTTTAGAAACAGAAGAAAATATATCATAACTAATTTCATGAAACCAGCAGTACCCTCCATAACAAAACCAGGCAAGGACATTATCCAAGAAATAATAATAGAGCACTACACCTTATGATCATAGATGCAATTATCTTTGATATAATTTTAGCAAATTGAATCCAGCAACACACAAAAAGTATAATATATCATGATCAATTGAATTTTATTTCAGGAATGCAAGGTTGATTTAGCATTTGAAAATTGTGCAATTTACCACCATACTGATAAAATAAAAGAGAAAAGCTATATGGTCATCTCATTTTTTTTTTTTTTTGACAAAATTCAACAGCCATCCTCAGCACACTGGGAATTGACAGGATGATCTTCAACCTGATACAAAGCATCTGTGAAAAACCTACAACTATCATGTTTTAGGTGGGAAGGCTGGATACCTTTCACCAAAGATTGGTAATGATGCAAGATGTGTGACGCCTCATGTATCCCAGTCAACATTACCATGGAAGTCGCCATCAATGCAATAAAGGAATAAAAATATAGAGAAAGCATGAGCTTTGGAAAGAAAGGAGTAAAACTGTCTTTATTCAAAAACAATATAATCATCCATGTAGAAAATCCTAAGGAATCTACTCATAAGCTACTAGAACTATAAAAAGAAGCTTAGCAAACTTTTACTACACATTTTCAATATTTTAACAATGTTATTCCTATGAGTAAGCAGGATGGAATTTGAAATTTTAATAAGTAGAATAACAGCACAAAAATATAAAATACTGAAGAATCAACTAAATAGGTATGAGATCTGTACTCTGTAAACTATAAAATGTTACTGAGGAAAATGTAAGTATCTACTGGCAAGAGTCAATATTATTAAGATGATAATTTTCTCTAAATTGACTAACAACTAAATGCCATCCAAATCACATTCCAGCATTCTTTTTGTGTTGGCCAACTTGATGAGCTCTTTCTAAAATGTATGTCAAAATGCAAAGAACCAAAGCTAGTCAAAACAATTGTGAGAAAAGAAAAACAAAGTCGGAGAACGTACACTAACAGATTAACAAAAACAGTATGATATCGATGTAGATATAGATGTATAAATACATGGAATTAAAGAAAGTGCCCCAAAATATATTCATACATATTTAAATAAATATTTGACAATGTCCCTCCTCTGTAAACAAACAGAGGAAGGATAGTCTTTTCCAAAATTGTTGCTGGAACAATAGGATCTCCAAATTAAAAAAAAAAATCAGCCTCATTTCTTTCCTCATGCCCTTTATGAAAACTAACTTGAATTCACCTAACTGTCAGAACTAAACACATAAAATTGCAATAAGAAAACCCATGGAAAATCTTGTGACTTTAGATCAGAAAAATATTTCCTAAAAATAATTTTTAAAACACACTGTACACAAAATATAAATTGTTAAAATTAACACACCATTTAAAATTTCCTATTCAAAAGATGCTGTTTAAGAAATTAAAAAAAATGCAAGCCACAGATAACATAGTTGCCAAATGTATATCTGATCAAGGATTTGCATTCAGAAAATACAGCCTAAAATCACAATGACATAACATTACATAACCACTTGAATGACTAAAATTGTTTTAAAATCTACAACACCAAGTGTTGGCCAAAATGTGGAGAAACTGGAAAACTCATACACTAAGGGTAAAAATTCAGTAATGCTGGTAGAGTCACTTTGGAAAACAATTTGGTGGTTTATTAAATTAAATATATACATAGCACCTGACCCAGCAATTCCACTACTAGATATTTACTTGGAAACAATCTATTCTCACAAAGACTTGTGCTAGTTAGTATATCAACACAGCTTTATTTGTAATAGCCAAAACCTAGAAAGAAAATAAATGTTATCAACTGGTTAATGGATAACTGTGATAAATCTGTACAATGAAATTATACTCAGCAATTAAAAAAATGAGCATCTTGTGTATGAATCTCAAAAACATCATGATAAGTAAAAGATGCAGATTAAAACATATATTATTAAATGCTTCCATTCAGGTAAAATTCTAAAGGCAAAACTTTGATGATAGAAGCAGGTCAGGGTTGCAAGCATTCAGGGATTGGAGCGAAGGATTGTCTGTAAAGTGGTATAAGAAAACTCGGGATAATGAAAAGGTCTTACATCATGATCATGGTGGTGGTATATGACTGTCTACCTTTGTTCAAATTTATCGAATAGTACTCTTACAGCTAGTGAATTTTACTTTATGTAAATTTTATCCAATATAACTAAACATTTAAAAATAAAAATAAAGCTGTTTAGAAAAGTGAAAATTATCATAAAATGGTGTGACCAAATTTTCTATCTAGAGGAGACCTCAAGTTAAGGGGACTGAGTGTGATGCTGATGACCTAATTTTGGAGGTGTGCAGGCTAGGGAACACAGGTCATCCAAGTGACAGGTGTGTGACACCTGAGCCAGGAGCTGGGCAAGAGGCTGGTCCTGGAGGCTTAGGGTCACCCCCAGCCCTTCATCATGTGGTTACCACTCCTGTGCCAGGGAGAACAGCCAGAACTCAGGGATCACTTCATATATCCCCAGATTATAGACCCCAGTATTCCCTCCATAATCTCCTCCTAAATAGATCCATCTTCTTCTCTACATGAACAATCATGGACTATTGTGTTCATTTTGCTTACTTGTATTTTGTGTTAAAATATGAATTATTTTTAAAACTTCAACATTTCAGCAAAGCACAAAGAACCAAGTGAGAACTGACCATAATCCCAGTATTATTAATGTTTTGAAACAGTGACAACAGGTTATTTTTTTCCAGAAGGAACAGCAAAGAAACATATTTGGTACAAACACACAGAGTTTGACAGCAGCAAATTATGAACTAGGTTGCATTTCTGTTGCTTCTTCACATGTCAGTTTCCTCTGGCTATTTCTCTTTCCTATCTTTTCTTCAGTCTGTTACTTGGTCCCCTTCTCAAAGGAGTGCTACTAACGAGTCTGTAACTGTCCTGGTATGACAAAATTTCATAGCAACAACCCCTGGTGCTACCTTTGGACTCAGAGTACATACCATGAAGACTCAAATGAATGAATCTCCAAAATTGCTATACAAGGCTGGGGAAAAACCCAGATTATGGTTTATGGATTTCTGCCCATCATTCCTCACAGATGAAGACCATCCTAGGCTTCATTCATTTTTGAAACTGAGTCGGACAGATAATCACAATTGTCTCTTTTTTTTTAATAGACAGAGTCTTGCTCTGTCTCCCAGGCTGGAGTGTTGTTGCATGACCATGGTCCACTGTAACCTCAAATTCCAGGACTCAGGCAAACCTCCTGTCTCAGTTTTCCAAGTAGCGAGGACCACATATATGCACTATCATGACTGGCTAATTTTTTAAATTTTTGCAAAGACAGGGTCTGGCTGTGTTTCCCAGGTGGGTCTTGAACTCCTGGCCTTACGCAATCCTCCTACTTTAGCCTCCCACGGCACTGAGATTATAGGCATGGGCCACCACACCCAGCTGCAGCTGTCATCTTTAAAGTAACTACAGCAACCATTCTTCAATCACGCACAGATGAGGAACTCATAGGCAGGTGTTGAACAATGAGAACTCATGGACACAGGGAGGGGAGCATCTCACACTGGGGTCTGTTGGGGAAGAATAGGGGGGGGACAGCCGGGGGTAGGGAGGTTGGGGAGGGACAACAGGGGGAGAAATGCCAAGTATAGGTGACGGTGGGATACAGGCAGCAAACCACATTGCCATGTATGTACCTATGCAACAATCCTGCATAGTTTCAGCATATACTCCAGAAACTAAAGTGCAATTAAAAAAATATATATATATATAATATATAAAACTTTTTATATATATTTTTCTTGATAATAAAATTCTCTCATAGTTTTATTTATCATGGATACCATCAAAGTCTAATTTTATTTTACTGAATAACTCTTAAATGTTGTAGTTGTGTATTTTTATAATATTTCAATTTTAACAGTAGGCATGACATATGTTTTCTAAAATTCATTTATTGTAGGATGTGTTATTTTTAAATTTTTAAACCATTACATGCGTTAACTAAAACTAGGGGAAAACAGACACCAAAATATACTTACTTTATAAGATTTTATAACTATATTCCATTAATATATTAAATTCTTTACTTCTAAATTAAAACTCCCTTAAAAGCCGCTTATTTAGTATTTTATACATTTTGTATTAATACAACAGAATAATCACCTTGTGCCCAATTATTTCTTTATTCTTTTTTGATTCCCTTTTTGCATTTTTATGTTATTTAATGTTAACAGCATATTAAAAACAATAAACCTGGAGCGGTAAAAAAAAAACCTTAAGACATATTTTTCAAAATATAAAATAAAAAGAAATACAGTTCTTTTGAGTACAAAGATGATAATGTTTAAGACAGAAAGGTTTTGTAGAATAAGTACCTCCAAAAGATGTGATTTAGCTATATAAATTATAGACTTGAAAATACTGACATGGAGACATAGCATTTTTGAAGACTAAGGCATAAATTTGATCATGACCTTGACAGGTAAAGTCCTAAAGAGGGTCTTTGAAAAATGAGTTAGTGATCTCTTTCCTCTTGCTAATGGTGGACTGTCTGCTTCAAATTGCTAAGTTGTCAACCTCTTTCTTACTCTGTAGCTTGAGGGGAAAATCATACTATTGAATTTAGTGGGTGCAATGAACTATGCTTTCTACCCTCTATGTAGCTCCACTGGGTCAATTGCATAGCCATTACTTAACCCATGTATTTTCTAGGTTGTTTCAGATTATGTCAATGGCTGAAGTCCTATATTTTGCAAGTTGTACATTTAACATTTATTTCAAGTCATTTTCCCCTTAAATCAGCCACTGAATGCCATTTGGTGTAATACTGATGGGAGTCAGCTACGTAGAAATATTATATGTAATTACCTTACATCTCAATTTATGGAGTTCTATCATGGGTTATTTTCCCAGTAAAGAGAATCTGGGGGAAAACAGGTCGTTTATTAGACATTGCTTCCAGAAACAATTTTTGTAAGGGAATGACAAAAGTAGAATTAGGCAGAAGAGGTGAACAGCAATAGACTTGCAACGCAGGTTTCAACTGATATCCTGACTGGAAATGGCCTCTTAGAGATGTTTCCATTTGAGGTCAAGATGTTTTGCCCTTTTATCACTACACAGGAAGGCAACATAATCCTTGGGGGTTGGGTACAGAAGCTTGCTTTAACCAGGGACAATGCTTAGATGTACTCAGCTATGAGCCCTCAGAAGCCAACACTCCTAGCACATAAGGCAATCAGTGCTTCAGTCCTAAACCCAGGATCTAGGTGGCATTCTGTGACTCTCCCTATAGGGACTCTTAATTGAAACTATCTCCTCTTTTCGTCTCTCCAGTATCTAAGTCCAACTTTCTTTCGTTAAAAAGTAGGTCTCATTCTGTTTTCGGTGAAATTACTAAGTCTGAGGCAGGGCTGCAGGGACACCTTAGGAGCAAGAAGCCCTCATCATTTCAGGCACCTTTGCTTTCAATGGGACAGTATTCCAACCACCTTTCAAATGATTTGGCTAGAACAAATAGACCTTTATCTTGGCAATATTAATTGTAGGTAAGGTTTATTTTTTTTAAATTAAAAAAAGAACTCCAATACAGAAGAAATTCTGAAAAATGTTGTAATCAGATAGTCATTTTTTAAAAAATAAAGGGAGTACATTCATGATACAAGAAGTCCTGTAAGGGAAAATACCTTTTCAGGTATTAAAACCTAAACAAAACTTAACTAAGCAAATTGCTTCTCACAATCTACCATTAAGCTAGACAATGAAGTACTGTAAATCTGAGTAATATGACTTTTCTCCTCAATAACATGACTTTTAAAATAATTTTATTTTAAAGGCCACAACACCAGTATCAAAACCAGCAAAATTAATGTTATTTCTTTAATATTATGTAATTTCTATGTATAATTAATTATGATTGCCTCAAAAAGATTTTTCTGATAGTCCATCAGGATTCAAACAAGTCCCACAGCTGCATCTGCATGGTACAGACGCAGGGTAAAACAGTAGGCATACTATCTGGATAAAAACTCTCCCTCCTAATGTCTTTTAAACCATGCTATTTTTTTGTGTGTCATTTGTCTAATACAATATCTCATATTCTAGATTTGGATATTCATATCCTTATAATGTCATTTTAGTTGTTTTTCTTTATTGCCCATATTTCCTATAAGCTTGTTAATATAAAAACTTGATTACATTAGGGTTCAGGTTCAAAGTTTCTTGTCTGGTGGAGATATGTACTAAGGTATTTACAGATTAAATGGGATTTGCTTCAAAACATTTGGAAAAAATAGTGGAAAAAGAAACGAAACTGGAAGAGAAGAAAATTGACAGTTTGTGAAATCTGGGCAATGGATTCAAGGAAATTCATTGATATGAATTTTTTCTACTTTTGCTTATGTTTGAATATGAAAATAATCACATATATTTAAAAGAGAAAGAGCTAGCCCTTTAAGAAAAATGTTAGTTTGTACTTAAAAATAAGAAAAGAAGCAATTACATTGAAAGTAAAAAAGTATAAATAATCACATAAAGCATCAAAGTTTACTTAAATACATACTTGCATTAGGAGCATTTAAGACCCAAGCAAGCTGAATATGTATTTTATTTATGTGAAACCGAGTTCTACATGTTAATGCCATTAATTATATATATAATTATAGCTAGTATGTAATTATGGTATATATAAATGTGTTATAACGAACAGATAACATAAAATGAGAAATGACACTGAGAAAATAATCAGGTATGCAAGTAATTTGAGAATCTGGTGAAACCATCTTGAATATGGTTTTGTTTGGTCAGTTATAGGTTGATATAAATTACAAACCTTAACCCCAGAAGTGAGAGAAAATAAAAATAGAATTCCATAAAATAAATTGAGAAAATGGTAAAAGAGATTCTACTCTCAACAAAATCAAAAGGGCCACATATTTTCTCAGAAAAAGGTATCTCATCTTTAAAGACAGAAATTTCAGTTTATCTAGAATGCTCTAGAACTTAGAATAGGGATGAGAGCTTCTAATTTTTTGAAAGCGAATTTTAGTAAGTATAGTTTTAATACATTAAAATACATTCATTTTAAGAGGACAGTTTGATGAGATCTGACAAAACTCTACAAGCTTATGGATCCTCTCTTTCTGTTCTGCTATTAAATATTTCCAGTGAAATCTTTATTTTATATACTGGATTCTTTATCTCTGAAGTTATTTACCTCTTTTTAAAATTCTTCTAATTCTTTCTTCATTATGTACATGGTTTCCTTTCAACTCTCAAAAGTAATAATAAGAGTCTTTTTAAATTTCTTGTATGTTAATCTACCATCTCTTTCATTTCTATTTTTATGACTGTTAATCAATTCTACATGTTAATGGTCACATTTTTCTCATGTCGAGTAATTTTTCATTGGATTGTAGACATTGTAATTGTGATATTGTTGAATGTTAATGTTTTGTTTTCTATCTTGAAAGAGGGATGGTGAATATTGGCCCTCACTCTCTTCTGGCTTGTAGGGTTTCTGCTGAGAGATCCACCATGAGTCTGATGGGCTTCCCTTTGTGAGTGACCTGACCTTTCTCTCTGGCTGCTCTTAGCATTTTCTCCTTCATTTCAACCCTGGTGAATCTGATGATTATGTGCCTTGGGGTTGCTCATCTTGAAGAATATCTTTGTGGTGTTCTCTGTATTTCCTGGACTTCAATATGGTTTAGTTTGGTCAGAGTCAAGCTAAATGCAATAAAGCTTAATCTAGACAATTGTTTTTAGGTATATTTTAGAGGATTTAGATTTCACTCAAGAGTTAAATAGTACTATATCTATAATCATTCTTATGATACCACAATGAGGCAGTAATATCAGGGTGATATCAGACTGTTTGGAAAACCATCTCCCCATAGCCCCGTTTGAGTAGTAGAAATTTTCTAGCTTGGATGTCCTTGGCATTTCTTTCTCAGAATGTCTTCTTTTGCTGGTCTAGTGGAGTCTTACCCTCCCACGTGTGATAAGTGCTGAATCAATTTTTTTTTGCAAATTTCTAGAGCTATTTGTGTACCTACCTTGTCTCAAATATTTTGCCCCAAATTTCGGTTTGCCTCAATTTCCCCGAACTCTGAGACAAATCTCTGCGATTTATTGGGACCACTGTGCTCTGCCTGTGTTTACTCCTCTACTCCAAATGGCTGCAGTCTGTAATGTGGGGATATCGTACAGCTTACATAATTTGTTTCCCTTTTTTTTCAGGGGTCATAGTCCTGCACTGCCTGTCTCAATTTCTGAAAAACAATTGTTTCATATAGTTTGTTCAGATTGCTAGAATTTTTTTGTTTTAGTTTTATTTAATGTCAAGAGAGCATGTCCAGTAACATTCACTGGTAAAAATAGAAGTGAAAGCCCCAAATTATTTTTTTTTTAAATCGAGTCCAAACTGACAACAAGCCACAAAGCAAATATATTTTTAAAAGCTATAGATCAGTTTTACTTGTGCTTAGTAATGTAAAAATCTTGAAACCAATCAATAAATATAATCAGCAGTAAGAAACACCACACAGCATATCCCACACATGCAAGAAAATATCAAAATCAGGAAATATATTAATATAATTCACCATACGATAAAAACAAAATGAAAATAATGTGATCTTCTCCACAGATGCTGAGATTTTTTATATGATTCAGTATCCATTCTTTATTTTTTAAATACTGTTTTAAGTACATGAACTTTAAGAGTTTTAACAAAACATACCTCAGCTGAAAAAGTTGTTTATATTTGCAGCCTACTACAGTTACTCTCATCTAAAGTTTTTAAGGTATTACCATAATAAAAGGCATAAAGGAGGACATAAAGCTGCCACAATTTACAGATAATTTTATAATTTACATAGAAAATCCAAAATATTTGACTTAAAATTCATGTGAACGTTGAGATAAATTAGTGTGGCAGCTGGATTCAAAATTAACATACATACACCAATATCCTTCCTGTATATAAAATAAACTTCCACGTAGATATTACAGAAGAAAAGACTCAATTTATGAAGAATATCAAAAAGTAAAACTAAATTTTAAAACTAGCCAGAAATTACACGAAGACATTTTTAATATCACTAAGATGGAAAAAGATAACTTGAAGTAATGGCAGGGGATATGTTAAGAAAAGTCATAAAATTTTCAATTCTCCCAAGTGAATCTATGTGCAAACCAATGTTTTCAATAGGCAGGAGTCATGAGATATCATTTTTAAGCATCTTTACTGTTTTTTTCTCCTTTTCTCTTTTAAATGTATTTTCTGGTACTAGTTCTTTTTGCTTTGGGGTGAAGTTTAAAACGAGTCCTGTTCGTTTTCTTATCACTTTAGGCAGCAAAATATCCTTGGGTTAGTAACCAACATGTGTAGTCACTATAATTGTTTTGCTATAACAAAATAGCACAGACTAGCTGGCTTAGACATCAGACACTGTTTCACTTGTTTTCTCACAGGTGTGGGGGTAAAAAGTCCAAGATGAGGCTGTCAGAAGGGTTGTTTCGCTGCGCTGTTCTTCTTGATGGCCATCGTCTCTCTGCCTTCACATAGTCGTTTTCCCTATGACTGTGTTCTAATCTCCCCTTCTTATAAGGATAGCAGTCCTACTGAATTAGGGTTCACCCTAAAGACTTCATTTAATCTTAATTATCTTCTTAAAGGTCCCATCTCCAAACACAGTTGCACGGGGGCTTACTGGATATTCCACTACTGAGGATTAAGACATTAACATGTGAATTTTGCGGGGACACTGTTCAACCCATAACAATAACTGAACTTCAAACTTTCCAAGTCATAGGTATTCTCCTTTCTCAGCACTTTGACTTGACTGCCAATCATGTTAAAGATGCGTAGTTTACTGGCTGGTTTCATTGTTTTCGTCTTGTTCTTGTGCTGATTTACACTCTTGCTACCCACAAACGTTGGCCTTTCCAAAACCAAAACAGGTAGAAGGGAAGAGCAAAAAATATACATATATGTTTTATTTGACCAACTGGCATCCTCCTCCTTAGACCTGGTAGGTGTTTATTGCTAGCTTTTTCCCAGGGTCTTCTGGGGACTAGTTTCATCATTTTAAATGCCACCTATGAGCTCTTTGGAAGACCTACTTATTGTTAGATATCTCTTTCTTGTATTTACAAGTGAATGGTACACTCTCTGTGGTTAGCCCCTAAAGATGTTCTATTTGGTCCATGCTTCTTGGGGAGTCACCTTGATAGAGAGTCTCTATTTAGAGGGAAAAAAAGGAAGCATCTCTATATATATTAATAAAGGTATAATACCTAAGCCAAGGTTAAAAACAATCAAGGTGAATAGGAGTCTGTATAGTATGCTACCATTTGAAAAGCAAAAACAATCCTGGTGAATACAGAGAAATATGCTAAGTAGTTAAATTTTGGGAGGGAAGCTAAAAGACTGGAGGATAGGAACTTTCACAATACAACTGTTCTTATAATACCATTTTATTTTATATAGTATGTATGAATTACCTATCCAAAAACAAGTTGTTTTGTTATACAAGTAAATAAAATTATGCATTATCTTTTTTTAATTCCCAAAGGTGTGCACATAGAATTTCTGAGTGTCAAAAGAGAGAAAATGAAGTCGTGGAACAATTTTCTCTAAGAAATCATCATCATTTAATGAGTACTTAGTGTGTGTCAGGAGTTTAAATTTATTATTTATATTCTCTGAAGAAAAATATTACATATTTTACTGTTTGGATGAAGTTAATAAAACTCAAAAATGTTATATAATTTTTTCAAGGTCACAAATATTAAAAAACAGAAAAAGAATTTTAATCCAAATATATTTCTAAAGCAAGTAAATGTTGTATTAGACACATCTACCATCCAGAAAGCAATCAGCAGAACTATACATATAATGTAAAGTATTTTAACAATTAGAAATTCTATTTTTCTTTGGAAAAGATCATGAAACTCTTATGTAAGAAATGGCAGGAAAGAGGAGGATTTAATCAGAAAAAGAACCATAATTTTTTTTCAAATTGTCTCTAAATAAGTTGCTTCTGTATTATATATCACATACTTAAAACATAATCTAAAAATAGAATAAAATCCCCAGATTCCCTATCATCAGATACTCCAACGCCATTATATATGGAGCCCAATGGAAAATTAAAATGGAAGGGCTTGTTAAAAATTGAATTATTAAATTCAGTAATATAATTATTGAATTATTCTTAAATACTTATTGAATAATTTTGAATTATTAAACATGTCAACATGGTGACAGCAGAGCTTTAAGGCATGTGGTCTTTGTGAGTGTGGAACTACGGGCGGCTACTTAGGTCACAAGTCCTTCCTCCCCATCACACTCTGTCACCCTGATGGAGACTTTGTTCATCCCTTATCCCTTCAGATTAGTCTACAAAAAAAATGCTATTATTGAATACATTGAAAAGTATTTTGAACAATCTACTTGGCTGGTTTTCCTCCTACTACATTTCTTTACAATTTTCTTCACGATTTCTCCCCTGTTGTCTGGAACTCTATATATTAGAGCACCCCAAGGCTTCATCCTTAGTTCTCTTTACCATTTTACCAATACTAATTTAATTGCTATCAACAAGTTTCATCATTTAAGATAACACCTATGAGCTGATAACTCCCAAATTTCCATCTCCTGCCCAGACCTATCTCCCACACTAAGGACATGAAACTTCCCACCTGCCTACCCACTTCTGCATTTGTATAAATATCTCAGAGTTGCCTTCAATATAAGAAACACTGAACTGAACTTCTGATATCCTCTCTAGTAAACACAATATAAAACCACACACACAAAAACTACTCCATCTGTGGCTTCCCTTCTCTGGAGATAACAACTCAAGGCTCCAATTATGTAGGCTGAAACCTTGGAGTTATTCTGTTTGCCTAACAATCTATATTCAGTCTAAAAACAAATCAGGTGCCTTGGGTCTTCTCAGGCTGTCCAGAAACCAAGCATGCTCACCAAATCCACTTCTAATTCCTGTCTATCTCCATGATCACCGATTACCTGTATTATTGTAGTATTGCAGTAACATATTGCCTTTCTTCCTTTCATCCCTAAAGTTATCACTGCAGCTAAAGTGATTGTTTTAATATAAGTGAGGAAATGTGCTCTTCTGCTCAGTTCCCTAGGATGAGTCACATTTTATACAGAATTAGAGGCCAGGTCTTCAAAATGGCCTGATGATACATAAGGCCATAGTTAATCCAGCTCCCTGCTGCCATTCTTACTTCTTCTTCCTTCCTACTTACTCCTCTCTCTTGCTCATTCTGCTTTAGGCCAACTGGTCTCCATGCAGTGCCTAAAACACACTGATCAGGCCCCCACCACAGGGCCTTTTTTCTACCTGGCCTCTCCACAGGTATCTCATTGGCTAAAACACTCTGCCCTAGATATCCCATTGGCTAAAATTTTCAATTCATTCAACTTTCCTCAAATCCTTTTGCAAGAAAACCTCCGCTGACCACCTTATTTAATCCTGTTAGCAGTCCCCACCTGGCACCCTGATTCATGTACCTTATATCCACCTTATGACTCTCTGTTAGTCATGTTTTCGTAATATAGCACCACAATTCACTAATCATTATGTTTATTTTTATATCTCCCCATGCCCAGATGTGTAAGATAGGGAAGAGTGAAAAGGAACATTTTATTCACTGATGCACCGCAAATTTTGGAGATGCCTAGACAAATGCCTAAACACTGACAGATGCTGCATAAACACAGTGTTCTTCATGAATTTTTATTTTACTTCTCTTACTTCAATTGTTCATTGAACATACTCAAAAACATTAACCCTCTCAGTGAGATAATAGTGATTGTACAACCTATTTTACTTTGGCCCTCAATAAGTCTGTGAATCCTGAGCGTTCAGATAATGAGCTAGTTCATGCTTCTGATTCAATTTCTAGTTTTTCATAATATGCATTTTGTAAACATATCACTGAGTTTTTAGCAGTAGACTACTTGTTATAGAGAGACAAATTATTTTCATTAGAGAAAAAAAGAATCTCTGTAATGTTTGGAGAGCACCATGAGAGAGGAACATTTAATTACACAGTGAGTGGTCCAGTATAGGGCATCCTCTTGGTCACATCTGCCACAGCTCTGATTAATGGTTAATAAACAAGTTGGCATTGTATGGAATCTACTGACTTTCATTAGCAGCATTACATCTGACCGTGTAGGCGGTAAATCAATTCTAATTTTATCAAATAACTTCACAAAGAAAATAAATTAATTGTATGTCTTAGTGTTCCATTTATCAATTTGCATTCCAAATAAAGCTACTTACCTTCTTGGCACACAGTGCTTTCATTATAATATTTTCGGTATGAATTAATGAGTGAATGGAAATGTTAATAGTTCAGGGAAAATTGCAAAAATCATGAAACTGTCCTATGTTTAAATACATTCTCCAAATAGACTGTAGTGTTAAGAGACATAGGCGAATCATCTTACTTGTTAAGAATGTGTTGTCATGGTGTGGAGTGCGGTTTAGGGAGAGGTAAAAATCAACAGAGAAAGAGAAGCAATATTACAATATTCCTATCACAAAATTATAGGATGCTAGACTAGTAAGACCAGAAAAGATGACAACATCAAGATCTACATTGAAATTACATTAGTCTTGAATGGAAATACAATCAAGAGACTTTGTGGACACATTGCTAAAATAAAAAAAAAAAAAAACCTGGTGTGTAATAAGAAAAAAAAGTCAATATAGTGTATGCAGGAGCCATTCAACAGTTGCACGTGACACTGAAATGGCAGAAACTTGGTGATGACAAGGTGTAGAAGAAGACATTGGGGATTGTATTTTTAGTTTTTGGTTTTTGGGGATTTTTTGAGATGGAGTCTTGCTCTGTTGCCCAGGCTGGAGTGCAGTGGTGTGATCTCAGCTCACTGCAACCTCTGCCTCTTGGGTCCAAGTGATTCTCCTGCCTCAGCCTCCTGAGTAGCTGGGATTATAGGCCTTTGCCACCACACCCGGCTAATTTTTGTATTTTTAGTAGAGATGGGGTTTCACCCCATTAGTCAAGCTGGTCTCAAACTCCTGACCTCGTGATCCACCCGCCTCAGCCTCCAAAGTGCAAGTTTTGTTTTTTTTTTAATTGAAATGACTGTAAGACATCCATGTGGAAATCTAGAGGCTCTGACGTAGAGGAGGGGTCTTGGCCAGGGATCAAATTTGGGTGCTAGCAAAAAATATGAATGAGCTATTAGAAAAATATAATTGAAAACCAATTATTCTCCCATCCTAGATAACCTCTCCACAAAGATAGCAGAAAACAATTTTATTATTGAATAAATATTAAATCAGAATGTGATATACTTCCCAGGCAATTTGCTAAGAAATGGCAAAGATGGAAAGAAATCTTATCCCTTTATATAGACAAGTAGATACCCATTACATTCATGCCCTCAAGATAAAGAATGATTAGTCCTCAAGTCAAGAACTTGGCAGCAGTATTTGTCACACATAGCAACTCACCTAGCAATTGGGGTGACTATCTGTGTTAGCTGGCTTTCTATAAAGCCATATCTTCTCATATCTTTATGATAGACAGTAGTTTTGCAATTTGGAGCCAAGCTTTAGCTGACGGTAGGCTCCTACCCTCCCACAGAACCTGGGAGATGAAAGCACTATCTTCCTTGAATATTTACATTCTACATAGATGTTTTCCAGGTCCTTGATAAAGGCATTCTTCTGTCTTAAAACTGGCAAGACATTTATTTCACTTTTAGAAATATGTAAATACATTTCAAAGAAATGAGGAAAATACAAGGTTTCTAAAGTAATTCTTTAAGAAAAGAAAGGGGAAAGAATTATCTTGCCTTATTCTCAACAGGGAAAATTAAGTCTCATACTTTTAATTTGTGTTTGCCCTTACAGAGATCATCCAATAAGAGACTGCAAAAAAGAAGAGTAACTGGGAGTAATTCCTAACAATAACTAATGTTTAAATTTTAGTTAGAAAAGAAGCCAGCAGTGGCTGAGGCATATTTATGAGCATTGAGGTGAGTTTAAAAAAAATTGAGGGCATTTTTATAAAAATATAATGACCCCGTGTTATGGACTACTCTGTGCCCCCACAAATCCCTGTCAAATTTATATACTGAAAGCCTCCCTAGTCTTAATGTATTTGAAGGTAAGACTTTTTAGGAAGTAATTAAGGGCAAATGAGGTAAAAAAAAAAAAATTGACCCCAATCCAATGGTGTCTCAGAATCCTTAGGGTGTCACTTTTCCAGCTAGAAATCTCTGTGACTGGAGGCGCCTTTGCCAGAGTTCTTGCTCAGGCCCACTGGATTTGTTCCACCCACTCTGCCTAGCAGGCTGTGCTCAGTTCACTCTACCAGCCTGGACCCCATGCCTGCCAAGAGCAAGCCAGGTACAGAGTGGCAAGGGGTGTGGGCAAGCAAGCACGTGGTCTGGCCACTGCACACAGCCAGGCACGCCGGTTACTCCAGGGGGGCAGGCAAGTCTCGGAGCCAGCACAGGCACTGACTTCATGCAAGACTGTGGCTGGATAAGATGTACTGCATGTGACCTCCACGGAGGGCAGCCAAGTCTGCATGAGGGGAACGCAGTGGTGCCTGGAAGCTTGGAGATGCCAGAAACCCCAGAACCCCAAAAAGGGTGTCACACCCCTGGCTCAGGGACGCCCTAGGTCCAGACTCACCGAAGGGCCATAGCTCCTCTCCTTCTTCTCACCGCAATGTGGTGAGCGGAGGGTAGGGGAATGTATTTCAGCCCTGTTTGTGTTACAGCTCTTTCAGTGCCACCATTCGATGGGTCCCGAGTTCTTGTCCTGCACCCAGGAAGAATGAGGTATGCAGACAACTAGAGGGTGAGCAATACACATGGGAGCTTTAGTGAGCAACAGGACAGACAGCTCAGAGGACACCCACAGTTGGAACCTCCTTTCCTCAGGCAGGTCATTTCAAGGAGAAGACCCATAGTGGGTAGGTTCCTTCTGCAGGCAGGTTGCCCAACGAGTGTCTAGCTCTCAGTGGAGAGGAGGCCTATAGTGAGCAGCTCCTTTCCATAGCTGGTAGTCCCAATGTCTATCCTAGTCTGGCTGGATCTGGAGTTTTTATGGGCTCAGAAGGGAGGAAGGGAGGAAGTATGTGCTGACTGGTCCGTGAGTGGCCATTGGAAGGCCCAGAAAATGCAATATAAGTTCTCACTCTGGGCCACAGACTCTACCCGAAACTGGCAGCCCTGCCCCCAGTCTTCTGGCCATCCTGGCTTGAAGGTGGGATTTCATCTGGGACCCACCCCTTTCCACTCAGGAGCCTGTCTATCTCCTGCTGCCATCAACATGCCCTCCATAGCATCCAGACTGTTTATGCTGAGGGGCATCTGCAGGCCCATGCCAAGCCACCCTGAGCATCCCCTCTGCTTTCTTCCTGTGCTTGGTGGTGGCTAAAGTCTGGGGTGGGGGGGCTAAGGCAGTAGGGGGCTGGTGTGTCAGCATCACCCCAAGTGTGTGCACACCGGGCCAGGTCCTGATGGTGCCTGGGCTCAGCCACAACTTTGGTCTGCCCCAGAGCAGGCACTAGGAGCAAGGAGAGGCCAGGGAATGGGAACAGACACTTTCAAGCCTGCAGGAGGAAAGTGCTTCCGGGCCCCTGAGAGCACAGGGATCCTGGGGTCCGGAGTCACAAATGGGTGGCTGTGGCTGTGCCTGGTAGCAGCTCGGGAGGGGGTGGACTCCACAGAGCACTAGCCCTAAACATGCCTCCCCCACTGCAGCCAGCATCCTCACAGTGGTTTCTCCAAAAGGTGGCTGCTGCCACCAACAGCACTGGTGACCTTAAAAGAGGAGGAGACAACAGAGTTTTCTCTTTGTGAGCACAAGTACAGAGGAAAGGCCCTGTGAGAAGAGGGCAAGAAGGTGCCATCCATGAGGTGTATTTCTGTCTTTGCCATTTCTTAGCAAACAGAGGTCTTATCAGAAATCAATTCTGCTGACACCTTGGTCTTAGGAGAGTCAGCTTCCAGAATTTTGAGAAAATAAATTTCTGTTATTTCAGCCGCCAAGTCTGTGGTATTTTGTTATGGAAGCCCAATCTGACCAATACACCTAGTAAATAACAAGTTAAACGGATTCCTGAGAAAGGGAAACTAACCAATGAGTTACTGTTTTCAGAAAGATCAATTTATGGGACAAGTGAAGGAAAGATTTTCTACGCAAAAAGGCAGGCAAATGGAGACAGGTTTGTTGGCTTTCTGAACAAATTCCTGTCTTACAGCTGTTTCTGTTTCTCAGAGAAATGTGATATGAGGTCATCAACTGTGTATGAGGCTAAAGGAGCGGGTGGAGGAGATCTGAGACAGAAGTGGGCGAGAAATATTTATTAAGACACTAGAACAGCATGCTTAACTGCCAGACAGGGTGGCCTTACAATGCATGGCAAATGGACTACAAACTTACAATGGCTCTCCTTAAGATTTCTCAACTTTACCATGGTGGAAAAGTAATACACTTTCCATAGAAAGCACACTTGGAGCACTCATACGACCATTCTGTTTTTCATTGTTAATACAGTGAGATATTCAACATTTATTATAGAATAGGCCTTGTGTTAGACAAGTTTGCCCAACTGTTGGCTAAATTGTTATGAGCATGTTTAAGCTAGGTTAAATTAAGCTGTGATGCTTGGTAGTTTAGGTGTATTCATTGCATTTTTGACTTACAATATTAACTTATGATTGTAGTTTATCAGAGATAACACTACTGTAAGTGGAGGAACATCTGTATGGTATACACATTTAAAGTGAAATCAGTCAGCTTGTTCGTGTGTTTTCCTCCAGGTGCGTGCTTTGGTTGGTAGCCTGGAAGATAAAAGATAATGGGGTTTAAAAGTAGGAGAAGTTTCTCTAAGTCAGTTGATAGAAGGAGAGAAAAGCAAGTGAATATGAATGTTTTATTGACTGTGATATTGACATAGAGTTTAGGATTTAAAAGAAGTACAGTTGCCAGAAGTTCCAGGGTCTATTGATTGTATAAGCAAATGTTAATTAAAAAATTTAAGAAGCTTGCTACTAAGTGTAACAATAAAATATATTAATTTATTGCATTAATAGTCAAAATAAAGCTAGGTTTTAAAAACTTTTAACAACACTACGTGCTGCATGGAAAACTAATGTCACAATTTCTCAGATTTAGGTACTCAATAAATTACTGTTGTTTAAAATCCATGCAGTTAATTAAGCCTGTGTGTCTTGTATCTTTCACAAAGTAAATGTTCAATAAATGTTACTCCCGTTCACATCAATGACTAAACCTCAGAATATGAAATTGACCAAAAAAAAAAAAAAAAACAAACCCCCCCTTTTTTTTTTTGAGACATAAGAGTCTCACTCTGTCACCCAGGCTGGAGGGCAGTGATGCAATTTCTCACTACCTAGACTACCCGAGCTCAATTGATCATCCCACCTCAGCCTTCCACATAGCTGGGACTATAGGCACACCACCACACCCAGCTACTTTTTGTTTCTTTGTAGAGACAAGTTCTCACTATGTTGCCCAATCTGGTCTTGAACTCCTGGGCACAAGCAATTCCTTTGCCTTGGCCTCCCAAAGTGGTGAGATTACAGGTATGAGCCATTGTACCCAGCCTACACCTTTATTTTCAAAAAGCACAATAATGGATTCCTATATAGACCTTTTAAATGCCAACCTTGGCTTCATAAGACCTCAATATTTTCACTGACCTTCACATGTTTTACATAATAAAATTCCAAAAAGTGCTACATTTAGGAAATAAACATATTGCAAAATACTGTTAAAAATAATATAATTCAAAATTAACGAATAAGGCAGAGCCTGTCACAACACCAAACGCAATGGTTATACACTGCCGCGTGTGTCTGCCTGTGGTTGAGTATAGAGTGGGATGGCGACAGTTTAAGCCTGGCTAACTCAGTCAGCGGGATCAGTTGGAATGGGCTGATCCAAATCTATGTAAATGCCGTAGAAGTAAGGTAGGCCCTTCATATCCTCCAGTTTATCCTCCACATCTGCACATTCAACCAGCCACAGATCAGAAATATTTGAAAGAATAAAGTAAAAAATAACAATGAAACAAAGAATGATACAAATTTTAAAATACAGCCTAACAACTAATTACATAGCACTTACATTGTATTCACTCTTATGAGTGATCTAGAGGTGACTTAAGGTATATGACAGAATGTGCATAGGTTAAATGCAAATACTATATCATTTTATATTAGGGACTTGAGCACAGAGGTGAGGTGTCTTAGAACTAATGCTCCACATATACCAAAGGGTGACTATAGTGATTACGCTGTATTTTTCAGGGAATAATGACAAAATAATAACTTGGTAGATGTTCAGTACAGATACAACTGCCCTAGGCCTAACGACATTTTCTATCTGTGGTTATTTGAGTCCTTAGTGGGGAAACCCACAGATATGGAGGTACAACTCTTCATGTATGCGTGTGCATATATATATACATACATATATATATGTAGATATTGACATATCCATACCCTCAGGGATTATTATAATCTCTCTGGTTTGGAAAACAAAACTTAAATCCAATTACTCAAAGTGCATTTTGTGGGCCAAGAGCATTGGGAGCTGGGAGACAGGAGAAATTCAGAATGTGAACATAACCCAGAAGTACTGAATCGGAATACTCATTTTAACAAGATCCAAAGGGAGGTCATACTAATATTAAGGTTTGAGAAACACGGTTCAAAGATAACCACGATATCTTACCAGGGAGTAATTTGTTTAAGAATGAGAGACTAATATTATCAGGACAGTATAGCAAAAGTAAACATAGGCAATTCAGGCAGAAGTCAGTAATGGAACAGGAAATGACAAGGCAACCAAAACTGAGGGTGGGACAATTTTCAACACTCAAACAGGTGTGCAATGGGAGATGAAGTCCTGCCAGCTATGGGAAGAAGAAAGCCACATACATGTGAAAACTCAAAATATTTGATATCCTAGCAAACATAAGTGTTAAAAATATAGACATTTAAGGAAAACACAGAAGTTGTGTATAATGTAATGCAATAGAAGCTATAGCTAGTTTTAAAAAAATCAGAATTATGGAAACACTGTAATCCAGGGAAAAACAAAGGTTTTAAACAAACAGAGAACTGAGCATATATGGAAAAATTCTCATCTGATTGGTTTGGGAAGTATATTTAGCTATCTCTTGTTGGTCCTGAGTTAAAAGTAGAGGCAAAAAAACAGAGAAGCTGGGAGTTTTTGACCAAGTCCTTACCGTCCTGAGCCAATTGCCACAGAGGTTGTGGCTTGGCTTTCCAGGCTGCTTGCTGCAGGGTGGGGTCAGGATTCTGTTTTCAGTGATGACCTGGCCATCGTCCATTGTTCCCCCAGTATCTCAGTGTGCACAACGTTCAGTATGGACTGTGGCTGTTCTGGCAGCTTAGAGAGTTAGATAAAGGTGGAAACTGCACAATCAGGGTAGTTCAAATTATAAAGCCTTTTAACAAGCCCACGAAAGAATGTGAACGACATATTGAAACTTCTTGTTAAAATTTTTATTGTTTAGAACAATATTTTCTGTGCCAAATTAGCTGCCAAATGAGCCTCCTTGCCTGAGTTCGAATGATAATTGCCACCTTGCCAATACCTGTATTTAATCTCCGATAGGTTTAAAAGTATCACCCAAGGTATAGACTTCAAAATTCAGTGCTTAAAACATATGTTTCACCCGCAAAATCATGTCAATATATTGAATTTAAAAGTAACAGAGGTTGTGTTATAAAAAAGATGTGAGACGGTGATTGAAATATAATCAGGGAATTTTACATCCAACACCCACTACTACCCCACATCTGAAAAAGAATCAAAATTCCTTTCATCTAATATCTATTCAAAAAGAACCGAGGAGCTTAAAGAAATTCTTGATTATGCCAAGGAAATTTATCCTAACGAAGGGGAGGCCACAGGTGGCTTCAGGAAATGGGGTTTTCAACTCCTTTTTGTTAACTGGAAGAAGCAATTTGGAGAGAAGAAACTGCTGAAAAGAGCAAACCTTGCTCTGAACACTGTTTTTAACTATCATTGTTGCAATGATAAAGATGTAAGCCGTGCGATCTTTGTAAAAGCATATTGACATGCTAGGACTTGGAAGGAGTCCTAGCAGAAAGGGAGCAGATTTTCAGAGGCCCTAGATTGTGTACCCAAGGCTTCCAAAGCAGGAAAATTCCTGTGGAGGAACAAGTCAGATGAGAGCTTTTACAACAGGATGGGGCCAATGCTTAAAGCCAGAGGAGAGCAGCCAAAAACGTTGAATTTTAATAAAATTCCAGATGTAACATCCATGTATCTGAATGACTATAATTGTGTGCTTTCAGACTTTCAAGTGAAATATTAGTTTTCATATGGTTAAACATTTGGAAAATGTAAACTTCATTTAAATAGCAGTGGACTTTGGACAAAATAATCCACTATGTGCAATGCAAGTTGGGAAGAGTTTTATTTTTATGTTAAACACTTTCTATAGTTTGGTAACTAAGACAAGTATGTTTACAGTGCATCAGTGCAAAATCCCACACAAGCCTGCCTGCTCAGCTGTTAAACAGAAAGCTGAAGGAGCTGGCATGTGATTAGAATCATGTTGTCGAATACAGTCCCTTATATTCTGGCACTTCTCATTTACGATCAGTGTAAAGGCCATAAGGGGTAAATTTCCACTCTGGATAAGTATGCATTTTTTTCCAAGCCAAAAGTCAATATGATCTTCTTGCTATTTTAGACAATTATGTAGCATTTTAAACAATTTTCTCAGGAATCAAAACATACTTAAGATCATTTGACTGAAGAAAATATCTGGAGAGAGGATGGTTAGAGACAGGGTTCAAAGTTGTCCTTGAAAGTTGTGTAACACTGGGGTGGCTTCCGTTCACAGCCATTTTTTGAGGAGAGGGTTCACAGATTCCTTCATGGCCTCAAAGAGACTATGTGACCCAAAAATTCTGAAGCAATAATCTAAAGGGTAAATAATGTTTAGTGGTATTTACAATGAAGTTTCAAAAGCATCGTACTGGATATCAAGAGACCTGCTTCTGGCCTAGACCCATCTATGACCATTCTAATGATCCTTCTTGAGCAAGTAATTTCTCTCTTCTTGACCTCAATTTTCTCACCATTAAAACATG
The DNA here is from genome assembly GCF_009761245.1 of Sapajus apella. Lineage (NCBI taxonomy): Eukaryota > Metazoa > Chordata > Mammalia > Primates > Cebidae > Sapajus > Sapajus apella. Next base: position 11,634,625 of record NW_022436979.1, on the reverse strand, counting down.
GACGATGGAGGTGATCTCTAAAAGACATGCAATAAATTGTACTTGACTTAGTCCTTGGCTTCTTGCACCCATTATGAGTTGAATTGTGCCCCCCATAAAGATATATTAAAATCCTAACTCCCAGTATTTTCGAATATGACATTTTTTAGAAATAGGATCCTTACAGGTACAATCAAGTTAAAGTGAAGTCATTAGGATAGGTCTTTCCAATACGATTGGTATTCTTATAAAAAGGAGAAACACGCACACAGAGACTCGTGCATAGGAATAACACCATATAAGATGAAGGCAGAGCTGTATGGGTGCTATATCTCTAAGCCAAGAGATTTCAAAGAAAGACTGCTAACAAAGTATTGAAAGCTATGAGAGAGGAATAGAAGAGAATCTCCTTTGAAGCCCCCAAAGGAACCAAAGCTGCCAACATAGTGATTCTAGACTTTTAGCCTCCAGAACTACAAGGCAATTTCTGTTGTTTAAGATACCCAGTTTGTGGTACTTAACACACAGCAAACTAACACTCACCCTAGTCCAGATGAATAGCTGTGATGTAATTCATGTTGTAAATCTGACACGGCATGGCAGTGAGAAAAATGCTGACCTGGTGTCTTTCATCCCTAAGTTTTCTTGTGTTTGTTGGTTTTCCTTGATGTTGTTTGGGGGCTTTCAATGGTGATTTCTGAGCCTGTCTCTTCTGGTCAATGGTGTGGGCTTGCATGAGCACTGAAGAGGCAAAGGACCTCAGAGAAAATAAGATGCTGTTAAATTCCAGAGGAAAACCTGATACATAGAAGTTGTATTAACAGCTTAACTGAGTTGGGTCTACGTATAAATATCTTTCAAAGGATAAATATCTTCAAAATGTTTTATTCAACTTTGACTGTATATCACTGTCTGCATATTCTCTCAGTATTGTTTGAACAATGAATTCACCTACACAAAACAGAAGGAGAACTGACAATAATAATATTCCCTTTCCCAATTCCTGAGAGTGTCACTTGTGACCTTAGAGCAGGATGCTAACTGATAATACTTAGGTTTGAGAGTTTACTTTGGGTTGGCCCTCCTTGGCAGTTGCACCCTTACAAATTAGACTGTTGGAGGACTCGCCTACCATTTGGTACAGTGATTTCTAGCTGTTGCTTTGCCTCCTGCAGATGCTTAGTTTATTATTTATTTTTTTTATCTTAAAGACTCCATCTACCAATTCCCTCTCACTAGCCATTTTATAGATTTCTTCTTAGTTTTTGGACATCCCATCCATCTGTCTTTCTCTGCTAATTTTCTGTGTGCGGTCCCTTAGTGCCACTTTGCAGCTTATCATTGCTCCCTGGAGCCTCATAGTCGGCTACATAAAGCTGCCTTCCGTCTGTCCCGCCCGCGTGCCCCCAATGCTTCCCTGGCCTGCTGCTCACCGGGTCTTCCAGCCTGCACTCATGGCTGCCGGCCCACTTGTAATTAGGACAGAGGCATCCCCAAACAATGTGCTCATTAAAAAGACACAGTCGGGGAAAAAATTGCCTTTCTTATTGGTGTGATTGGAGGGACAGGTTGAAAAATGATTTATTTTGAATGACTCTTCACAGTTTATAAACCAAATCTTAAAAATAAGATCAACTACTGGAAAGCAACTTCCTTTTATTAACTTCTAAGGAAAAAGGTTAAGAGATACATCCTCAAGGTTCAGTGTCATAAAAAGACCATTTCTTTTGACATATGACCGTATCAGAAAAACAATTAGGACGAACAGTAACTTATACAAAAGAAGTCAATTTTTGTATCATTGATAAAAAATAGTTTGTAAACAGTAGGACGGAATTAGTATTTTAAGCAATAATATAAGAAAAGCACATTGAAACAGTTTTCATGTGTGAAAGATGACAACAGTAAGACAACTGAAGAGTTGCTAGAATATTTTAAATGGAAAATATTTAAGTTACTACTTCTAAGTTACAAGACTGGAGAGATGAGATATTTCTGAGAGACTTGTTTGTGGAGAAAATAGTGGCATACTATGTTTAGCTATTTTTATCAATATGCATTATTTGGTACAAGCAATTTTTGAATCTTTTGTATTTATTTTCTTACTCTAAGGACTTACATTTGTGACAGTATTAAAGTCATCTCTTTGAGTTTTCTCAGGTAATGGAAATATTGCAATATCACTTGGAATGAAGTGAATGAAGACTAAAGCTGCTTTCTCTTTTGATAACAAAACTCTTTATTTTGTGATCATATCAAGCAGTGACAATACTTCTGGGAGTTTGATCCTCTGCTCAGATCAAGAGCAAAATGTTGATTTATCTGGCCTAAGTGTAAAGATTGGATTATCGTCTTCAATCACTTACCCCTCCCTGTAATAGAATTGTATAACCTTTAATGTGTGATAAAGATACCCTTTATCATGTGACTTCATGCTTCCCCCATAAGAGGTCTCCTTTCCTAAACTAATACTGAACTTGTGTGACTTGCCTTGGCAAATGAAGGAGAGCTGACATAATGTATGCCAGGTTCCACCAGGGCCTTCAATGTGCCTGGGTGGTTTTATTTGCCCTCTTGGAGGTCCTATCTGCCCCCATTAGAAAAGCATACCCCAATCAGCATTAGTTTCAAAGAGAGGGAATATGGAAAGGACCTTAGCCTGACCTGTATTCTAAAGTAAAAGCCCCATGAATCTGCAGACCTGTGAGGAGAAATATTTCACAATATAAGCCACCGAAATGCTGGGGATTTTTGGTTCATGCCATTATTGTAGCAGCAACTTGACTTCTGCATCAATCATGACACTTACTCTTCTAGCCAGTGGCTGGTTTAGGCATGAACATATAACGCTATTCTAGATGTGAGGGAAAATGTGCAGAAGGATGGGTTCAGGAAAGGCTTTTCCTTGCTGATAAACAAAAAGATTGACATGAGGAAATGATCTCTTCCTACCATGTCTGCATGATCATCTAGCAGCCATCTTAGTACCGTGAACTCGAGAACAAAGACTAGCACACTGAGGATAATTCAGGAAATCAAATACATGGTCTTTGATAATGTCGTGTAAGTTGCTGAACTGATCAGTTTATTAAGTCTGGAAATGTCATGAGTTGGGACTCTATTACATGCAACTGAAAGCATGTTAATTGATATAAAGATGCAGTAAATATTAGACATAGATAATGGAGCAGATGTAAATTAGTTTTTAGTCCTGTAGAACTGCCAAGAGTTGGTAAAGAATTGTCTATAAAGGATCACATAGTAAATATTTTAGGCTTTGTAGCCCATATGCTTCATATTAAACTACTTAAATCTAAAATGATAGTGTTTAGACAATAAATAAATAAATGATGTGACTGTACTAGAATAAAACTTTATTCATGAAAGCACATTTGCTTCTGGTTGTACAGAGATGCAGGTTCTCTGAGAACCTCTACAATATCAAACAACTAGATCCTAGATTTTAAAGTCATAATAATACTTTTGATATAGTCATAGCAAATGGAATGTGAGAAAATCGTCTACAAAAAAAAAATAAGCCACCAGGAACAATAAAGTAAATGACTATGTGAAACAAACAACAGGCTGAAACTGGAGCTGGGGAAGGTGAGCTTGAGGGCTCAAGGGGATGCAGAAACCCTGTGATCAGTAGTCATCCTCAGGCCAGGAGCAAGCTGGGCTGACTGAGCCACATAACCCTCAACTCTCACATTAACACATTACTCACAAAGTGGACTAAATCAGCTCCAAGTCTGTGACATCCCTGAATCTGAGAAGAAGCAGACACAATTTCTTTTTTATAAGTATCCAGAGAGAGAGAAAAAAATGCATATAACTAAAAATTACTGATTTTTCAATGGCAAGGATTAAAGCAAGAAGACAGTGAAATCGTATCTTCAAAGGGACTTTTTAAAGGTCAAAGTTAACTTACAGCCTAACAAGAAATTATTGTTCATAAGTGACAGTAAAATAAACTTATTTTTGGATATTAAAGAAAAAAATAAAGAGCTGGCAGAAATGGACCTTCACTAAAGGGACTTCTAAAGAGTATGTCTCTGGAGAAAGAAAATGATACCAGAATGGTCTGCCATGCATGAAGCGTGAGAAAACATAAGGGCAACATGTTTGAAAATAGACACAAATATTGTGTATATCTAGCTATAATGTATTGAGAGTATAAGTTTTAAAGATGTAGAAACTAAAACAGACAAAATAATGTATAAATTTGAAGAAAAGGAAATAAGTAATCAAACCCATTTTTTTTTTTTTTGAGACAGGATATCACTATGTTGCCCAGGCTGGTCTTGAACTCCTGAGCTCAAGGGACCCTCTCTCTGGAGCCTCCCAAAGTGTTGGGATTAGAGGCAGGAGCCACCATGACTGACCAAGTACCCAATTGTTAAAAAATAGTTGGAGAAACAGAAAAAGAAAACCAGAAAGCAAAGAAACTGTAATTAAAACAGACCTAATTGAAATAGAAAATAACCATTAAAGATGAAAAGGAGCAATGAAGACAAATTTTTGAAGCCTAACAATGTAGATAAACCAAAAAAAGGAGAAGTCACAAATAAATATTAGACAGGAAATTGAAGAAAAACACTGCTACAGCAGAAATTTAAAGTGAATTAGTTTCTGTCAGAAAATAGAAATTAAAAATATATATCATACTAAAATATATACAAATTATATATACATTATATGTAATTTATGTATAAATTAAAAATATATACAATTTAAATGAAAGCATTTCCAGAAAAAAATAAACTGCTATTTATTTTTTCTAAAAGTTACAGAGCAAATCAGGTTGTTTCATTATAGGATAGCTAACCTAAGTTGACCCATAACCTTAAATAAACTGAATATCAACCTAAAACCTTATTTCCTAAAAACCAACAAACCAACAAAAACCTTTGAAAAAGCTATTACCCATCAATAATAAAATTATTAGCAAACCAAAAATGCATTGTTACACAATTATCCTGGAAAAGGGGTAAAGGACATCTACTAATATATGACAGTATACAAAATTCTTATTAATAAAATGTTAGCAGAATTCTTTATAAAATCCGAAAAGAATAATTGCCACCAATTCTGTTTACTATTTCACTGAAAGACCTAGCCAGTGCACTAAGAAAAATAAATTGATGACTTAAGGGAGCAATATTTTTTAAAAACAAATGACTTGTATATTATGTATTTGCTTACATGGAAAACAAAAACAAGCAGAAACATAATGGAGTATAACTTAGATTGTTGTATTAATCAAATTTTGGTCATAAAATATTAGAAGAAACTCTAGGCATTTCAGGTATGACATACTTTATTACAGAGGTAAATGCTTAGTATTTTAAAGGTATGGTAGGACAAAAGTCAAGAAAATTCACTCTGAACTCTCAAGTTTACTACAAGAATCGAGAGAGTCTGGAATGTGTAATAACAAGAGAAAATCAAAGGAAATCACCAATGATTATCACAGCTGCCTTTAGTGTGATAGTAGTGAAAATAATTTAAAACAGTAAGCACTGCTAGGCATAGTGGCTCATGCCTGTAATCCCAGCTACACAGGAGGCTAAAACAGCATTGCCTGAGGCCAGGAGTTCAAATCCAGCCTGGGCAACATAGTGAGACCACTGTCTCTGAAAAACAATTTTAAGTAAAAATAATATATATATACAGGTATTGATCGAGTTACGACCTATGCAACGTACGACCATTCGACTTTACGACCACAATCACTAGCCACGACTGCTCCGCGTCTGGCAGTGCAAACGTTGCCCAGCTGGCGTACGACAGTGCGGACCAGCTTCCAGCAGCACTACCATCTCCGCGTGCACCATTTCAACTGGTATACCAGACTCAGTATAGCAATTTGGATATTTTTCATCAAACCCCTCCCAATAAACTTCTTATACATTTCGAAGCAACGGACCCAAACATCGAACGATTTGCAAGGATTGAATGGATGGCGCACGATGTGTTTCGTCCGTATCGTGAAATTTATGAAGAAAAAAAGAAACATACAATTCAGAGAAAGCTCACCACATTTATGAAAAAACCAACTGCGGTAACCCCAACTGCTGCCTCAGATCAACGATCTGCAGCCAAGCACCAGTGGCCAATAAAATGTTTCATACATGTTTATATATTTTGATATGTTTTGCAATTGGGAAAATGTTTCCTATGGTATTTTTTACACCTGTATTTTGTATTTTTGTATGCACCTGTATTTTGTAATTTTGTATGTTTTGCAAATATTAAACCAGTTGTACTTGTAATGCAGTGTTTTACTTAAACCTGATGAATGTAAAAATAAGAAACAAAATGGTGTAGAGATGATACAAATGGCATAAAATGAACAAAGAAAATTATGATATATACAATAATGAAAGAAAATTATGATAAAATATGACAAAGATTTTTATAACATCATTTCGCAGTACTGTACATATAGCCTACTCAACTTACGACCAAATCGTGTTATGACCAGTCTGTTGGAACCAATCGTGGTCGTAAGTTGAGCACTAGCTATATCTATCTATCTATCTATCTATAGATATATTTTACATATATGTTATATATATATATGTAAAAGCCCAGGTCTCTGCTACCAAGGAATAATAGTAACACTTAACTGGTTATCTTCCCTCTTCCAAATGAAACCAGTGCCTCTCATTGGCAAGGATTCCAGCATTCATTAAACTGAGGTAAGCATAAAAAGATAGCTCAATATTGCTGAGTTGTTAAATAATTTATAAATGCCTTAAGCAAAATATATAAAAATGAATTTTTAAACACAGCAGCAGGTAGTAGAAATGAAGTTTTTAAAAGTTACTTTTATAGTAGCAGCCAAAACTATAAGTAGGAAGAAGCCAATTAAAATTTGTGCAAAAATGTGATAAAGCTTATTTGAAGATCTTAAATTCATGCAGATGAGAATTGCTATATTAATAGATATCTTTAGAAAAAGTTTTATTGTTGTAAGAACACTTAACCTGAAATCTACCCTCCTAAATTTTTAAGCATACAATACAGTATTGTTAACTATAGGTACAATAGCTGTACATTGGAAGATCTCTAGAGCTTATGCATCTTGCTTATGTGAAATTTTATGCCTGTTAAATAGGCTATCTCAATGTTTTATATATGCCAATTTTCCCAAAACTGATTCATAAATCTGATGTATAAAAACTGTTTTCATGCACATAACTTGACAAACTGACTCTAAAATGTGCATGAAAGAGTAAGGGCAAATAGCAAACAAAATACTGATGAAGAAGAAAAAATGTTGGAACTTGCCCTACCTAATATCAATATTTAGTATAATTAAGGTAATAGTGAATACAATGTCACAAGCATTAATAAATTTTTTTAAAGTTACAAAAACAGACCCACTCAGATATAAAACTTGGCATAGGACAGAGATATTCTATACAGAACCCCAGGGAAAGAAAGGACTACACAGTGAGTGGCACGAAGGCAATTGGCTAACCACATGAATACAGTGAAGTTGGGTTCCTGCCTTATAACTCATGACTCTAATTTTGATTTTTCACTGGAGACAACTTTGAACCTCACTACTCCCACTTTTCCTCCTGCCCTACAAGTGGGCAAGCTGTTAAGTCCAAGTGTTCCCTCCACTGGCACCAGCAGGTGGGAAGTTCACATACAAAGGGCAGCCTTGCTGGGTGGCATCCTCATCTCAGCCACACCCCAACCAACATAAAAGCCCAAAGCCAATCTCCTATTCTCACTTTCTCAAGTCACTTTTGGATCTGCTTGGGAGCCACACTGCTCAATACATGAGTAATGAACCATTCTGAATGGAAAGAAAACAAAGTAGATTGAAAACAATCTGATGTGTAAATTTGTAAAAGACATAGCCATATAAAAGAATTATAAAGAAAATACAGATGGATAAAATTTGTTCAACTGTATTAGTAATCAGGATACGCAAACTAAAATGGCAATGAGATATGGTTTTATATCTATTTCCAGGATTAAATCTGAAAATACCAAGTATTGGAAATGATATAAATCAATTGGAACTCCTAAACCCTTTAAGGAAGATATAAATTGATATAACCATGTTGGAAAACAAGATGGAATTATCTTCAAGTTGAATATTCACCTACTATATTAACATAAATTTCCAGTGTTAGATTTATCCTCTAAAAAATAGATCTAGTTGTGCATAAGAGAATGAAGTTCTACACAAGAATGTCCATAGCAGCTTTTTTCATAATGAATAAAACCAAAATCTAACAAAAATGTCATTCAATGGATAAATTAACACAGTATACTCTGTGCATGTGATGGGATTTTTATAGCAGTGAAAATTAAGGTTCTACAGCTACATAAAATGTGTGTGATTCTTTGATGTGTAATACAGAGCAAAAAGTCTAGTCTAGAAGACCAAATAACATGTGATTCAATTTCTATACAAATTAAGAGCAAACAAAACTAATAATGTTTTACGTAGAGAAAAAACATATATGCAATAAAACTGTGGTTTTCAGAAACAGTACAAGATTAAAACATGAAATCTAGGGCAGTGATTATCTTTTCATAGAGCTGGGGAGTGAAGAACACTTGGGAAAATACAATAATTCTGGCTCTTAGGTTGAGTACTGGTTTGATATTAATTTTTAAAATTGTGTCCTATTATATATACAACTTCTTATTCTCTTTTGTATGTATCAATTAGTACATGAAAAATAAAGGAAATAATCAAAAAATAAGAAAACTGAAAAATTTTATTGAGAGGAAGTGGTGGCATAAGATTTATCTGTTGTGAGTAACAAAAAACCCTAAAATTTGTAAGTGAAATAGTTAAAAATAAATTCAACTCATCTTACTATCCAAAAAGTTATTTAAAAGCATTTTTAAATAAGTGGCTTTAGACACTGTTATCCTAACATTATGTATTTCTTAATGATTTAAAGGCTAAAGATTAAAAATTTAGAAAAGCAACATATAAGATAGTAAACCTAATTTCTGCTTTTCCCCTTTTCATAAGTGCTTTTGCTCATTTCTCTCAGCAATACACATCTAGGTTGGAGTTCAGTCACCTGCCACCAACATGTTATTTATAAGTAGAATGTTTTTGTCTCAGTTAAAGCCAAACAAAATAAGCTCAAAAGCACATTGTGACAGGGAGAAAAATTAAAAGTTGAAAGTAGTTTTCTCTTTACCTATGGCTAATCGCCCCAGGATAAGAGACGCGCTAAATGTTGTGTGCTGTGACAGGCTGGGGACAATTTTCTGAACATTTTTTCTCCTTGGAAATGAAGCTTCTGGGAAGCCATTCATCCTGAAAACACTATTGTTCTCAGTTACATTGCTTTTCTTCATTGTTGGGTACCTGTTATTCCACAGTTGTTATGCACACACAACTTACTCCTTTTTAATTATTTTGGCCTTTTGTTGAGATCACAATGGAAAGATTCATTTAGAAGACTAGGGAAAAAAAGTCTTTTTTTTTTTCTTGCTTTGAATCATCAATGATGATATACTAAAAAAAAAAAATGTACTGACTTTCTATCATGAGCTTATGCCCACCTGAGAGGAGACATTTTATTACTATTTTTTTCTCCATTTAGTTTTTATGTCGTGGTTCTCCATCCTTTGATACAATAGCTACATTTATTTTTTTTCTTTTTTTAGTTGTTGTTCTTTAAGTTACCTCTGTCGTTAACCCGGATATTATGTTCTTTCATTCCCACTGGGCTTCTCACTACTGTTTGTAAGTCCGCCTTCAAGAAACTGTTGTATCACTGCACTCTTCTGAAACGCTAAGAATTATTTTTCACATATATCTGCTCCTATTTTCTATCTCAGTGGTTCTTCAGCATTAATCCCGGAGAATTCACAGAAAAAAAAATGGATTGTTTGTTCATGCTGTTGCTTGAGTGTATGCTATTGCAAACCTCTGTGAAAAACCCACATTTGAGCCATAAAAATCTGAAACTCCAAATTCTAACAGTCACGGAAGGTCTGAACATCAACTAGAATTGCATGTCTATTTAAAGCTTACCTAGATCCCCTATGGTTTTCTGGGAAAAGAAATGGTAACTAGCAGACTTACTTATTCCTATCTGCCCCTGATGCATTGTTTCTGCAAAGGACTGGCAGAATGCTGAGATTCCTTTTAGGGTTTTTTCATCGGCTCCCTTTGAAACCTGGTGTTCACACTGAACAGGCTTTATAGATCATAATTGGGATCATCATTGTAATAATAACAACCATAGCAAGTACCATTATCAGCATCTAATCTTCATTACACTTAGGATTCCTGAAACTGTGAAGCACTGTAGAATAGAAATTAGATGTATTTTCAAAAATCAGTCATTCTGTATTTCTCTAGTCCACATCTTTCCATTAGAGTACTTTTCTTTCTTTTCCTCTTTTTCTTCAGTCTTTCTATCATTAAACCCAAGGTGGTTTTACATCCAGGTATATTTAGAGCAGTCCTGGCTTTACGCCCTTTAGACAATTATAGTTATTCATAGAACTTCCCTTCATTTTCACAAGTTTTCCATTTGGGGGACATTATTGGTTACATCATTTAAAAGTCCACAGGAGGTTTATCCTACCTTTATGAAACTATGCTGAAATGGTAGCAGACTCATAAGTTGCATTAAGACAGAGATACCCATGAAAGCAGATAAAGATGAGTGAAATGGAGGAATATGAAAAAGATCACCGCTGCTGCCCGTTTCCACTTTTAATATAAAAACATGGTTAAAAATATTCTCTCTTCCTGCTGCCTTCTCTTTCTCCCTGTTAGCAGTTAGGATTGTATTTGATTACCTATAACAGAAAATCCAAAATATAACTGGCTTAAATGCACAAGGGTTTACATCAAATAAAAAGTGGTCCAGATGAAAAATGTCCACATTCAATACTGTGGCTTGTATTTCATCAGAGACCAACTGTTTATCTGCATAAGCATACTAGCATGTGACTTCCATCCTTGAGATTGTCCCAAGATCCAAAATGATTGCTGGAACTCCAAACTTTATATCTGCATTGCAGCCAAAAGGGAAAAAGGATAAAGAGTAACGAAGCATGTAATACAATTATTTCACAAACTACCTATTCTACGTTAAATTTTCCCTACTTGAAATTCCAGCTTTACAACTTTTATTGTGATCAAAATTTCAGCACACCTAAGGAAAAAGGGAGATTACAGAGTTAATTGGAGGGTTTTTTTTTTTTTCATTTTCACTTTCAGATGTCCTTTTAGCATGGAAAAGTGGTATGATAGATGTTGGATAGAAAAAAAAAAGTTGTATCTCTACAGCATTCTCTAACATATCTCAGTATTCCAGAGTGTTTTCAGTACACGGTCTCTGCCAGACTCTTCTGGGTAAGGTACTCAACAGCTGCGAAACTTGTGTGAGTTATTTTCACCTTACTATGACCCAGCTACCTAAAAGGAGACTAAGATAACTCACTTCCAAGGGTTGTTTTGAGGAATAAGGGGTCATATATGCAAGGTACTCTAAATAGTGCCTGACATATACTATGCATTCCATAACTATGGTCTACTCTTTTCATCATTATGATATGCTTAACCATTTAAAAAAATACATTTTTATACTCCATTTGTAACTCCCATTGAACTACTCATTCAATAACATATCCCAGATACAATACAAAAGGCTTTCAGGATACCTATTTTGAATTCAGAAGTCTACATCTAAGTATGTGTTGTGTTTAGCAAAGACTTGTCTATTAAGTTATAGTTGATTCTCTTACATTGCCTCTAAATCTCAAAACTTTACAACAAGGGAGATTAAGAGGCTTCAAAATTTCGGCATGCAGTAAAGTTGGTGTTCAGGGGCATTTACTTTGAAACAAACTGGCAGGCTCTCTCCCAAAAGATCTTGTAGGTTAAAGTGGATGATGCTGGTGAATCTATGCGAGGTTTGGTTCTCATCCACGCAGGCTCAGAAATCTTTTAATGCATACTGTGAGGGAATTAGTCTCTCAGGTTGCCTTTCACTAACTAAATCCACAAGCTTCAATTTATAATGACAGATATAACCATAACGGAGACTAGAACTCCCTCCAGTAACTAGGCTTACACAGGAAAAATAATTTTCCACAGATTGGTATTTGTTGAACATTGAATTAAAACAACAACAAAACACTTAATGTTTAAAGCTGAAGGCATAGATTTAAAATGGCAACAGAATAGTTGATGTTGACACTATATTGTAGTTCACTTCCTGGTTCCTGAACAGTACCTGAGTGTCCATGTTTCTGGGCTTTTCTTGCTTAAAGTCTTCTTTGCAAACACACATTCTCTCCTTAGATGCTCAATGCATTCAATTAAGGTTCAAGCAAAGCCTTGCATGTTTATAAGCCACTGTGTCTTTTACTACATGTGACTGTCAAGTTATGCTTTGTATAACTTGACTTGTATAACTTGCTGTAAAAAGTCTGTTTATCAAACAGGACATGTCATTCTCTAGTTCATGGAGACCTTTCCCAATAGTTCACAAATGAAAGAACAATAAGCTCAAGGCATAATTATATATTTTATGGATAAGAAACCAAGCCTTACTGAAATTTTCTAATGTCCAAACAGCAATTAGTAAAAGAAGTGGCATTAGGTCGGGCACGGTGGCTCATGCCTGCAATCCCAGCACTTTGGGAGACTGAGGTGGGCAGATCACCTGAGGTCAGGAGTTTGAGATCAGCCTGACCAACATGGAGAAACCCTGTCTTTATTAAAAATAGAAAATTAGGCAGGCATGGAGGCACATGCCTTTAATCCCAGCTACTTGGAGGCTGACACAGGATAATTCCTTGAGCCCAGGAGGTGGAGGTTGCAGTGAGCTGAGATCGTGCCATTGCACTCCAGCCTGGGCAGCAAGAGCAAAACTCCATCTGTCCTCCCCGCCCCCGACCCCCTGCAAAAGGAAAACAAAAGAAAAGGAAAAGAAGTGGCATTAAACCAAGTCTATCCAACTCCATGCCTTTTCTTTTATAACAGTAAATTTGCTAACGATTCTTTTAAATCTTTTATTTCACCATAGTTTATTGCTTAATATCTATCCATGCCACATATCACTTAAAGTTTTGTCTTTTAACACATATTCATTTGTCTGGAGGGAAACAGAAACATGAGGGCATGATTTGGCAAAGCAATAAGTAAACTGAATGGATTACATGCCAAGCACTCATAGATAGATGCTTCACAGCAAAACACACTCCCTAAGGACAGTCACCTTCATAGTCACTGCTCCTTGCTTCTCGCCTTACTGTCTGATTCAAAAAGCCCATTTGCCAGCAGGCCCTCTTGCTGTCTTTGCTACAATAGCAGCTTTGCATTGTGGTGAGCCAGGTGGTCGCACTAAGATAATGCAGTCCATCTTCATACAACAATAGCAGAATCAGGCATGATTGAAAATTATGGACGGTCCAATTTGTCACAGCTCAGTATAATAGTCCCAGACTAGTATTTAAGCAGCAGGACTGACATAATCAAGATTCCGCTTCTTGCGGGCCAAATAGGCAGAATTTACTGCATAAAATCAACAAATTCTGTGTCACATTTTACTCCATCATAATTGCATAGATTTTAAATATCGTCTGACATTTAGTAACATTGTCTATGGGGTCAAAGGTAAAAGCAAGTTCATAGGACCAAGCAGTATTTCAGATACAGAAAGTCCCTAAAAGATAAGCTAACCCAGCTTTCTATACAAGATAGGACATTATTCTCCAAACTTTATAACAAAAAAAAATTGCTCATTTCTTTTTTAAATATAATAAATATTAAAGAACACTGGGGTCTGTTGGGGGAAAATAGGGGAGGGACAGCAGGGGGTGGGGAGCTGGGCAGACAGGGCATGGGGAGGAATGCCAGATACAGGTGAAGGGGAGGAAGGCAGCACATCACACTGCCATGTGTGTACCTATGAAACAATCTTACGTGTTCTTCACATGTACCCCAAAACCTAAAATGCAATAAAAAAATAAATAAATAATAAAAATAAAATATTTTTATTTTATTTTGGAATTATTTTGGAAAAAATGTAATTGACATAATATTCTTTATGTTAAGGCAAAAATTCTATTAAAAAGCACTAAACAACATATCTGTGTTCAAGCAATGATAGTTGCCTGAGAATTCCAGCTGTTAGGGGGTCACTAACACAGAGTCCCTTCTCAAAAAATGCCCAAAACCCTCCCTCATGTGGCAGAATTTTAAGCCTCTTTACCTTCCTTGGACCCATTCTAGATTATCAAAGCCTTTCTAAAAACATGTTTGAAAAGTTAAATACATTACTCCACATAGTAACTGCTTCATACTCAGTATACCATGTCATAAACACAGTATGTTTATTAATAAAATATAATATTTTTTTGAGACGGAGTCTCGCTTTGTCATCAGGCTAGAGTGCAATGGCATGATCTCAGCTCACCGCAACCTCCGCCTCCTGGGTTCAAGTGATTCTCCTGCTTCAGCCTCCCAAGTAGCTGGGATTACAGGTGCGCATCACCACACCCAGATACATTTTGTATTTTAAGTAGAGATGGGGTTTCGCCATGTTGGCCAGGATAGCCTTGATCTCTTGACCTCATGATCCACCTGCCTCAGCCTCCCAAAGTGCTGGGATTACAGGGGTGAGCCACTGTGCCTGGCCAATATATTGTTTTTTATTGGCTATCATGAGCTTAGAGTCAAATGGATCTCTGAAAAGAAGTATAATAGCTGACTCTTGTTGAGTGCTCACTCTGTTCCAGGTGCTATCTCAGAATAGCTCTAGGAACTGGTACTAGTATGAGACTCATTGTTCAGATGAGGAAGCGAAACCACACGGGACTTAAAAGCAGTTTGCAGAAGGGAAACTAGGTATTCAGTGACAAATAGATTTTAATTTAGGCAGTCTGTCTCTAGAGACCCCGCTATTAACTAATACTGTAGACCAGGGTTATCAAAATCTCTAGACAAGCAGCAGCATTAAGTACTTGGTGGAAATATAAATTGTCAGGCTCCACTCCAGACCTACTGTCAAACACTCTGAGGGACAGGTTGTAGCAAACAACCAACAAGCCCATCAGGCAATTTTGGTGAATGCTAAGATTTGAGAACCATCTGACTGTGCCACATCCGTACCGGTCCTTAAAAATTTAAGGCGCACAGAATATTCAATCAAGACTAGAAACAAGCCTTCTGAATGATGACAGGTAGTATACTTGTAAGCTGTAAACTAGAGAGGGTCAGGAAGTCATACCTAAAAATGCAGATGACAAATTTTTAAGGAGTAATTCACCTGCTATAAGTACATCAACACTTCTTTTGAAATACTGTGCCAACATAAAGAGTTTATCTTTTGCTGTTAACATTCAATATGTTTGGAGAGAACATTTCAGCTTCTTAACAAAAGTGGATGATTGAACCATTACCCTGCCACATAACTGTAGACACTAAAGCTTAGATGATTTATCTGTTTATTGCATTTAATAGATTTATCTTTAATACTTATTTTCTCAGTGATCATAAAACTCCTGTCTGTAATTCCATGACTAAGTTTGTATCACCAAAAACTCATGGATGGAAAACATTTTACTAATAATCATAGCATATTAAAGATAATTAAATCTACGCATTTTTTAGAACTACTTGAAGAAATATCTCATTGAATGAATTCAAGGTTATTAAAATATCCTGGGTAAGGTACTATGGTACTTCTAAAAAGCTACTGCTAAATCAATCGCCAAGATTTGGGAGTTATAGTTATTTTTATCATTTATACAAAATTACGCTGTGATTATCAGTTCCAGGTATAGTTAAGTCACAACCATCACCAGCCAATTACAATTTACAGTTGCCATGGGTATAGAACCAGTCAAAATATATCCAGGTGTACTAATTGGTCCTATAATTTAATAAGACAGTCTCATCAAGACTTACATACACCTGCCAAACTGCTGCCTGTGGCAAGAATAAGAGTCAACCAGCAATTTCTATTATCATATTTTTTAGAATACTGGTTTTCTTAAAATTACTTAATCCAAAAATATCCCCAGGAAGGGTGAATATACTTTATGGCTTGGTTTTAAAGGTGGAGAAACATACAGAATCAGAGTTCTATGTACATGTAAGATATACCAATAATAATCCAATTATTTCCAATTATTCCCCAAAATGGACGGGGTGAGGTAACAGCTGTAGTTAATAAAAAGAGAACTCCTTTTTGGAACCAGAAGGTTTGGGTTGTTTACCACATGTGTGTGTTCCCTTGGACAACCCATCCCAACAGCTAGGCTTTACTGCCTTCTGTGGAAATGGCAACACTAATGCTTTCTTTACCGCAGAAGATGTGGAGGAGAATTCATTAAAAGAGGAAAACATATATAAAAGGTAGAGCTAAGTTTCAATGAATGACCGTAAATTGGTTTAATAGAACTATTATTTTTTTACCTCTCTTCCTAAGGATTGATTTTCATTCTCCCTTAAACTGGGAGGACATTTGCTAATTTCTTTTTATTTTTGCTGTTGCATAAAATAAAAAGAATTATCAGATGACCAAAATAATAACTTTGATTTATATAGTGATTCTCTTTAATTCTGTCTTACAAATAATGTAAAAGAATATTAATACTCAACCAAGGCATGTCTACAGGCAGGTTTAAGTGAGAGAATATGTCTTTGCTAGCAACAGTTTCAGGGATCCAAAGAGCCAAAAGTATGTTGCTGATAAAGATTTGCTAGTGGGTATCAAATTGCATAGGCCAAAGTATGTTTTATGATAAAAATATTTTCAATACAGAATTAAAAGTGGGAAAAAAGCCATTTTCCTTTTCTTTTATAAAATTGTGTTTTATCTATGTATTTATAAGGATTATAAGAATAGCAAGAATATAAATTTGTAACATTTCATGATATCTCCATCACTAGACCTTGCACTTAACTGCATTTCTACAATAGCAATATAAAAAAAGTAAAATAAACCTCCAGTTTGAATGGACTCTTATCTGGTTGATAAATATCTTTATGTACCTGTCTTCTTGCAGGAGTCCTCCTAAACCATAGCTGGAATAAACAAGAAAGGAAATAATCAGATATACTTTATTCAAAAGCTTCACAGAGCTCCAATCTTTTCATTCTCCTCTAATCATCATATACCTCTCATCACATTTTCACATAGATATAGATAATAATCTTTCCTCTTATGACATTATTATTATTATTCTCTGAAATTCTTTTTCTGAACATAAATTATGTAAATGGAAAAAGTATTTCCAAGAAAGAAAGAGTAACTCTCCTTAGGGAGCTGACAACACAAAAGAATGTTGTTTGCATTAAAAGTGCAATTCTAGCTGAGATTTTATTTTTTAAATACCTAATAATCCAAATTATCACAACGTTGAATCTACTCCCTGGTGGCATATTAGAAAGCTGTATTCACAAGGACACTAAGTAAGTTACTATTAGGTAGTTTCTACTCAGCATAGAGCCCAAAATCTGTTTTTAATTGACTTAATATTTTCTTGTGGCAGGAAAGAAAAAAACATAATTGGAACATTTGGAGATTAAAAATTGTATCAGTTGTGTTATCTAATTTAAAAGAGGGTTATAATTTATACATTCTCATTTTAAAACTAATCATGCAACTAGCAATCCTTTATGGAGATGTATTTCTTTGTCCTAATAATTTTAAATCATAATACTCACAAAAATCTAGTTCATATTTTCCAGAAGTAGCAATAGTGTAGGGAAATAATGCTGAGTGTATTTTGATGGGGACAGGCAAACATGAGGCTGCATAATTAGATGAAGAAGACACCAACAAAAAGCAGAAAGACAGAATTTGTTGACTCAAAAGAAGTTGCCCTGAAGGAAGGCATTAAGCTTCATGTTCAGGAAGTTATCTGTTGTACCTGTTACTTTTTTTATTGTGTTGGTAAAAATAATTATGCCAGGCCTCTGATTAAAACTTTGGGAATGTAGTAAGAGTCTCAGATTTATCTTCTGAAACACCAGCTCCTTTCAACACCCAACTGCCATTTCCAGGTTCCAGAATCACCATGTTCCCTTCTGCCTTCCCAAGGCCTCTGTTTATCACTGAACTGAGAACTCCTCAAAATCAGGGGTCCATAAAATGTAGCGGTGAAGATCCTGTGCTTGCCGTAGATTTAAATTTCTGTTATGCCCCTCATAAGTACTGTGAACTTTAAAAAACTAGTTAATGTGACTGAGGGTATTTTTTCTTTTCCTTCATTTGGCGGGTGAGGTGATATCAAGTGATTCCAAGTCAGGGTCCTGGAACAATACATAAAAATAGCCCTGTGACTTAGAGGTCCAGAGGAGTGAAATTCCAGGAAGGAAAAGATGGTCAACAGTATTTAATTCTGACAAGTAGTCAAGTAAAGTGAGTACCAAAAGATACAGAGATCACTAAGACATTAAAGGCATATCAGTCTACCACTTCAGAGAAGGCAGGGGAAAAAATAAAATAAATCAAAACTCTAGAATAGGATGGGATGGGGAATACTCAGAATGTGAAGTGCCAGAGATGATGACTCTCAAAGGAACAAATGCTTTAAAGTAGGGTGAGGGAATTGAGAGCATAGAAGTAGTGAATACAGATAAAACCCATTGATAATTCCAGATCTAGACTCTGAGGTAGACAACATTTGGAGAAATAAACAGTTCACATGAAAGGACTACAAGGAAATTAGTTTCCTCAGCAAGAACTAGGATTCAGGTATGTCAAGGAGAGGGAGAACATCCTAGAGTCAAGTTAATATATAGGAGAGATTACTGAAGGAGTAAAGCTCTGTAGAAAAGTTCAGGAGTGAGAGAAGGATGGAGATATGGGTCCAGACAAAAAGCACAAAGTGAGCATCATGATCTTGACAGGTCCACAGAAAGTGGACGGAGAGATCTGAAGACACATCTTAGCCTGGACGATTATGTTGGAAACACAAGGCAGTCCCAGGACTAATAAATGAGTTTTTGTCTCACTAGACCTTGTTTTATGTCACATTGTGGCATGAATGGTTCTGCTGTGTTCCCACCCAAATCTCATCTTGAATTGTAGCTTCCATAATCCACAGGTGTGCATGGCACGGACCCCATGGGAGGTAATTGAGTTACGGGGTAGGGTTTTCCCGTGATGTTCTCGTGACAGTAAGTCTCACGAGATCTGACGGCTTTATAAGGGCAGTTCCCCTGCACATGCCCTCTTGCTGGCAGCCATGTGAAATGTGCCTTTGCTCCTCCTTTACCTTCTGCCATGATTGCGAGGCCTCCTCACCCATGTGAAACTGTGAGTCCATTAAACCTTTTTCTTTATAAATTACCCAGTCTTGGGTATTTCTTCATAGCAGTATGAAAGTGGACTAATACAGGGCATGTTCAAATCAAATCATTATGCTGATCTTTGTGGAAAGGGGTTTCTGCTAAATATTATCTTGAGCCTTTATTTAGCTGCTGTGGTGTCCACTGCAGTATCCTAGAGATGTAACCATATTTTGTTTTCTGTGTTGCGTTTAGCAAGAATGGTATCTTGGAGTCCTTTGGATTTTTAATAATTTTTCCCCCATCATACTGGTAACATGCCCGAGGGAGGCACATCTCACATGTATGTGAACAGACAATCATAACACTGACTAATTACAAGAGGAACTTCTCAGCTTCCTTCTGTAAGAGTATCCTGTGAAGCATACACCTTTCTTAATCTCCTGGAAAGAAGTTGCACTGCTTTGATGTTTTTAAGATTTAATTAATCCTTATTCCCCAGGGAAGATCATATTATTTTTGTTTCTCTAAGGTAGTTTTTCTTAAAATTTAGTCCTCAGACAATATGCATCAAATTCTTCTAGGGAACTCATTAAACTACACATTCCTGAGCTTCACCTTAGACCCACTGAATCACAATTTCTTATTAGAAAACCTGAACAGCTGCTTTTCTAATCCTCTTTGCTAACATTGGAGAAATAATTTTTAAAACTCTGGGTCCTTCTTAGAGGTAATTATAACAAATCTAAGAAACGGAGTAGAAAGAATCCCTTGGGTTCAGAAGCTTGTATTCAAATCACACATATGCACTCTCAGGACTGAAGACAGTGTACATGCGTGGGTTTTCAAATGGACAGATGTGAGGTTATCTGGTTCTAGCATGGGATCACTAGAGAAGAAAGGCCTATTCACCACAAAATCTGTGGCACAAAAACTATACCAGTAATCCCAGCACTTTGGGAGACGGAGGCAGGCAGATCACTTGAGGTCAGGAGTTGGAGACCAGCCTGGCCAACATGGTAAAACCCCCTCTTTACTAAAAAAAATATAAAAATTAGCCAGGTATGGTAGTGAGTGACTATAATCCCATCTACTCAGGAAGCTGAGGCAGGAGAATCACATGAACACAGAAGGTGGAGGTTGAGTGAGCCAAGATTGCACCACTGCACTCCAGCCTGGGAGACACAGCAAGACTCTGTCTCAAAAATAAATAAATAAATAAGAAAAAGAAAGAAAAGAAAATACCTGGCACAAATGACACCCTCAATAGCCACTGAATAAATGAATGGATTATTATAACTGCTTTCTCATTAAGACTCAATTTTCTTACTTTTTTCTCACCCTGACTATACCCCCAATTAGAATGTAGACATAAAAGTCTGCCTTTCTCATTTTTTATGCTCAATAATTATTTCATACACATGAAAATCATAAAGCCTAGAAACACTTATAAATATTAAAATGTGGCAAAGGAAATGGAGATTTGCTGAGCATCAGGGAGGGTCCAGTTATTTGATAAATAGCTGAAATTTTCAAAGATACTTAATCATGAGAGCCATTTTTTTGTGCCTAAACATTTTAAAAATTGAGAAAATCTCATCAAAGAAGCTAGAAAATTAGAGAAAAATAGATTTAACCTGATTATTTTCTTTACATGAAGAAATTGACACAAAGAATATGATTTCTTGGCAAATATTTTATCTTGCTGCCATTCTTCTCAGCCCTGTTTCTTTAATCATTCCCGGTAATGTCCACATCCATGAGAGAACTCTGGCCAACACCCTGAGCCCTAAGTTTCTTGACTTATCTGCAGATAACTTTTTTCCTTCAGTCTTAAGTCGGTCACCAAATGCCCTACTCAAATCTTTAACCATAAATAAATGTTAGCATTATCAATATCTCAACTAGGCTAAAAAAAAAATCCCAATTGCAGGCATGCAATTATTGAATGAGCACCTCTTATGTTTTCAGTTATGATAGGAACACAAACCCTCAGACTTTTATTATTACAACTTTCCTGACGTTAGTTCAATCCTTCTTTCCATTGTCCATACCTCCCTCCTGAAATTATTTTACTTCTTAAACCATTGAGATTTAATGGTCTAGTGAGCACTACAATTACTCCCTAACATGCAGCCTGAACTTTTTCTGCCTCTCCCCACCTGTCACTTTCACCTAGCAGCACTCCAGTCTAGTTAAATCCAGTTCTATTTATGCTCTGTGCCATCACCCATGCAGTCAAATGTGATTACAGAAAACCAAGGACTCACACCGGCTTTTAATACAGCTTTAAGTAAAAAACTACCAAGTGAGCCTCCAGCACTACTCAGCTATCTTGTGCTAGTTTCTCTGATCAGTTTTCTCTGCTCTTCTCCAAGATGCTAATTTCATATCTCTTCTTTCTTCCCAAACCTACAAAACCTATTCTCTCTTCTCTTTTTCTACTTTTTTTTGTATATTTTAACTGTATCTTCACTTACATTTTTTACTTTCCTTGGAATAATATGAGATAAACTTTCCTGGTTCCTATAAATTCAACCCATCATTTTTTACAGTCTTACCCCCTCTCACCTAAACAACTAAGTTGTTCCTACAATTTTTTTCTACCACAATATTAACTCATTTCTTTCCTGCTAAAATACCATCAAACATCCAAGTAGCTCCCATTAAAAAATATATATATTTGGCCTCATAACTTGCTGCAGATGCTGCTAAAGGCTGATTTCATGTATGTTAATAGGAATACTCCTCAAAACAAAATAGTGTAAACCAGCAGTCTGCACAGCCTCACATCTCACTGTCTCCTTAACCCACCCCAACCAGATTTTCATCAGGATCATTCTACCGAAATGGACCTTGTCAAGCTCAGTGACCTTCATTAGGTAATCACTCAACACAGTTAGCCTCTGCTCCGTCTTCAAATGTTTTCCACATGAATCTGGTTTTCTGCCTAAAACACTAGCTTCCCATTTTTAGTCCTCTGGACTGACTCCTTCCCTTTTTGGAATCTTTAAATGTCAAAATACTCCGAGGTTCAGTGCTTAGTCTTCTCTCCTTTCATGCCCAGTTTATCTCTTTGAATCCCACATTTAAAAATATCATTTCAATACATATTTGATGAATGAATGCATGAACAGATTAATATCAAATGATGGTAGAATTAATCAAAGAGCCACTTGTGTGTCTTTGCCGTAGGTTAAGATCTTAGAAGGAAAGGCTAGTTTAAGACGTTCTGGATGAATAATTCAGAAATAAGAGTTAGAAACTTAGGAGTCAAATGATCATATACATATAATCTTGATTCCCAAGTTTTAAATCATCTCTATCCATAGATGAAACTGTCTACTTGACATCTTTACTTGGAAGCATAGCAGACATCTCCAAGTTATCAAGTTTAAAATAGAACTCCACTTTCATGTCTTTTCTTTTCTATATAATATTAAAAAATAAAGTAAACCTGCCCCACCTACATATTTCCCCATCTTTTTTTAACTTAAAAATAGGCAGTTTATAAATTTAGAAAAGGAGAAGAGAAGACTTTATTTCTTATAAAGGGCTACAGCCAGCAGGGTGACCAAGCTGACAGGCTGAGAAGCATAGCCTCCAGCCAGAAACCAGAAACAGATACTTGGAGGGAGGGGAAAAGGGAGCAGAAATTTATGCTGAGCAGGGTGGCCAAATAAGCATATTCAGTAAGCTATAGGAGTCATGCACATTTATGAATGGGAAAATGTACAAAAGTGCTTTTCAGTTTCATGCTTCATGTTCCAATGATGGTTATGATCTCAGGGTGAAGGTTTTGGCTCCGATGTCAAAAGATGAAGAAAGAACATCAAGATCCTTACTATGCATGTTCTCTGTAGTAGCCAGAATCAGTCCATGGTCCGTGGCCTCTTATCAGGCAGAAAAGGGGAGCAGCATCAGGAGGCTGGTTGAGATCAGTGGTCAGGTGTTTTGAAAGGGCTGGTTTCTGTTGAGCTCTTAGGGAAGACAGCCTAATTGTGGGTAGCAAGGGAGGAGGGTCTGACCCCACCATGCTATCATGGCCCAGAACTCAGTTTTCAAGGTTATTTTGATGTCCCCTTGTCCAAAAAATGACTCATTTAGTCACTTGGGGGAGCTTAGAATTTAATTTTATTCTGCAATAATGAAGACACTACCACTTAATTAGGGAAAATGTCCATAAAATATTATTTTCTCTTCCATTCCAAATTAAGTCTTTCTGTTAGCTCTGAGCACTATTCACAACGACAGCTTCTGTGTGACAATGTCTCACCTTAATCTGAAGCATTTTCAACTATCTTTTGGCCCATTTACATAGACTCACTAGTAGTGTTCCTCCTCAAATGCTTGCCTTCTCATCATCTGTTCTTCAGACAGTCACAAAGATCTCTCAAATATGTAGACAACATCACCGTTCTGCTCAAAATCTTCAAAATCTTCCCATTACTTACAAAACAGTGTCTAATATTCTTACCAAGTTAGGGAATACTGTGCTTGTTCTGAGTTCTGTCTGCATTTTTTCCATGTAGTGTAACAAACCCAACATCATTATCATTTCAGCCATATTGGCTTTTTCACTGTCTCCCAAACACACACTTCTCCCTTGTACTTTGCACCCATGGCTTCTTCTGTTTGATGCTGTATTTCCTGTTTAATGCTATCTCTTCAGAGAAACATTCTAAGACTAACCTATCTAAAACACTTTCCAATGCTACTGCCCATTTATTATCACTCTGCTTTGTATCATATTTATATATCATTTTCATATCACCACATATATCAAAATTGGCTTTGTTATCTATATTTTTTCATAAACTGTAAATTCAATAAAGGTAAGGACTCAGCCAGGCGCAGTGGATCACGCCTGTAATCCCATCACTTTGGGAGGCCGAGGTCAGCAGATCATGAGGTCAAGAGATTGAGACCATCCTGACCAACATGGTGAAACCCCGTCTCTACTATAAATACAAAAATTAGCTGAGTGTGGTGGCGCACTCCTTTAGTCCCAGCTACTTGGGAGGCTGAGGCAGGAGAGTCGCTTGAATCCAGAGGCAGAGGTTACAGAGAGCCGAGATCACGCCATTGCACTCCAGCCTGGCAACAGAGTGAGACTCCATCTCAAAAAACAAATAAACAAACAAAAAACAAAAAAGGTAAAGACTTGTTCACAGCTATGTCCCCAGTATCTACATTAGTGCTTGGCATAGAAGGTATTTTCAATCAATATTATTAAAAGGAACACTGACACAACTTGGGGTTTATTTCAGGCATCTTAAAAGAGTACTAGGTGGCAAAATTTAAATACGTAGCCTGGCTAATCTTTAATTGTAAGCCACTTAAGGTTATGGCTTAGGGTTAGAGTTAAGAACGTGGATTGATCTCTTATATCAAGCTTTATACATTTCTAGATACTGTAGATAAATTATCCTGAGGTGTTTACTATGTTATGCAGATCAATGTCTACTCTACACATGAGCTATTGGTTGCTTACAAAACCACATCTTGTTAGGCAGTAAGTCAGTGACCTACAAATTCTTTTGCCCCTATTCCACTCACAAAAATATATTTTACCATTATAATATGGAAAAATGATACTTTGTCATTATAACACAATAATTTATGCATGAATTTGCTTAAACACAAGTAATTTAAATGAGTATTCACTAAACATTTCTTATTTCTATGTGTAACATAATTTCTATATTTTCTACTGTACTTTTATCTATTCTAATTTCATTATATTTCATTATTAAAATTACCTTTCAACATAATAGAGTAATTGTATGATGCATAAGTGATTTCAAAACCGTAGTTTACAAAGCACTGTAGTAGGTTATAGGAAAGGGGTAATTTTTTAAAAAATGGAATAAACAACAAGAAGAAAATAAATTTCATCTGTGAATCTAAAGAAAGAATTCTATGTGTGAACGTCTCTGCATCTCCACCCTCCTAAATCTTTTACATAAGTATATAACAGACAAAGGATGGTGCGTCGTATGCTTGTGATTATGTCAAGCTTTCAAGTACAGGTTTTGCTTGGTGAACTTATACATGAATTCAGGTCAAGGAATCCCAGAATCCAATATGCTCAGGCGTTTTAGCTCATTACTTACCATTTAATTACCTATGAATAATGTAGCAACACCTTGCATCTTTATTGTAGTCCACATTTCTAAGAAACAAAGCAATGGAAGCGATGTTTTAAACGCCACAGTTACTGCAGGGCAAGGACAAGGTGTAGGCTTGACAGTTGGGGACAAAGCCTCCCCTGGCTTTTTTGGTGGCTCAGAGTAGGAAGCATTCTCTGCAAGAACCTATATAGTGCTTGAGGGACCATGAGCACTAAAACCCACAGGCCTTGAAAGGTGAACTGTTGAAGACAAAATAATCATCATCTGGACTTGCCTGAAGCATCTACTTTTTAAGAAATCTAATGACAAGAATTACTTTAAAATCTGAAAAGGCATATTGCCACAAATATAGACTGTATAGAGACATTTGAGATACAGAAAAAAAAAAGGTTTTTTGATTCTGGAATAAGCTGTAGGGGAAGAGGTCAGAGAGAAGCCACAATATTTTTTTAAATCAAATTCATTACATGTTTGTCAAGTCAGGTAGATCTTTCATCCAGGAACAAAGAATCATTTCGAAGGGCTATGAATATTCATCTCTGAGAGAGAGCCACTGACCCAACATGATAATCTCAAGATTTAGTAGAGGAAAACTGAGCTGTTTCTCAACATGTTTATCAATATATTATGAATTGTGTCACTAAGATTATTATTTTATAAATTGGCAAGTTTTTACAATTTTGTAAATATGGAATAATTTTCAGAAATTCACATTTTTACTGTCTTATTCTTTTGTCTGTTTTAAAAAGTAGAAGATAGCATACATATTAAAACAATGGGGTCGGGCGCGGTGGCTCACTCCTGGAATCCCAGCACTTTGAGAGGCAGGTGGATCATGAGGTCAAGAGCTTGAGACCATCCTGGCCAACATGGCGAAACCCCATCTCTACTAAAAATATAAAAATTAGCTGGGCTTGGTGATATGTGCCTGTAGTCCTAGCTACTTGGGAGACTGAGGCAGGAGAATTGCTTGAACACAGAAGGCGGAGGTTGCAGTGAGCTGAGATCATGCCACTGCACTCCAGCTTGGCGCCAGAGCGAGACTCCATCACAAAAGAAAAGAAAATGGGAGAATATATGTTTAAATGGTAAAATTAAACAAACTTCATGTCATGAGCCCACAAAACCACAAATGCAGTCATAGATACACACACAGTAAATATGACTACACAAAGTGTATTGAGATTGTAATGAATATAGATCTAAATATTCTGACATTATGAAAAAGAGTGAGTCAAATTTGAAAACATTTCAATTATCACCAAAAGCAATCACCTGTACAGCTCAATCAACAAATAAAACCAAATAAATGCCTATTTCTTTAGCTACACTCAAGCAGCAAATTATCCCCCGGACAGTTACATGGGGAACGGACAGACAGACAATCTTACCAGGAACATTTTCACAAAAGATTTAAAACAGCAACAAAAACAAAAGTCTTCTTCCAGCTAGCCCTTCTGGTGATGGACTGTGTACATAATCCATGACTGAATTTGTGTTTTTGTGGGCCCATTACATAAACTTTGTTCTATTTTGCTGTTTATAAATGTTCGTCCATAAAAAGAGGATAAACGTACCAACTGGCACAGGCACTTCAGTTTCTAGCATTTTATTTATAGATTTGCATCTTTTGAAAATTTGATACAGTTTTCTATGTATTAGATTACTGCACCCAAAGATGTACTGTCTTGAAATTTAACACTCAATTTGACTGGTAATCTAATCTGCTAAAATTTGACCTTGGTAATACTCCAGAAAAAAACTGATATGACCCAAAACTTTGGACCTCAGAGTTAAAGGGATGAGGCTTTTATGGATTTCCTTAAATTGATTTTACCTGTTGATGAAACAAAAGCTATGTGAGCCCACAGAAGACGACGGTCATCCAAATGAGATCACAAAGACCCCTTTCTCCTTCTTCACTGATGGATGCCTAAAAATGCCAAATTTATGCCATTTTCTTGGATTCACTTGTTTTAAAATTCAGGTAAATCTAAGATGATTAACACGTTCAGGTGGCATTTGATATTAAGCCTAATGAGATTTTTTTTGACCCTATTCTGAAAGAATTGAACTCAGGGAGGAGAATGGACCATAAGCTACTCTATATCCTGAAGGGACATAAAAGAAGTTCTTCTAAGTGCTCAAACTGAAAGTCTGCATCTTCACCAGGAAATTCTGTGCTTAGTAATTTTGCTTGGAATTCTCTAGGTAAAATTTTGAATTCTCAAAGAAATTGAAAGATTTTAAAATCTCCTGAAGTTCTTCAATATGCCATAATTCAGAAGTATACGTACCTCCACTGTGGTACATAGCTGCAACACTCCATTCCACTAGCTGTTATACAGTGTCATGAATGTGGTACATCTGCTTTTCCAAAAGCAGACTTCTTAGAGAATCAGGCAGGGACAAATAGCAAGAAGACATAATCAAGTTTATGTGGATTATGCTTATCCCTCACTTTTACTGTCTTGGGAAGAGGAGCTCCTGTTAGAGTAATACATCTCTTCTTCCTGCGCCTAACTGGGTTTTTTTTCCCCCCATGAGAGAACATATCACACTTGTATTGGAGTATTATTAGGGTCACTTGTTAGCTGACTAGTTACATATCTCATCCTCTTTTTTACTTAGGTCTACTTATGGCAATGCCTGCCCCAAAGAGTTATGTCATGGCTGTGTCTAAGGCTTTGCATCCAGGGTAAGGAACAGAGAGTCCTGAAATGTTCTAAGCCCCACCTGAGGCCAGAAGGGCAATTCCCTATATTACCATGGCTGTGTACTGGGTAGCCCATTAATTCCAAGTACATGGGGATCATCTTCCAACCCAGACTCTATCTGCAACATAGCAATTTTCTAGACTTTTATCCATTTTTTCATTGATCCAAGTTTGTGTAGAAAATATGAGTGTCAAACCCACAAGAAGACTCTTTAGTTTTTGACAATGAGTGCAGTTTGGGACTGAAATAACCAACAGAGGTGCTTTTGATGGTTCCAGGATTGGTCACTATAGGCACTAGTTTTAGCAACAGGATCCTGATGCATCTTGCCATCACTGCAGCATTGGGCAATCTTCTCCAAGATAAAAACTTGTGTTTCTAAGGTGAATGGTTGTTCCATGTCAGCAGGCATGAAGGTCCTGCCACTTAACAAGGGGAGGACTGGCACCCCACACACATGCCAGTTTTACACAATCTATTCTATAGCAGATCTTGAAATGCATGGACTGAGATTCATTTAAAAGTGGCACATTCGGTAAAATTGAACTTAAAACATTTTGGTCCCATTCAAAGCTCTCCATGAAAGGAAAAAATGATAGTGATTACTTTACTGTGTTTTTCAGGTGGGCAACTTCTGGAGGGATAGTAGAAGAAAGCTATTTAAATGACAGAATCTGGAAAGAAACAGCCAAGTTCTGTGAAATTATTATTAGAACTTTTGTATTTTATTTTCCTCATCTATGAAATAAAATGATAATATTAAATACCTCCTAAGATTGCTTTAGGTGAAGTGAGTTAGCTACATATGCACTCTGACAAATAGGAAGCCTTTAGAAAGTGCAAACTATTACCATTTTATTTTCTCTAGAGAGGAAAAGTTCTAGCTTAAACCATTCATGTTAAAAAAAACTATACAGTTCTAGAATTATATAGCACCTCTGCCACATTCTTGAAGACATTCCAAATTGTCTTCAAGGCCACTAGACAGCGACATTGAAGGACAAACTCTGAATTCACATAGAATGTCCTTTAGCCAGTATCTTCTACATGGTCTTGAGTTAGCTTTTAATTTGCTAATTCAGTAAATTATGTTCCTGAGCTAAGACCCCAAGACCCAAACTATGTATTAATCCAAAGAAAAACAATTGTTTTCTTAATGGGATAGAAAGAAATATGAGTTATCTAATGCTAGTTAGGTTGTAGACATATCTTAAAGAACAATACTCCTATGGTTACAGAAAAGCAAAACCCAGACAAAATAAATGTATATATTTTATGGAGCCATAAGAAGTGGAGATAAAAATAAGCCTTGTTGCACCAAATTCCAGAGAAAATATCTCTTCAAAAGTAAACAGAGAACCAGGGAAGATTCCACACCTGAGAGTTTGTGTGAGTATCTGATAATGAATGTACCAGACTAAGATAATGGCTATAATATGAAATTAATCAAGCCTTAGAATATACTGTGGGATGGCAAGATAAACCAGAATCTGGAAGAAATATATACCAAAAAATAAAACAGTACAACAAGTCACACAGATACACACATACACACTGGTAAAATTATGACTAGAAAGCATCAGTGGAAAGAAATGTTAAATAAATTATGTCATGGACATTCTCACAGTGGTTGAATCCAGGAGCTGTATCAGAATAAAACCCAAAAGTATCTAAAATAGTAGTCCACTTATCCCAGCTTAAATCCTTGCATATTTTTTAAATGTGAAAGCTTGGGACAGTAGAATTGAGACTACTCATAGGTGAATTCACCTAGTTAAAGGTACAGTTGAGACCCATTCTACTTACTATAAATGCCAATGTATGAAAAAAAAAAAAAGAGTTGTAGTCTCTGGGAAAATGGAAAAAATGAGACAAAAATGTTATATTTTACATGTAATATCTGGATTCTTTAAATATTCAGAGAAGCAGAACCATATATCTCATAATGAAAGAAAAACCAGTCAATAGAAGCAGAATTACCAATGACAAAATTGTTGGAATTAGTAGATATAGATAAAAACTTTTATACTATTATAAACTTTTTAAGAATTTACAGAAAAAGATTTTAAAGGGTGAGGAGACACTTTATTTCAGGAGATAAATTTTAAAAAAATAATAAGGACCAGAAGAACTTTCTAGAAATGAAAACAATTTGTGAATAAAACTGCATTGGAAAAATTTTAACAGATATGGCAGAAACAAGGATAAGTTAATTTGATAAAAGTTTAATAGAATTATGTCAAGTTAATCAAAGAAAAAATTAAAAAAAAAATAAACATTTGTAACCTGTAAGAAAATATTATCTAATATTTAGTCCTAGAATGATATTTCATTCTAGTGTGATATTTCTTATTTATACAAAAAAAAATTGGAAAAAATGGTAAAACTGTTATCAGTCTGAAAAAAAGATCAAACCATGTAGTAAGGAGCATAAATGGTACCAAAAAGGCCATAAATAAAAGTAAAAGCATATAAATCACTATTGAAATGTTAGAAATGAAAGGTAAACAGATACTTTAAAGCAGCAAAATAAGATACAATACATACAGTGGCTGGCTTCTCATCCGAAAAGAATCACACTGGCTAGGCACAGTGGCTCACACCTGTAATCCTAGCACTTTGGGAGCCCAAGGCAGATGGATCACTAGTGAAATTATCATGCAACAGTGAATATAAATGAAAGCAGAGAAAAAATTTGAAACATCAAAACATGACAAAGTGATACAAAAATGACTATACCTGGAAATTCATATCAACAAAAAAGAATAAAGAGCTTCATAAGTGATGACATATGGGTATTATTTTAAAAAACTGCATCTTCTACTTTCTTAATTTATTTAAACACCATTGAGTATTCTATTTATTTAGTTTTTTAAGACAGAGTCTCACACTGTTGCCCAGGCTGGAGTGCAGTGGCGTGATCTTGGCTCACTGCAACCTTCACCTCCTGAGTTCAAGCAATTCTCCTGCCTCAGCGTCCCTAGTAGCTGGGACTACAAGTGTCTCCTACCACACCTGGCTAATTTTTATATTTTTAGTAGACATGGGGTTTCACCATGTTGTTCAGGCTGATCTCAAACTCCTAACATCAGGTGACCCACCCACCTCGGCCTCCCAAAGGGCTGGGATTACAGGCATGAGCCACCACACCCAGCAACCATTGAGTCTTTAAAGCAAAAATAACAGGAAAGACTGTGAGGCTTATAACACATATTGAAGTAAGCGCATGATAACACAAAGGACTGAAAAATTTTACTTCTATAATTTATTTAATGTGAAATGATAGAAAATCAACTAAAAGATTGATATGTTGAAACCCTGGAGCAACTACTAACAAGTAAAGCAAGGACATATTTCTTTTTTTCATTTTTTTTTTTTAATTTTTATTTTTTTTTGAAACAGAGTCTTGCTATGTTGTCCAGGCTGGAGTGCAGTGGCACAATCTCGGCTCACTGCAACCTCTGCCCCCCAGGTTCATGCAATTCTCCTGCCTCAGCCTCCTGAATACTGGGATTACTGGTGCCCGCCACGACACCTGTCTAATTTTATGTATTTTTAGTAGAGACGGAGTTTCACCATGTTGGCCAGGCTGCTGTTGAACTCCTGACCTCAAGTGATCCACCTGCCTTGGCCTCCCAAAGTGCTGGGAGTACAGGCCTGACCGACTGCACCTGGCCACAAGAACATATTTCTAAAGACCAATTTGAGACAAAATGAAATGCTAAAAAGAAAAAAAGAAATATTAATTAATTTCAAAGAAGGCAGAAAATAAGGAATAAATGAACAAATAAGAGATGTGATAATCTGGTCAGCGTGGTGGCCCACACATGTAATCCCAGCACTTTGGGAGGCCAAGGTTGGAGGATCACTTGAGGCAAAGAGTTTGAGACCAGCCTGTACTACAGAATGAGACTCCATCTCTAAAAAATAACAATGAACTGAGCATGGTGATGTATACCCGTGGTCCCAGCTACACAGGAGGCTGAGCTGGGAGGATTGCTTGAGCCTGGGAGGTTGAGGTTGCAGTGAGCCATGATCATACCCCTCAACTCCAGCCTAAGCTACAGAACAAGACCCTTTTGATATAAGATTTTTACCCAATCATACCAATAATTACATTCAATGTGAATAGGCTAAACATTTTTAGAGATTTCTAGGTGTTTTGAAAAGATCCATTGATATACTGCTTACAGAACATTAAAGCCTTTATATGTTATATGCTTATCTGTATATGTATGTAGATACAATATATCTTTATATGTAAATGTGCAGATAAAATATAATAGATAAGAATATATTGATATCAAAGATTTGAAGGTAGGAGAGATGTTTTTACTGGAAATGAAGAAGGACATTTCAAAAAGTTGAAAATATCAATATTAACAAAAGAAATCCTACAGTTGGGCATAGTGGCTCACACCTATAATCCCAGCACTTCGGGAGGCCAAGGCAGGTGGGTCACCTGAGGTCAGGAGTTCAAGACCAGCCTGTCCAACAAGGTGAAACCCCATCTCTACTAAAAATATAAAAATTAGCTGGGCATAGTGGCAGCCACCTATAGTCCTAGCTACTTGGGAGGCTGAAGCGAGAGAATAGATTGAACACAGGAGGTGGAGGTTGCAGTGAACCAAGATCACGCCACTGCACTGCAGCCTAGTGGGAACAAGACTCCATCTCAACAAATAAATAAATAAATAAGAAATACTAAATATGCATGCTACTATAACAGGGTTTTAAATAAGAGATTTCAGAGACCAACAAACTCACAGAATTCTAGATTTCAAGATTCCACTCACAAGATTTACAAGGGATATAGAAGATTTGAACTCTTAGCAACCTAACCTACTGACTTTTTTTGAACTATATAATCACAATTGAAAAATATATTTATGAAATACACGTGGTATATTCACAGAGTGAAGAAATGCCAGGTTGTTAAATAAATCAATAGATGTTAAAAGATTGAAATCATACTGAGAGTGTTCTCTGATCATAGCAGAACTCAATTAGAAACTAACAGCAGAAACAACTAAAAACTACTTCCTAAAAGGTGGCCACAATCTTCTAAATAACCAACTGATCAAAGAACTCAGAGAAATAATATATTTCCTACTTAGTGATAATGAAAACACTATCAAAATTTGTGGAAAGCAAGTAAGGTCCCTTTGAGAGAAATGTATAACTTTAAATGTCTGTTGTTACAAAAAACAAAGCTTCTACCTTTGAACCAAAGTAAAGAAAATACAAGTTAGTAGCATAAAGAAAAGGATTTCTTTTATTTGAAGTTTAATAACAGGCAAAGCTAATGTATTATGATGTAATATCAGAACAACCAATTCACTTTAGAAGTCTGGGGACAAAATTGACCAGAAAAGAGTACAGTGGACACGCTGGAAATAATCTATATTATTTTTCAAGTATGGGTTACACAGTGTATACCTTTTCAAATTCACTATAAATTTACTTTTATAAATCATACCCTTATGCAAATCATATGTCAATAAAATTTTTTAAAGTAATACATATTTACTACAAGGAAAATATGTATGCCATCTTTCTGAATTAAGGTAGTTAAATAATTCAATAAATTTACTGTAAACCCAAAGGCCAAAGGCCAGGTAGACTATTTAAAAAGTTGTGGATAGATATTGCCTCTAAGACTCAAGCTTGCTTAGAAAATCAAGAAGGAACTGAATCTGTTGAAAATATGAAATATGAAGATCAATGAAAAGAAAATGATTTTGCAGAAAGATGACAAGATATTTCTTATAGGAAATATTGGGAACTTAGAGGAAGCTAAAAAAAAAAGTAATCTTGAAGTTCAAACTGGGGAAAAAAGTAGTAGTATGAGTTCTTAAAAAGTTATTTTGAAAAGAGTTTGTTTTAAGTTCTTATTCCATAGAAATGACTGGAGCAAATAAAAACTCATGAAAGAAATAACTGATAAGGTGGACTTTTGGCTGCACATGGTGGCTAGCGCCTGTAATCCCAACACTTTTGGAGGCAAAAGCAGGAGGATAGCTTGAGCCCAGGAGTGTTTGAGATCAGCCTGGCCAACATGGCAAAACCCATTTTCTTCCAAAAAAAAAAAAAATACAAAAATTAGCCAGGCAGGGTGGTGCGCACCTGTGGTCCCAGCTACTCTGAAGGCTGAAGATGGGAGGATTGCTTGACCCTGGGGAACAGAAGTTGCGGTGAGCCAAGATAGCACCACTGCACTCCAGCCTGGGAGACAGAGTGGGATCTGGCCTAAAAAGGAAAAAAAAGAAAAAACAAACAAACAAAAAAAAGCAAAAGCAAAAAAAGTAGACTTCATTAAAATTAAAAATATTTGTTCTTTCAAAGACACTGTCAAGAGAATGCATAGAAAAGCCACTGATTGAGAGAAAATACTTGCAATAGACATATTTGGTATAGGACTATTTTCCAAAATATACAAAGAACTCTTAATATTTAACAATAAGAAAATGATCCACATAAAAATGGGCTGAAGCCAATAGATAACTTATAAAAGAAGATACAGATGGAAAATAAGTATATGAGGAGTTATTGCACATCATACATCATCAAAGAAACGCAAATTAAAATAAAGAGATACCACTGTGCATTTATTAATACAATCCCAGAAATTGAGAACACTGACAACACCAGATATTGATAAGGATGTGGAAGAACAGGAACAGTCTTTCATCGCTGGTGAGGATTCAAAGAGGTAAAAAGGTACAACTACTTCAGAAGGAAGTTCAGCAGTTTCTTACAAAACTATACATATTCTTAACTGCATAATCCAGTGATTTGGCTCCTTGGTATCTATCCAAAGGAGCTGAAAATATATGCCCACGCAAATACTTGTACATGGATATTTATAGCAGCTTTATGCATGTTTGCCAAGATTTAGAAGCAATCAAGATGTGCTTCTGTAGAGTGGATGGATACAATGGACTATTACCCACCACTAAAAAAACTTAGCTATCAAGCCATGAAATAACATGGAGGAACTGTTAAGTCAGTATGACTAACTGAAAAGAACTGATCTGAAATGTTTACATAGTGTTTGAATTAAACTATATGATACTCTAGAAAAGGCAAAACTAGAGAGACAGTAAAAACATCAGTGGCTGCCAGGTCTTAGGGCAAAGAGAGGAATGAGGAGGCAGAACACAGGGGAATTTTAGGGCAGTGCCAATACCCTGCATGATACTATAATCAGGGATACATGCCAATGTACATCTCTCCAAATCCATGGAGTAGACAACACCAAGAGTGAGCCCTAATCTACACTATGGACTCTAGGTAATAATGATGTGTCCAAGGTTGATCAGTTTTAACAAATGTGCCATTCTGGCAGGGATGTTGGTAATAGGGGAAGCTGTGCATGTGTTGGGGAAGGGATATTTCTGTACCTTCTGCTCAGTTTTTCTATGAACCTCAAACTGCTCTAAAAGATAAAAGCAGATAGTTTTTTTTAAATGACAGGGGTGTCAAGAAACATAACATAACGCATTCAGAGCAGACCAAGATAACGCATGCAGAGAGATCTGGGATGCAAGACACTAAAGTTTAAAACAGAGGCTTGTATTTAGAGCCACTGGGAAAACACACCTTATAGATTGGGACAGTTCCACAAAGTGTTTATAAAAAATGTGTACCAATTTTAGAAGAGTTTGGAAAGATCAAACTCTCAAAAATTACTCGATGAGTTTGCAGTCGACAGCAACGGAGGGTAGGCATACTATTTTGGCCTATTCTCTAAGAGAACAGCCTGAGAAATTTGAGGAATAAGACCACTAGGAAAATGCAAATCAAAATGAACCTATGAAAAGGGAAACTGGCAGAAAAATAATAGTCCAGGCTTGTTTTTGTTTTGTTATTGCTGTTGTTGTTAGTGGTGGTGGTGGTTTGTTGAAAAACAACTTGTTATGTCGGATTATCCATCTCTAGGTTGTGTGGATGAAAGTCAATAGTTTGAATGATGAGTGAATGGTTTTACTGGGCCCAGAACTCACTTAATTATAATCAGCATGTACACAGGTATCCCCAAAAGATGTAATATTGTGAATTGCTACTATGCCAACAAGTATAGGGAAAGGAACAGAAGAAACATTTCGGTCCAGAAAGCTTATCAACCCCATGCGGCCACTGAAGGACCTGGGCCGAGGTTAGAAGCAGGCTAATGACACTTTCTGGAAAGAAGTAGTGAAATATCAGAAAACGATTATCAAAGATTACCCTGGGAAGCTGGAGCAGATGTACTTTAGTTGCAGGAAAATCAACAGTAGTGTCAGGAGCTTACTGATGATGACCTGATAGTTGACACAGAAATAGGAACATGAAACCATTTGGCACAAATGGGTGCTAAAATCATTAGGATTTATATGGATGGGGTGAATTTCAGAGGACTCAATAATTCCACAGAAAGAAGCAATGGCATCAGCTTCTAACATTTTAATATCCTGTGTCTCTGTGGTTCAGAAATGAAACGCTCTGAGAGGAAATGGAAATTAGGAGGTTTAACCATGTTCTGTGGGATAAAGGTGGTTTGAAATGAGGCCCAGGTTTGGGCTGCCAGCATCAACAATTTACCATCTTTGCAAGAGAGCAGCAGTGATTCAAATGCCATTATGAAAGAGAAGACAGGGTGCAGTGGGTGGACTTTTTTCCAGATATAAATGTGCTATTAAAAGTAAACATTTAATGAAGAGTTGTTTCAGTTGAGTTCTTATGTGGACTGTGAACATAATGGCATAGATCGGCCAGTGTCCTGGCTAAGATTTTTCCTTCCATTCTCCCTCCTTCAGTAATTGAGTCTTTTCCGCAGTCTTCCGCATTCTCAAAAAGTGGTATTTAGGTAGATGATTTTATTTTCGGTAACTGATTTGGTTTTCCAAAATTTTACCATACTAGGGCATCCTTTTGGTTTCATTAAGTGTTTGTCCTCCTTAAAATTGACAATGAACAGAGACTTGTTGATTTCATCCTCTGAATTTGAAAAGAATGACACACATTCTCCTGCAATTCAGGTTAGGCTGCAGCTGCAGGCAGACAGACCCCCAACCCAGAACAAACCCTGCGTAGGGAATCCTTTGGGATAAGACTAAGCAAAATACAACACTGGAACTTGGGGAAGGGCTTCATGTGTTTATTTTGAAAAGTTTTGAGCAGTAAATCATCTAACCACAAGGGGAAGAAAATTAATTTTGAACTTTAATTTCTTTGGTCTTTCAGTTTCAACAGGCACAGCTTTAGCTTTCATTTTCAATTCATTGAAGAAGTGATGAGCTTATTGGCTATGAACCTTGACAACATGCAGGTGGAAAACAGGACATGCAGGGAATTTTCACTCTTTGGTGCAGAGTGGCCTGGGAGATACTTATGAACCATTTAAATACATTTCAGGACCATGTAACAAAATCAACACTTCATCGAAGTGGCGTCAGGAAGATCCATCCACAGAAGCAATGTCTGCTATGGAGGAAGCAGCTTCATCAAGGTGGAAGCAGGTCTATGCTTCCAGGCTGGCCAGTTCCATTCATGAAAACAGCACACTGGGGCTGACTATGGTTTGAAAAAGCAAAGGAAGCCAAAATAAAACCAAAAAAATGTTAACAGAGAATTTAATCCATCTCTAAGAGGTGGAGGAAGTTTCATTCGAATTGCTCCCTATACTTTTACTCTTCCTCCCCGAAAGGGAGTATGGTAGATTTGACTGGTGAGTTTAGAAGACAGCCCTGAACATGTGTGGTTCAGCCCTTTTGCTCCATTTTGTCTTGGGAGAAGGGCTGGATTCTGTGCTGTTCACCTGTGCTTTAAGTTTTGTAGCCTCACTGGCTTGAAGAGTTCATCTTATTTTATGTTTCAAAATAATGTTGCTACCTACCCAAGCTGAATTATCCAACCTAACATTTTTTGTAAGAAATGTAGCTTAGTATTTTCTCCCTTTCTTTGACTTGTATTTCTTTGTTGATTCTAAGCATGCATGGTGAAGAGATGTATTGATTTATCATGTCCCTTCAAACCCTTACACAGTTGTACTGAAAAAGGATAGGAATTTTCATCAGGATAGAAGTCCTGTGTGTAGTTATGCAGATTTCTTCATTCAGACACTGCTGGGAATAGCATAATTTTTGTTCCTCTAACACGGCTGCTGTCATCTCTGTACAGGAGAAAACTTAGGAAGGTTTATGTGATAATACTGAAATTTATATAATAGACTCATGTAAATATGGGCAAAACAATTGCTCAAAAACTGAACACCAATGGAAATGTCATCTCAAGCTTTCTGGAATTTTGAATTTCAGTGAGCTATTAGACAAAGAGAAAGGGAAAGGGAGAGGGAGAGCAAAGCACACAGTAAGAAACATTTGCAACAAACTGGGATTTGCATTTTCCTAAGTTATGTGCTGTCTGCTTAGTCATTCCCATGAGCGTCACATCAGTCTATGATTAAATACATTTCGAATCTCAATCCATACAATTTTTTTTTAAACAGTCACACAGCTACTGAGTGGCAGAGTTAACATTCAAAACCAGTAATGATCTTTCCATTATCTGATTCAGTTGGTAGAAGCATCTCAGGGTCTTTTCAACTTCTTGCTCATTTTATTATGGTGTCTTAAGATGAGATTATTTACCTGTCCTTTATGTTTTTCATCCTGATGGCGAATAGTAAGCGCTTTTTTCATCTCAGAGAATATGCTATTATAAAAGCAAACAAACTATTATAAACATAAAGCAAAAAATGATGGAGAAGAACATTCTACCTTAGACAAAATGGCTTTGCTCAGTAAGGTAGAAATTTGTACCTAGATCAGAGGAATAGTGATTGCTGTTTATTTTCTCTTTTGTTTGTTAATGGAATTAGAGGGAGGAGCTGCTGGGAAGTTGAGGTGGTCACATTTAGCATACATAGTCTAACCATTTTTAAGTGTTCTTTTTATTGTCTTGGCTAGTTTTTTTTTTAATTTTCTGTTAAAACAGTCTCACAAGACAGTTTTAAACATGTTTATCTTAGAGAGATTCCACTGTTTTAGATAATATTTTTCTTTTCATATCATATTAAGATGCTATCCCACTAATGATGTATATTTGATTAACTAAGAACATATGCCATATGGAGTCATTGACAGACAATGTTTGTGATAATTGATTAGTAACCTCACTTCAAGTGATGTAGTATATACACTAATTCCCTTCAGGCTCTGAAACAGCCAAGTAACAGGCAGAAGAAGCAAGCATTTAACAAAAGTTATGAAATTACTGCTCTTAAGAAAAAAATGTCACACATAGTAATAAAAATTACCATTAAAATTTCTCTTAGAAGAAAAACATTTTTGTTTTCTCTATTTTAAATAAAATTCCAATATCACAGTTCGTATGTATAGTATATGAAATTTTTAACCACTCACAGAGCACTCATTTTATATCTCATCTGTTCTTTTAAAGAGATGGGCAAAGTCAGTCTCATTTTTTGTTCCTCCTTTAACAGCATAAAGAACCCGTGGTGAATTACACATTGATAACACAGGAATATCAACTCTGTCATTTTTCGAATACTGACTTGCTGCAGTCCTCTAGCCCATTTGCATTCCCGATTCATGTCCATAGTGCTCCGTGACTGTGCCATTCTCCATGCCTTCATTTCAAATAACCTTGTTCTTACAGGCAGGCTTCAAAATCGAAAATCCAGAAACTTAAGCAAAGTAGAAAAATTTAAGTTTAAAGAACTGTTCATCAAATTCAAGGCAATACGAACTCTTTGAGGAGTTATTTTCAACTGCTGTGTTTAAAAATACCACTTTTCCCACAGTTAGTAGTGAGGATTTCATCATAAAATACTCCTGTAAAAACTAATTTTCCAGTACAGGGAGGGAGGATTTGATCTCTTATTAAACATTTTATGGGAATGTCTAAAAGTGCTTTCAATTATTTATCGAATTGAAATCTAGGCCTTGGAAACTGCTGGCAACACACACACACACACACACACACACACACACACACACACAATATTATCAGCCCACCGAGTGCCATTAGGTCATAAAGCGCTGCTGTAGCAACATCTCTGGTACAGCTGCTGGTGCTCATGCAACTTTTTCTATCGTTATAAAGTCATTTATTACATTTCCTTTACGATGCTAATGCATTGCAGTCTGTTACTTTATTGTTCCCACCGTGATAGAGACCGAAATGTATGATATTGTGCAAAAAAAGTTTACATATATATATACATACACACAGCCCTAGTAACACAGCCTGTTGCATTAAAAAAATCTCTTAAACTTAAAAGGTCAATAAAAACATTAGTAGAGGATATCAAAAATGAAACCATTTTATCATACGGCTTTGTCATTTTGTCTCACTATTCCCCATAGAATTATTTTAAGTCCTGCTTTGTCAAAATATGTGAAGGATGATAGGAGTACCTTACTAGGTTTGTTTATTTCCTTAATTAGAATATCATTGTGTTAGAACATAATTTTTGCAATTCACTTAGAGGAACAATACCTATGTAATTTCCAAATAATCATGTGAAAAGGAACAAAGTCATTAAAAGATAATAATGGCTGTAGACCCAAAGGAACCCATAATTGATAATTACCTCTTGTTCAAATTGTCTAAACTTAACTCTCCCTATGATACGATTGTACATAAAGAGGATGCAGTTTTCTGTTGAGGAAAAAAAAAAATCAATTACATTAATTAACTGCTACCCTGTGATCAAGCTTATTTAGCAGTGGACACCTACAGTACTATAACTTGGAGGGGAAGTTCACTCCCGGACCATAATCCTTTTGGGTGGCTTCTGGTGTTTGCAGGAGAGCTGCACTGCTGTTCATTTCTGCTTTTCCTCTCTCACTGTTTTAGGAGGGGTGGCAGGGAGATTATTCCAAGAATGAGAACTCCAAGGGAAACAATTCTTTTAAAATCAGGTATTGAAGGTGGATCTTCTATTTATGATTTTTTGTGATATTAGATTTTCCCCAAAAAGCAGTCAGAATGAAGAGATATGTAATATTTAAGGAAAAGCTTTACATTGTGTGTTGTTTAAAGTTATATCAAATTTTATTCTATTCAATAACTTTTATCTCAATAATTTAAATGCATTTACAGTCTGCTATTGATAGGGAAGAAAGGCAGACAAATTCTGGCGGGGGGGCAGGGTCCCTAGCTAGGGCTCCACCCTCAAGCTGAAAAGCCTGATACCACAGCCCAAAGTGAGAACTTACATCTCTGTTTTCCCACTCAAATGTAGCCTTTTCCAAAACCACCCATAGTCCGCCTGGTCTTCCATCCTGTGCCCACAAACACACCAGGCTCAGCTAACAGAGAAAGGAGAAGCAGCTTAATTTCAGAGGGATGGCTTACTGGCACAGTTGGGAGAGGAGTCCGGCCAGGAAGCTGGACTTCAGGGGAAGATCACCTTCCCACTCTGTTTCCTTCTCAGCTCCCCTTTCCACTGAGAACCACTTTCATCAGCGATAAAATCCCCAGACATTTACTGTCTTCATTTTGTTCATGCGACCTCATTCCTCCTGGACACCAGACAAGAACTCAGGTGCCATGAGTGTGTGCAAAAGGCTGTCATGCTGACCCTCCACTGAGTTAACAGTTAAGTCATCTACTGATGGTAGAGCTAAAAGGGCACTGTAATATTCCTTCTGGTGGCATCCCCCCACCCCAGTTGCTGCTGCAGGTCCAGTATGTAGTTCATTCCTGCTGGCTCCCAAAAGCATTCACCCTGGCTCCTGCACCCACTCACCCACATGCTCCCCCTCCTGCATGAAGTGGAGCACCATGGGTTCCGGCAAGTAGAGTCTACTCCTGTCAGCACCTAAGCAGCCAGCTAGTCCCAGCGCCCATGCACTCCAGTTCCCGCCCATGAAGGGGTCAGGGAAATATCCCGCTGTATTATCATCATGGTTTTAAAAACTGCTGCAGTAATGGGCTAGCAAAATTTTAATAATGTATGTAAGTATTAATATAATACCAAATATGACTTAATAGTGACATTGAATTTGAAGTTGCATAGGCTCTTAGAGTGGTTTACCTTACTCTCTTATTTCACTAAGAACTAAGAAAGTGAGCATCAGTAAGATTTTTTTAATGTGGCTACGTACTATGTACTTCATTGGGCTCAACCTGCTTTTAGTCCCAATGTAAGCACGGAGGCAGAAAAGAAGCCATTCTCCTAAAGTCTAGAGTTCCTCACAGCGAAGAAAAGTGAAGTCATTAGGATGTTTGGCACCTTCTTTTCATGGCTGTAATGTGCAGAAACAGCACTGTGAGAATTGTTCTTGTGTATCCAATTGCAATTTGATTATAAACAAAGTAAACTAAGTCTGCTGGCCTTGCATGTTTACCTCAAACCACTGGGATCTGTATTCTAAATTTTGTCTTATAAATTCTTACTCATGAAATGCAGGTTGATGAAAATAAGACTGAACTCTCAACATGAGATCTGCCCTCTTAAGTGTTGAAAGTATACATTATGTTGACTATAGGTACATTGCACAGCAGATCTCTAGAGCATATTCATCTTGCCTCACTGAAACTATATGCCCCTGATTAGGAAGTAACTCCCCATTTCCCCCCAACCCCAGCCCCTAGCAATCACCATTTGACTATTTGATGCTATGAATTTGAGTATTTTAGATACCTCATTAAAGTAGCATTTGTCTTTCTGTAACTGGCTTATTTCACATAGCATAATGTCATCAAGCTTCATCTATGTTGTCAAATTTGGCAGATTTCCTTTGGTTTAAAGGTTGACTAGCATGCCCCTCTATGCATATGCCTCAGTTTTACATCCATTCATCTGGGACGGGCACTGAGATTGTTTACATGTGTTGGCTATTGCAAATAGTACTCAATCAGTATAAGGGTTCCATATCTTTTCAAGATCCTGATTTCAGTGCTTTTGGATAAATATGCAGAAGTGGGATTGCTGAAATCATATAGTAATCCTATTTTTATTTTTTTAAAGAATCTCCACACTGTTTTCTATAACAGTTACACCACTTTGCATTTCTACCAATTGCGTGCAAGGGTTCCAGTTTCCCTACATCCTAGCCAATACGTTTCCTCTTTTGACAACAGACATTTTGAGAGCTGAAAGGTGATATCTTACTGTGGTTTGAATTTGCATTTCCATGATGATTCAGTGATGTTGAGCACCTTTTCATAGGCCTGTTGGCTATTTCATCGTCGTCTTTGGAGAAATATCTGTTCCAGTCCTTTGCCCTTTTTTTAAATTGGGTTATTAGTTTTTTACTATTGAGTTGTAGGAATTCCTTATATATTTTGATTAATCCCTTATTAGATGAATGGCTTGCAAATATTTTCTCCCAGTCCACAAATTGCCTTTTCACTGTCTGGTTTACAAATACTTCTTGACTTATTATGAGGTTATGTCCCAATAAAGCCATCCTAAGTCAAAAATGCATTCAATACCCCAAGAAATCAATTGTAAAGTCAAAAAATTGTA
Organism: Sapajus apella; assembly: GCF_009761245.1. Classification (NCBI taxonomy): domain Eukaryota; kingdom Metazoa; phylum Chordata; class Mammalia; order Primates; family Cebidae; genus Sapajus; species Sapajus apella. The sequence goes on along the minus strand of NW_022436979.1, from coordinate 11,591,047 downwards.
AGTGAAATCATCATAAGCCAGGGACCATCTGTAATCCCTTTGCTGTATAGGAGCTTTTCTATTTCATGTAGCCTCATTGTATTTTTGCTTTTTGTGGGTGTGCTTTTGGTGTCATATCCACGAAATCATTGTCAAGACCAATATCCTTAAGGTTTTTGCATATGTTTTATTTTAGGAATTTTACAGTTTCAGGTCTTATGTTTAATTCTTCAATCCATTTAGAGATGAATTTTATGTATGATGTGAGATGTCAGTCAAATATCACTCTTTTGCACGTGGATATCCAGTTCTCCCTACACCGTTTGTTGAAAAGAATACTTTGGGCATGTGTATTCTTGGCAACCTTGTCAAAGATCAGTTGACCATATGTGTGTGGGTTTATTTCTCTTTATTCTTGTTCCATCTGTCTATGTGTCTGCCTTTAAGCCAGTACCATGCTGTCTTGATTACTATAGATTTGTCATATATTTTGAAATAAGGAACAATAATGCCTCCAGGTTTGTTCTTGTTTCTCCAAACTGATGTGGTTATTTATGGTCTTTTACACTTCCATATGGATTTTTGAATGTTTTTTTTTTCTATTTCTTTGGGATTAGACGTTGGGATTTTGACAGGTATTACATTGAATCTGTAGATTGCTTTGAGTAGTATGTATAATTTTACAATATTAAGTCTTAGTGAATCAGAATGTCTTTCAATTTTTTGGGTCTGTTTTAACTTTGTTTCATCAACTTTGTGTGTAAGTCAACATCCACTGTTTTTTTACACTACTAAGATTATTACAGTAATTTAGGGAATATCATAAGTATCTTAAAAAATAAAAAACACTATGGTTATATTTCTATTTTTTGTTAATTACAGTTAACTTCAGAGAAATACTGTAGAAGAAACACCTGAACGTAGGATCTACCGCATAAAGTTCCTAAACCACTGTACTTTAAGTCTATGAAGCAGTAGTGATAAAGTCAAAAGAGAATTCTTATAACAATGCCATCTAGTATAAATTCAGTACATTTATACTAGTATAAATTTATACATTAATATAAATTCAGTACATTTAATCCTATCAGTATATATTTAACATATATTTAAATGTAATATATTTACTAGTTTTAATTGTAATAGATATTGTTTTCTAAATCACAAAACCAAGGCAAAGAGTGGCAAGGATATTCTCAATCTGTTGTAAAATCTATAAATTATATATTTTGCATAATAGTTGAACCATAGTATTTTTGCCAGTGATTCTCAACTTCCTTTCAGTCCCAAAAGCATGTGGAAAGTGAGCTAATTTTTTTGGTCTAGTTATTTGAAGGAATAATACAGAATTATCAAAATAAATTTAACTTCATCTCATGACACAAAATTATATCATAAAGCATTTTAAGTGGGGTGAATACAATAAAATACTGCATTGCTCTTAAGATGCAATACTTTTCTCATTGCTATTTTAATCAGAAAACATGTTTAATTTCACATAGTGCATTAGAATGTTTCTAAGAGCAATTTTCTCTTTGTAAAATCATTATTAGGTTTTATATTAGGGGGATAGTTTATTTTCTATTTCAGCATTGAAAAAGTCCAATCCCCTAACATAAGAGCACGAATGCAAGTCCATAATTATCCACCATGAGACTCTTTTACTCAGACTGTAGCCTCTATTTTCATCTGGATGGTAATTAATTTCTTTCTCTTATGGTACTTATTATAATTTATCCTTAGATATTTATTTGTTGTGCGCTTGTTTATTATCCATCTACTTCTCTAAAGTGTAATCAAATCTACCCAAAGGGTTGGGAATTATGTTTGATTAGGTCATAACTGCATCCCCGCTGCCTGACAGCTGTCAATTAATTGAATATTGTTTAAATAAATTGAAAAAATAAATCAAAGGATATTCCCATTAAATTTTAAAATATGAAACCTAGAACTTACTATATTTATATGTTCAAAAGTACTGCAATTAATATTCAGAAGTTAAATTGGATACGCATTTCACTAATTTTAAAATGATATTTTATTAGTTTTCGAATCCTATTCATTTATATATTGTTGATTTATTTGTGGGTAATATAAGTACACATAAAAACATATAGTATGTGAATAAAATGAATAAATCTGGAATACATAAATATACTGGTTTCTCAGTGAAAAGAGCCACTTTGTATGCATTCATTTGATAAAGGAATTGTATTATAGAACACTATAGTAAATCAAGATTGTTATAAATGTTACAAATATTAATATTTTAACCTATAGTATAGGTCACTTTTTTTTGCTTATATGAAACATGGTTTGTTGTTCTCAATAACAGAAGACATGTTTCATCACACTTACACCTCTAATTTTTTTTTTTTTTTTGACTGCTAACCTCGGGGGAATGCAGACTCATCTCTCATAGTGGTCTGTTTAGACTTAGCCTTGCAAAAAGCAATTGTGTTAGTGAACCAGAAACTTTGCTCATTGTTTGGGTCACAGCACATTAACATGTGTCAAAGCCTTAGAATTAGTGAGGAAAACAGCTGCATTTACAGCTTTGGGAACAGACAGGGGTGGAAGCCAGGCAATGTACTAATTATTTGATAGACTATATATAGGTAGTATGAGAAGGTACCATATACTGTAGATGCAAATAATGATAGATATTAATTTGGGGGGTTCGGAAAGTTTGTCCTAAAAAGACACCCAGTTAAAATGAATTTAAGCCATTTAAACATCTTAAAACACATTTGACCTAACTCACACATACTCAACTTTGCACACAAATTACTTATGTTTTGTGAAAAATGGGTCAGAGATGCCCCTAGGAACATGTAGATGAATAAAATATGGTTAATGGGTTATCCTACAGTCCAAAAGGCTGAGGAAAATTAAGCAATGGCAATATATGGCTCAATCCCAATTGAGATGTTGACAAAATGTAGTCTGACTCATTATTTATAGAATTCCCACCTGCTCTTAACTACATTAAATTTTTAAGTTGTGCTTTTATAAACTGGATCATATGTCATGTTTCTCCATATGCTTCTTAGCAGGCATAGAGAGTTCCTAGTACTTTTTTAGACAGACTGAGCCCTGTGATATGATTCATTACCATACATAAGTCCTGGGTTATTACCATGTCTTTGCCATTTGGAAAATGGTGCTAACACACTTGATATAAGGTGATAGAGTGTAATTAGATGCTCGTAGTTAACGGTAGACTTAAAAAACACAATGCATTTCCAAAATCATAAGTAGATAAGAATTACTGTGGATTAAATCCCCTGTATGAAACTAATTTCAGAAGCAGATGGCTCTACACAACTTTGATGGCCCTTCAGTTTCTTTATTGCAAATAAAATACTTGCTACGTTTGGTAAAACAAAAGTGGAGCACAGCTGTCTTATCAGTATATATTTTGATAAGGACATCTAATCAGGCTTTAACTGATGTAACAGTTAAAACAAATTCTCACATTTGTCATCTCATGTCATTATTGAACATAATATGCTCCCATCATGAGACACCAAGTACTGAAGATGCAGGCATGATTCATAGCAGAAGAGTCAGTGTAAGCTGCAGGATGTTTTTGGGAAATGGGGATTCATTCTGACATGAAGGGAGTGTAAAGCAGGATGGTGTCATAGAAATTAAAATTAACTGCTGTGATCCTTGAGAAAATGTAAAGCATTACCTGTTTTATAAAAATTTGATGAGATCATAGTTAGATTATTTCTGGAAACACAGACAACAGGTAGTGTCCTGTCTAATCTGCAATATTAAATCTGTTTTATAATTCCTAGTCTCCCTAATAGTTTTTATTTCTTTGCTCCAGTGGCATTTGAAACATAAATCTAATGAGGGATTTATCACGATGTACTCATTATCTATTTGTAATTCAATTCTTCCCTACTGAACAGAGAGATTTCTGAAGGCAGAAATCATCGATTTTCCTCTTTCGTAATTTCAATACCTGATACAGAAATAATTGTTTATTAGTTTGTTATTAATCAATAATTATTAATTGAATAAATGAATAAATGGAATATAGTATGTGAATTAAGATAACCATGGGAATAACAGGGTGACAATAAAGTTCTGTTCATCGCTTTTACTTGTGGGTGGTATAAAGAAGGATTGCAGAGGTAGCCAAATGTATACTATGTACACTAGAGATCACAGACACAGATGACTATTGAGGAGAAACATCAGTTTACAGAGGAGGTGTCATACTGCATATTCTGCCATCAAGAAAATTACTTTCAGGGAAATGCAAATCAAAACCAAAATGACATATCACCTCACTCCAGTTAAATGGCTAGCATAAAAAATAAGAAAAAGTAACAAATGCTAACAAGGATTGGAGAAAGCAAGACTCATACACTATTGGTGGAGATGTAAATTACTCCAGCCATTATGACTATAATTACTCCAGCCTGTATGGACCACAGTATGAGGGTTCCTCAAAAAACTAAAAATAGAACTAACATATGATCAAAAAAAACCCCACCACTGGGCACTGGGTATGTACCCAAAGGAAGTGAAATGACTCTGTTCCAAAAGGTATCTGCACTCTCAATCTTTATTGCAGCATTATTCGCAATAGCCGGGATATGAAATAAACCTAAGTGTCCATCAACATATATATGGTTAAGGAAAGTGTGGCATATATATATATATACAATGTAATATGATTCAGTCTCAAAAGGGGAATTAAATCCTGTCATTTGCAGCAACATAGATTAGCTTGGAGGACATTATATTAAGGGAAATAAATCAGGCACAGAAAAACAAATACTACGTGATCACATTGATATGAAATTTTTAAAAATTGACTTCCTAGAAGTAGAGAGTAGAGCAGGAGTTATCAGAGGATGGGGAGGGGCAGGAGTGAAAGGGTGGGAAGAGATAGGTGGAGGGGTACAAAGTTACAGTTAGAAGGAATCAGTGATCGTGTTCTATCGCACAATACAGTGACTGTAGTTAACAGTACTGTATTTCATATTTCAAAACAGCTAGAAGAAAAATTTGAATGTTCTCACCACAAAGAAATGATAAGCGTTTGAGGTGATGGACATGCTAAATACCTTGATTGGATCATTACACAAGGTTTACATGTATCAAAACATCCATCACACTGCGCTCCACAAATATGTACAGTTAGTATGTATAAATTAAACATAACATAAAAACAAAAATAAGGAAAGTGTGGGATGATAGCTACTCATCAGCAAGATGTCCCTGCTTTCACTGTTATGATTTATGTAATTTCAGTGTGTCTAATCCTTCAAAGTATATATTCATAGAATACCTGGAAAACAACACAAAAGATAAAACCAGTATAATGAAACAAATGGGACTATCTAAAGAAAAGAATATTAGTTTCTTAATTATATTATGTTTCAAAATATTGTACGTGCCACATGACCCACAATGTTGGCGCCCTAATCTGGGTACTACTCAGAAAGGCAAATCATTTAAAAATATGGTATCGCAGGCCAGGCATGGTGGCTCATGCCTGTAATCCCAATGATTTGGGAGGCCAAGGCGGATGGATCACCTGAGGTGGGAAGTTCAAGACCAACCTGACCAATATGGAGAAATCCCAACTCTACTGAAAATATTTAGCCCAGTGTGGTGGCGCATGCCTGTAATCCCAAGCTGAGGCAGGAGAATCACTTGAACCTGGGAGGTGGAGGTTGCAGTGAGCCCAGATTGCACCACTGCACTCCAGCGTAGGCAAGAAGAGTGAAACTCTGTCTCAAAAATACATTAATTAATTAAGGTGAAGTTATATTAGGAGAGAGGTCAAAGCTATAGAAAACACTTCCAAGTGAGAACATTCACAAGGAACAGTGACCTACTTGGAAAACTGCTTAAGGACATGTTATAGAAAAACCAAGCCAATGCTGGAGATCAGCCCAAGAAAGAAAAGAGGAATCCGGTCAAATTACAGGGTCCTCTCTTCCCACTGAAAGGAAAAATGCTTTGCACTGATGCATTAGGGCAATGATGCCCCAAAACTCTGGCTCACAAACATCTTGGGAACTTGTTCTATTTTATTTAATACTGGAGTAATTTTTAGTAAAAAACCCAAACAAAAAGAGTTTTCTTTCAGGTCAAATACGGCTTATCATAAACTGCTGTTTTGCCAAGGTCAGTTGTGATACTTTTAATTTATGGAGAAAAGTTTGTATTTTACTCCGAACATAGAGGATACATTCTACTTAAACTATTTAAATCAGTTATATACTTGAAACATGATTTCAAAACTGACACGGCAAATGATGTTTAGTTTAGGGACCAAATAAAAAGTAACATATCAAAATTATTATATCAAAAATAAAGGAAAAATATTCTCATATCCTGAAATGTGTGATTCTTATATTTACTGACTTAAGAAAAAAAAATTGATCTTGGTGAGAGTAGACTTTTCAAAAGGCAAATATGGCCCTGCAACCCACTTCTTCCATCTATTCCTAGCTTACAATTCTCTCACGGCTTTGGATTGCACTAGGCTACGACCCAAACTAAGGCACACAAGGTGCCAAACGCCCTGGTGGATTCCACCCTGTTAGTCCCATCTTCCGCCATACTCCCTTTCATCCCTGGTCACCTCTTGGTTCTTCAAACTTCCTCATTCCCCCCTTTTTAGGGATTCACATGATTCTTTTATGATATGTTACCTACCACTACCTCTTCTTGTGGTTAGATTTCAGCTCAAGTTTTCTTATTTAGGGAAATCATTTCTGACATTGGGTCTTTTCACTGAGATTTTTCTGCTTATCCAAATGGATTTCTTCCTCGACAGCACCTGTCTAAGTCTGTGATTATAGGTTGACTCGTGATCTCTAATGTTGACTCATTACATCTGTCTCCTCCACTAGACAGAAGGCATCATGAGAGCCAGGCACTTGGCAGCTTTATTTACTTATTCGTTCCTAATAAGAACCTAACACAGTTTCTGAAGTACCTTAGGCACTTCTTAAATGTTTACTGATGAACGCATAAATCAGTTGTCATGACACAGATATATTCTGAAATAAGTTAATTTTAAGTTGATAAAGCATTGTTATTTTTTATTGAAAAAATGCAAAATATGCAACACTGAAAAGAGAGCATCAGATTGCTTGGATACAGAGGAATAGAGGGATTATTAGAAATTTGGAGGTAATAATGCTGTTAACCATAAGTTAGGATTTCATTTTGATTTGCTGCAGGGAGTGGCAAAGGAAATGACCCCCAGCACACAGGATAGGAAAAAGGTGAGGAAAAGCTAAAACTAATGGGTAAAATAAGGCCAAGTAACAGAGCATGGCAACACAAGAGACAGAAAACATTATGTTTAGATTTTGTTTCTATCTTTTTTTCCCGTCTCTTTAAGACTCTTTGCTGTGTTGGATCACACATTTTAATATACTGGAAGGGCTTCACCACAAAGTGGTAAGTATACAGAGAGCCTTCTTTTGAAGAAGATATTAATTCTTTATCTTCTTTTACTATTTCATTCTTTTCTTCTTTGTATCTAAGCATCTAATAACCAACTTAAAGCTGTTAAGTTAAATTTGCTTTCAAGGTAGTTCTATTATTTTGTGGTGGAAAATCAAATTGTTAATTAAAAGAATTGCCCTTCTCACCACTTTTTTCATAGATTTGTTAATAGAATTAGACAGCATACAAGTCCATCTGATAAAATAATGTCAAGAGTATAATGACATTCTTTAAGGGAAGCACCAATGGTATGAAGATGAAATACAGAGCTCAAAATAAAAGAGGGTGATCTGAGCGGGAGTTTTAAGATATGAGGCTGTTGTACATCAGAGGTCAAAGAAAGTTAGCCTACATTATAGCAGTAAAAAACAACTGAGTTACTAGGCAAAATGTTCTTGAGTATTTAACTATATCTAGTGTGTATATATATATATATAGGCATCTACTGTGAGTCATCTGTAAAAGGTCATGCTTTAAAAGCATTGGTGATTCTTTTAATTATTTAATTTTCCTTGAATGCTAGCTGAGGGGCATAAGGCCAGGCCTACACTTTAAATTCTCAGGCAAATTCTAGCCAAGACATAATTAAAAGTTTTACACTCATTTTGTTCCATGTAAATGAATGCCTCACATTTCACCCCTTCCTCCAAGGTGGGAAAGAATATCATCTCACATGCAGTTCCTGAGAAAATGGAGGAACAATGTGCAAATAAAACATTTGTTAAAAAAAAAAAAACTACAAAAGATTACAATTTGTTTGGAAGCTTACCTTTAACTAATATAAACTTCTTGGAGCCGATCTTTTCTAGAAAATCTGAGTGCATGTTAATTCTTTTGCAAAGAAGGTAACACTTTTTCCCACATTAAAGGTTCTGGTACAAAGCTTGCAAACATGTGCCTTCGTTAAAAGACTATTTGTAAGTGTCTGCTCCCAATACACACTGTTTGAGGATGCACCTCACTCTGCCCTCACACTTATTTCCTGTTTATCCTACCATTGTCACATGTTCCAGCTCAGTTCATCTTTAAGGGGGCTGCTTGGCTCAAAGATTATTAGAGCTAACACAATACAATGCAACTTTCTTCCACAATTCATATGATTAGGTAAGGCTTGAGTTAACACACACAAAGTACTTAGTACGGGACCTGATATATACTGAGAACTCAGTATACGTTAACCATTATCATTCTTTTAGAAGTGGGAATGTTTGTTTGAATACTACAATATATAAGAATGCTACAACTTCTGCCAAAAATAGTGTTTTTTAATCCATTTGCAACTTTTTGCTTTTGCCTCAACTAGAAGCAAAGACAGAATCCTCATTATTTGTGGATTCTGTATTTGCAAGCTCACCTGCTTGTTAAAGTTTATTTGTAACCCCAAAATCAATACTAGTCATGCTTTCACAGTCACTCACAAACATGTGCAGAGTGGAGAAAAATTTGAGTTGCCTGACAAGAACATTCCCAGCTGAGGTCAAACAAGGTGACACTGTGCCTTCTTATCACAGCTCTCCTACTATACACAAGTCTCTGTTTCTTGGTGACATATTTATATTTGCATTTTTCTCTTTTTTGATTTTTATGGGTATTTAAAATAACCCCCAAGCGCAGATGGAAGTACTTTCTAGTGCTTCTAGCATAACAAGGATGTGGTATTCCTTACAAAGAAAATATGTTGTTAAATAAACTTCATTTGGGTACATATTATAATGCAGTTATGAGCTTAATGTTAAAGTATCAACAATATATATTAAATAAGGTATCTTTAAGTAGAAACAAACATCAAATAAAGTTATGTATTGATTGCTTCATGAAAAGGTGACCCTGTATTTCCCCCTAGGAGCAAATGGTTCAGTATTTGCTAATTTATTTTTCACAGCAATTTTATAGAAGGTAACTACCACAAATAAATAGAGGTGACCATGGTGGAAATGAAGGATGTGTTGGAAAATGGTTATTTAATATTTTCTGAGGAAAAGTCCACATATTGGAACAGTAGGTCACAGGATCATAATGAGAAAGATTTTGATTGCCATACATAATGTTAGAGGTTTTATTTTTCCTTTTGGCACCTGGAAAAGCAATTTAATGTTTTTGTTTAGAATCATTATCTAGAACTGACCACACTCCCCCAACCACCCCACAACGAACAAACAAAAACCACATGAGAATATTGCTCCCGGGACTTCATACAAGAAAAGGAAGTCCCAAGGATGGGAGAAATCAGAACTGAGAAGCTGAATCAAAGTTTATTTGGAAGGCGGCAGAGCTCAGAGGCTGATAAGTGCTGAATCTTTCAAGAAGCTGGATAGTCAAAATGATGGTACCCTAAATGGATGGTAGACAGAAATCCTACCAGTTGTGGAGGTAAAGAAAATGAAATAAATCCAACATGGAATATAGACCTAAAGTTTCAAAAGCAAAGAATCTTCATTATATGAAGAACTAAAAATATCTTCTAGGATGGGGGAGCTCCTTAAAAAGGAAAAACTGGGCTGCATGGTGTAAATATTATTATACAGCATAATACAGCATAAGATTTCTGGATATTTCTCTATGATGTCCTATTATAGTTATTTAGCTCTTCATCAGGTTGAAACATTTCTTAAGAGCAAAACCACTAATCTAACCATTATTTTTGTGTTATACCTGAAAACTCATGAACCCACAGTTCAGTGCTAGGAATCAAAGAGGTATATGTTGAATAAATCAATGAGCTGCTTCTTAAGTAATTATTTGACTAAGTCCAACCCCCTCATTACCTTCCCCCCACCGCCACTACCATGAATATTCTTAGCCTTCATGTGAAATTGACACAAACATGGTGGGACATGTTCTGTATTTGCAGATGCTTTGGGAAAATAATGAAATCTTTTTATTCTGTGTGATCGCTGCAGTCCCCTCACATAGAGAAGAACAAAGCAAATCATGCCCATACTCAAGCCAAGTTCTGTACACTGGACATTAACAAGAAGAGTCTCACTTTGAGGGGAGTACTGTTTTTATAATTATCACAAAATTAGAGCTTTGAGGTTATAAAAACTGCCTAATCACATTGTACAGACTTTCTGATAAACCAAATGTGCTGAAATCAAATAATAGCCTAATCATATTTCTCACAAAATAAAAACAGCCTGTCACAGGAATCATGAGGCATATGGTTATACTACAAACAACAGGGATGGTAGTTATAATCATGCCTTTTCACAAGGCAGCCAGTTGTTCAATTACCAAAGGCTCCACACAAAAAACTCGAAATTACATACTTTATGAAAGTTCTTTAATGTCATCAACTTTTTTTTAGTGCCTTGGTCTCCAAATTTTTAATAAAATTCTAACAATGATTAAACTTTATGTGGCATTATTTAAAACTCACAATGGAAAATTACATGTTAAGGTAAACAACATTTAGAAATAGTTCTAAAAATATGTGTTCCTCTGAACAAAACTTGAGCTTTGTCAGAAAGATGAGAAAATTTTAAAAGTTCTTGTATTATTTATTCATTTCACATTTTCAGGTGTCATCCAGTCTCATATTTATCAGCTTTTTTTTTTAAGTATATGCACAAGAATTGCAATCTACATATGCTAGAGAAAACAGAAACAAAAAAAAAAATACTTCCATTAAATCTGGCATACCTATTAAAACCAATAAACAAACAAAAAATTCAGTGTGAACATTCTTTCTCTAGAGTTGTGTGGTGGTAAGTACAGTAGATCCCATGTTAATTTATAGTTGCACATGAGGCTTCTGTAAGAGATAGTCCCTTTCCTCATGGAGCTAAGAGACTAATGCCTCCTTGAGGCATCTAAACACAAAATAGAAACATTGTGAAGTGCCCTATAACTAGTCCTCTGAGGAGGCTGAAAGAACAATGAAGTGTGTCTTGATGGATAACCAGGAGCTTCCCTGGTGAAACAGAGAACATTCCGGGCAAGAGCAAGTTTATGCACAAAAGGGAAGTGTGAAGAATACCGTCTCTGCTTAGCAATATGCTTGGAGCTAGACCAAGGACAGATGTTAGAGGCAAATCTTAAAGTTCAGCATCAAAATATAAATGGTCTAGTTTGTTATGCTGACTTTTGAATTCCCTCAGAAATTCCTTATGATGGGCATCCCATTATCAGGCTTGTCTCCTGGGAAGGTAAAATGATACATTAACCTGAGTTAAAAGATACATTAACCCGAGTTTATCATACTGGCAATATCTTCATCAGAGGGCAGGCTAGACTCTACATTTTTAGGATCACCCTTTGTTACTGCCAGCTTCCTCTGGAGTGAACATTATTTGCTGTTACCAGAGGGCTCTAGGAAAGAGGGCAGACACTGAACACCCCATATGAATATTTCCCTGTTATCAATTGCTAAGGCTTTATCCTATTACCCTTTTCCTTGTAATAAATAGATACGGTTTCTAACTGATCACTGATCTAAAACATTTTCAATACAGTCCGAACTTCAATTTTTTGGGGCACTTTATTCCTCAATTTTCCTATTATAGAATATTATTCTCTTCTATTCTAGAAATTATTTTATTATAACTTATCCTGAGTCTTTAATGAACTTCATAGAAATAATTGAATTATAAAGAGAAATATAATAAGAAAATCACTCTTAATTAAGAGAAATACCAACCAAATAACACGGAACTAAAGTGTGAGGGATTCTTGGCTAGAAGCCACCTCCAACCAGGTGAAATAACACACTGGTGACCACCTTCACAGGAAGGGCAATACTGCTTACCCTACAGATGTCCTTGGAATTTGACAGCTAGCTTTAGTCCTGAAGGACTGTCCAATGTCAATCTTTAAGTATATCTTGCGTTGTAAAGTCTTGTTTACAAAGATTTAAAACCTGATAAATTTCAGTTCTTCTCCCACTTGCCTTGGATAAATAGAATCACTGCCAAGATCTTGGATATTGGAAACAATTAGGATATTTACATACATATGCATTCTTATTCTGTAGTAAAGCTTCAAAGGCAGAGGGGAGACAGAAAAATAAACTTAACTTGTTCAAAACCATTTGAAGTTACTAAAATTTTGCTTCAGGTCACATAATGTCTGATTGAGTTGAAGCAGGAAAACATTTATGGCACCACTGAATACTTTGAATCTGTTGCTCCCAATTGAAAAATTATTTGTGGTTAAGCCCATGTCTTGGGTAAGAACACTTTTGTTCTTTTTTATTACGCGCACTTCACAATAAGACCTGTTAATGTTACAAGCAGTATTCAACAATTGCATCCTGTGATATTTTTATAATGTGTGTATTTACGCATACTGCTGTGTGAACTGTTAAGCATTAAGCATTTTTAAAGATTATAACCTGTGACATTTTACCTGTGTGTATGCATATCACAGAGAGCCATTAATGTTATAAGCATTTATAAGGACTTTAGGGATATTTTTAACAAATGTTTATAATTACACTGAAATCTAAATGTGTCTTGTCAATTTGAAATCGCTTTGTTTACACAAAGCCCATGGCAGTCCTGTATGTCTTTCTCAAGGAAGAATAGATACTTTTTTTTCTGGGAGTGTGTATCTGAATAACAGTGTTTTCAAGAGGGAATGAAACATTCGAAGAAAACAGTTTCTTTAATTCTACGTAACTAAAATTTATGAACATTAGACAGCTATGTTACACAAAATAGATTACATAACATGGAGGAGCAAATGAAAAAAATACATTCTTGCTCACAAGGAGCTCTAAGTTTAAGAAACGGACAGATACAAAATTAATTTGTAACCATGGAAAAATGTATGGTAGAGATATACAGCATAATGGGACAGTAGAAAAAAGAACAGTTCCAAAATAGTTTCTGCTCTCTAAACATGCTATTTGCATTTTTCTGTAGTGTCTTCTGCCTGAAATATACCACCCTCACTTATCAATATTGAAGGTTATTCACCCTTCAATATTTTTCTTTCACAATCCTAAAATCAATAGACAAATTCGTCATTTTGTGTGTGTGTTCATTTTGAAAGCTACGCTGCAACAGCAAACTCTACAAGTCAAATAAGCCCTGCAGTGTGTACTGATGTAGTTTGAATGTTTGTCGCCTCCAAGTCTCATATCAAAATGTGATCCCCAGTGTTGGAGCTGGGGCCTGGTGGGAGGTGTTTATGAGTGTGATCCCTTATGAATGGCTTCACGCCATTCTTCAAAGGATTGCATGAGTTCTCACTCATAGTTTTCACAAGATCTGGCTGTCGAAAAGAGCCAAACACCTCCCCTCCTTTCTGTCTTCCTCTCTCTCTCACAATCTGATGCCTGCTCCCTTTGCCTTTACCATGAGTGGAACTCCCCGAGGCTGTCACTGGAAGCTGATGTTGATGCCATGCTTCCTGTACAGCCTACAGAACCATCAGTCAAATAAACCTCTTTTCTTCATAAATTACTCAGTTTCAGGTATTCCTTTCTAGCAAAACAAAATGGATTGAGACATACATGCACCAGTAAGAACTTTTGCTCCATGCACTGGGGAACTAGGTAAATGGTGGCCTCACCCTGATGCAGGTACATTACCTGGATGGTGTGGCTTTCTTGGTCAACATGTAGCCTGTGATTTTGAACTGAATTTTCTATAGTTTGTCCTGGGAAGGGTATTCTTTACTTTCACTCACAGCAGTTAATATAGTTCACTAGATAGTAGCAAAAAATGCTATTATTCAGGAACATTTAAATATGTGGAGCTTCCAGAAAGTAGATAAACAGCAGAACATCGGTTCTTACTTGGTAGAATCCAGCACACTTGTCGCTGAAAGTTTAGATCACACTAAGAGATGATACCAATCTTTAAAGTATTGTACTACAGAACTGTTATCAAAAACACTAATATTTGGGAAACTGAATTTAAGATATAATTTAGATTATTGGGACATGACTGACTTCAGGAACTAGATTATAAGTTAAAAGACATTAAGAACAAAAATATTCTCTCTCCCTCTTCCTCTTCCTTTTTCTTCCTCTTCTTCATTCTTTTTTTATTATTCTTTTTCTTTCTTTCTCTTTCTTTACTTTAAAAAAAAAGAAAAAAAAGATTTGAAAAAAAAAAAAAAGAACAAAAATATTGAATGCTGAAATATTTTAATCCATAACATCAGATTTCTAAAAAGATAACCTTATGTCAAAACAGATGTTGGGGCATGAAAATGAAGGTTAAACCTATGACTTGGAAAAGGCTAGGTGAGAAAAGCATAGAGATCGAGTTGCCTCCACGATGGGCTCAGGAAAAATATAAGACCCAGAAATTCAGCGAGCCATTGTAGCTTGCATCCAATTTGCTTGCAGGAAGATACAACAGAGGCATAGAATTCTAAAAGAGATACATATGTCAGCATATTAAATGGATGTTAAAATGAATAAGGCTAATTTTAAATTGCACTTTTCTTCTGAGGGATGTGGTCTTATATTTGTAGATGAGCTAATATGAGATAGCTATATAAGTAATGAGGAAGCAAAATTATATACATAGTGTTAACATACTTTTCAGTTCAACTGGTTCAGAGAACACTTCAGAGGCAAGATAGATGTCAAATGGTATCTGACTGTCAAGGTCTTTCTGGATGGGAAAAGTAACAAGAATTTCCACAGAAGCTTGTCAAGGCATTCTGTAGATGCTGTATACATATTACTGATTGATATTCGCCTTAGATTTTAATTGTTTTAATAACCAGTTATTACCAAACTGTAAATGAACCTAATTTTTCCTCCATCCGTCCTGCCAGAAAATGCACATTAACTATAATCCTAACGTCATTTCCCCTCAATTTAGTTCTGTGTACAGATTATAGATTAACAATTCAGACTTGACTATTACAGTCCAAATGTTTCCCTGTGGCAACAGGAAGTACATTCAACTTTTTCTGTGATTTTTTTCCGATTACTAATTGCTTTCCTTTTCTTTACCTTGACCTAACTAGAGGCATAGCACTTTTTTCCACAATGTATTCAACTGTGGCATCTTCTCTTTGTGTAAACTGTGCTCAGTTCAAAAGCCGATTACTTGAAGTCCACTAATTTACAAAATGACCCCAGCATTCATCCTTTATCCTGCTCTTCCTACTGCAGAAGTTCAGACGCTCCTCAATCACTAGGTACTGAGGCAGATAATGTGGCCTATTCTTCTGCCTGTAAATTCATGATATGCATGTTTCTATGCTGACACCGAAGGCCTTGACACAGTGACAGACTTTTTCCACATCACTAAGGATTTTTCACGCAGTGCACTACAGCGGTTCATATTCCTTGCAGGAAATGTCCTGCCATTTCAATTAGTGGAACAGGTGACACCTTGCTGACATTTCAGCAAACACCTAGGACAGCTGGAAATAGAATTAATCATGGTCTCTTAACTAAAACTAAGAATTTCATCTTGTCTCTCCTCTGTGAACCTAAATGAGCATCTTGAAACATAAGCTTTCGAAATACAGTGTCCCCTAAGTATTTCTTACCTACATGGTTAAAGGCAAAACATATTTTCATTTTTGAAAAATATTTCCTATAGGGTCATTTTATCTGTTTAATGGATACTTCAAATCAAATGTTGATATAGGAATATAAGCATTTGCAGGTATAGTGTGTGGTGTGTGTGTGTGTGTGTGTGTGTGTGTGTGTATGTCTCAAGTCGCCTCAGCCCTGGTCACCAGGATCCCTCACACGTAGCAGCTTTTTAACCAATTTCTATTCGACCAGTCTTGCCCAGTTTAGTCCTCACTCCTCTTCTCCATTTCAGCCTCTTCACAACAGGTAGAGCTTACTTTAAAAGTATAGATTATGCCACTTTGCTGCTTAAAACCCTTTGATGATTACGTTTAGGACAAATCTGTAACTTGTTCAATCCTCTGGACCTTCTCCAGCCTTGTATCATGTCACTTCCCCTCTCACTCCTGGCTCCTCCACATTAGACATTTTTAGGCAGCCCTCCTTCTCTCTTTCTCAGGTTCTATCCACGTTATATTTCCTATTCTTAAGGTTCTTGTCCTATTTCCATCCTCATTCCACAGACCTTTTACCCAGAAAGCTTCCTCTCAGTCTCAAGTTATTTTCTTTAAGGAGTTCATCCCTGACACCACAAACTAAGTTAGATCTCTCCCATGTTAGTCCATTTTACATCACTATAAACGAATAGCTGAGGGTGGGTAGTTCATAAAGAAACTGGACAAAGAAAATGTGGCACATATGCACCATGGAATACTATGCAGCCATAAAAAATGACGAGTTCTTGTCCTTTGTAGAGACATGGATGAATCTGGAAACCATCATTCTCAGCAAACTGACACAACAGAAAACCAACCACCACGTTTTCACTCATAGGTGGGTGATGAACAATGAGAACACTTGGGCACAGGGAACGGAACAACACTCACTGGGCTGGGTGGGAGGGTGGAAGGAAGGGGAGGGACGGAGGGGGGTGGGGAGGATGGGGAGGGATAACACCAGGAGAAATGCCTGATGTAGGTGATGGGGGTTTGGGGGGGGGCAGTGGGGACAGTAAACCACCATGGCATGTCTGTACCTATGCAACAATCTGCAGGATGCAGTGTGTGCACATGTACCCCAGAGCCCAAAGTCCAATAAAAAAAAGAAAAGGGAATTATGGTCTCACAGTTCTGCAGGCCATACAAGAAGCATGGCACCAGTATCTGCTTTGGTCAAGACTTCAGGAAGCTTTTAATCTTGGAGGAAGGATGGCAAATATCCCACAGTGAGAGAGGAAAGGAAAAGAGGAGGTGCCAGGGTCTTTTAACAATCAGATCTTGTGGAAATTAACAGAGCAAAACTCATTACCACAAGGACAGCACCAAGCCATTCATGAGGAACCTGCTTCTGTGAGCCAAACACCTCCCACCAGTCCCCACCTACAACACTGGGGATCAATTTTTAACCTAAGATTTGTAGGGGACAAATATCCAAAGGATATCACTTCCACTATAGCACTTTGCATTTCTCCAGCAAAACCTTTGTCACATTGTACGGTAATTTCCTTAACAGAGGAGCCACATACATGGTAGGTCTCCATTATTTAGCATGATGTCTATATTTATAGTTGCAGAAGTATGAAAATGAATGGCACTTATGGAAAGATATTTAGGAGGCCAAATAAGCACAACTTGAATGATTAGATATTAAAGAAAATCCATTGGCTTGTATAGAATTACACCAGACAAAAGGATTTGAATTTCTATTAATCTGAAGTTCAATGAGGAATTTATAACACTAGTATGCATATATTTCTAAAACTAATGTATTATTTTAAAACGTCTTTTAATATGTTTCTCTTCCAGATCTTTTAACATTTTGTACTATTAAAAGTTTGTTCACATTTATTGTCAAATTTTACTTTTAATTGTCTAAGATTCACTAGAACATATTTTAATGCTTGCATCAGTCCTTTCTTATGTCTAAACATCATTGTTTAAGGAAACTCGATATGGAAAATATATTGGAGAATGATCAGAAGCATAGATGGTCAAAAACTCTGTTTATCAGGATTATTGGTGAATTATGTCTTCCATTTACGAGTTACAAGTCTCAAGCAGCAACTAAGTCAGCTAAGTAATATCACTTCCTTTAGTTGAAGACGATCTAACTTTTAAGTTTGAATGGTTTTTAGGATTTACGTAATACCACTGAAGAGAAGGATGCTAGTCCATGTTGGACCATGGTAGTACTTGTTGAGATGTATGTTATCCTGTACGGACTTTAGTGTCTATCGCTAAGGTCAAATGTCATTGTCTTTCACTCCCAAACGTATGTCCTTTCTAGTCCTGTGTATTTCCAGCATTATGGGGCTTCTTTTAGGGTAACAAAAAAAATTCAGATGCTTTTGCTTGTCACTAAACACTATGAGGCTGTTTTAGGTCCCTACTGCCTCAAATGGCCTGCCATCCTTCCTAGCCTGTGTTGCCCTAACTTTCCCAGCACAGAATGAAGTCTTATCACTTTTCAAGCCTGGCCAAAAACTGGTACAACAAATCACCTCTGCTCTCAAATCTCTGATATCTTACTCTAGGACCCCTTGAATCCTGCAAATGAGACCCACTAAGATCACCTCCTTTTGAATTCTGATTCACCCCAAACCCCACTCTAACCTAGCCCATCAAGTTTTTCTGCTAGGAACATAGGACTATTTCCAGTTGTACATTCTTCCAGCCCCTACTCCTTCCACCTAGAACTTTTTGAAATTCAAAAAATCCAAAATTTTTATTCTATCATTTTTACATTCTGCTATAGCAAACCTCCCTTGAGCTAAGAGAGGTTCATGTGCTGGGACCCAAATGACAGAGGTACCAGAATAACAAATCACCAGATAAAAAATAAAACAGGCTGGGTGTGGTGGCTCACAGCACTTTGGGAGGCCAAGAAGGTTGGATCACCTGAGGTCAGGAATTCAAGACCAACCTGGCCAACATAGTAAAACCCCGTCTTTATTAAAAGTACAAAAAAAAAAAAAAATTAGCAAATAAAATGATATTCCAATACATATGGACAGGAAAAACTTCAACTGCAGCTTTTCTTTCCCTTGCTACTGGGTTATTCCATCTTCTAGTAGCACAGCTTCTGGTGCTCTAAACCTAGGTGATTTACAGCGGCAACCAAAAATCCCATTTAGTTTAGTTCATGGGACTCTGCAAACAGAATATGGCATACACACCCTGTTCATAAGATAGACCATTAAACACTCCAGCTGTTTTGCCCCCAATGGATTTCTGAAACAAGAAAACCATCCATTTAAGTTTTTGTGGGGTTTTCCATATTTAACTTCAAAGAATTTTTTTAGAAAAATTGAGACTGAATATAAGACATTTTAATCAAGTCACAATCTTCTTAGAAGGCTGAGTGGGATTTCTTGGGGAGAACACAGTTCAACAGAAAATTCCATTTGTCTTTTTAAAATTTTTTTATTTCCATAGGTTTTTGGATAACAGATAGTATTTGGTTACATGAGTAAGTTCTTTAGTTTTTATTTGTGTGACTTTGGTGCACCCTTTACCCGAGCAGTATACACTGAATCCAATTTGTAATCTTTTACCCCTCATCACACCTCCCACCTTTTTCTCCGAGTCTCCAAAGTCCATTGTGTCATTCTTACATCTTCTCATCTGCTTAGCTTAGCTCCTACTTATAAGTCAGAACACATGATGTTTGATTTTCCATTCCTGAATTATTCACTTAGAATAATAGTCTCCAATTCTATCCAGGTTGCTGTGAATGCCATTAATTCCTTCCTTTTAAGGGCTAAGTAGTATTCCATTGTACATATGTAAACATACCACAGTTTCTTTAACCACTTGTTGATTGATGGGCATTTGGGTTGGTTCCATGATTTTGCAATTGTGAATTGTGCTGCTATAAGCATGCGTGTACAAGTATCTTTTTTGTATAATGCCTTCTTTTCCTCTGGATACCCAGTAGTGGGACTGCCGGATCAAATGGTAGTTC
>NW_022436979.1:11523752-11570720 GCF_009761245.1 Sapajus apella | reverse complement strand
AAAAAAAAAAAAAAAAAAATTAGCAAATAAAATGATATTCCAATACATATGGACAGGAAAAACTTCAACTGCAGCTTTTCTTTCCCTTGCTACTGGGTTATTCCATCTTCTAGTAGCACAGCTTCTGGTGCTCTGAACCTAGGTGATTTACAGCGGCAACCAAAAATCCCATTTAGTTTAGTTCATGGGACTCTGCAAACAGAATATGGCATACACACCCTGTTCATAAGATAGACCATTAAACACTCCAGCTGTTTTGCCCCCAATGGATTTCTGAAACAAGAAAACCATCCATTTAGGTTTTTGTGGGGTTTTCCATATTTAACTTCAAAGAATTTTTTTAGAAAAATTGAGACTGAATATAAGACATTTTAATCAAGTCACAATCTTCTTAGAAGGCTGAGTGGGATTTCTTGGGGAGAACACAGTTCAACAGAAAATTCCATTTGTCTTTTTTAAATTTTTTTATTTCCATAGGTTTTTGGATAACAGATAGTATTTGGTTACATGAGTAAGTTCTTTAGTTTTTATTTGTGTGACTTTGGTGCACCCTTTACCCGAGCAGTATACACTGAATCCAATTTGTAATCTTTTACCCCTCATCACACCTCCCACCTTTTTCTCCGAGTCTCCAAAGTCCATTGTGTCATTCTTACATCTTCTCATCTGCTTAGCTTAGCTCCTACTTATAAGTCAGAACACATGATGTTTGATTTTCCATTCCTGAATTATTCACTTAGAATAATAGTCTCCAATTCTATCCAGGTTGCTGTGAATGCCATTAATTCCTTCCTTTTAAGGGCTAAGTAGTATTCCATAGTACATATGTAAACATACCACAGTTTCTTTAACCACTTGTTGATTGATGGGCATTTGGGTTGGTTCCATGATTTTGCAATTGTGAATTGTGCTGCTATAAGCATGCGTGTACAAGTATCTTTTTTGTATAATGCCTTCTTTTCCTCTGGATACCCAGTAGTGGGACTGCCGGATCAAATGGTAGTTCACTTTTAGTTATTTACGGAATATCCACACTGTTTTCCATAATGGTTGTATTCGTTTACATTCCCACCAGCAGCGTAGAAGTATTTCCTTTTAACACCACATCCATGCCAACATCTAATTTTTTTTTATTATTATTATGGCCATTCTTGCAGGAGTAAGATTACTACCTTGTGGTTTTGATTTTCATTTCCCTGATCATTAGTGATGGTGAGCATTTTTTTCATGTTTGTTGGCCATTAGTGTATCTTCTTTTGAGAATTGTCTATTCATGTTCCTAGCCATTTTTTGATGGAATTGTTTTTTCTTGCTAATTTGTTTTATTCTTTGTAGACCATACTGAATCAGGAGAGAATTGTTTTGCTATATTCTTTAATACCATACATATTAGTCTTTTGTTTAATATAGAGAGAGATTATAAAGATTTTCTCCCACTCTGTGGGTTGTCTGTTTACCTGCTGACCATTCCTTTTGCTGTGCAAAAGTTCTGCGGTTGTATTAGGTCCCAACTATTTATCTTTGTTTTTATTGCATTTTCTTTGGGTTCTTGGTCATGAAAACCTTACCTATGCCAATGTCTAGAATGGTTTTTCCAATGTTATCTTCTAGAATTGTTATAGTTTCAGGTCTTAGATGAGAGATGAGGATCCAGCTTCATTCTCCTACATATGGCTTGCCAATTATTCCAGCACCATTTGTTGCATAGGGTATCCTTTGCCCCATTTATGTTTTTGTTTTCTTTAAGATCAGTTGGCTTAAGTACTGGGATTGTTTCTGGGTTCTCTATTCTGATCCATTGGTTGATGTGCCTATTTTCATACCAGTATTATGCTGTTTGGGTGACTATGGTCTTATAGTATAGTTTAAAATCAAGTCATGTGATGCCTCCAGATTTGTTCTCTTTGGTTAGTCTTGCTTTGGCTACGTGAGCTCTTTTTTGGTTCCATATGGTTTCTAGGACTGTTTTTTTCTAGTTCTGTGATTAATGATGGTGGTACTTTGATGAGAATTGTGTTGAACTTGCAGGCTGCTTTTGGCAGTATGGTCATTTTTATAACATTGATTCTACCCATCCATGAGCATGGGATGTGTTTCCATTTGTTTATGTTGTCTATGATTTCTTTCAGCAGTGTTTTGTAGTTTTCCTTGTAGAGGTCTTTCATCTTTTTGGTTGGGTATCTTCCTAAGTACATATATTTTTGAAGCTACTGTAAAAGGAGTTGATTTCTTGATCTGATTCTCAGCCTAGCTGCTGTTGTTGTATAGAAGAGCTACTGATTTGTGTATATTAATTTTGTCATCTGAAACTTTCCTGAGTTCATTTATCAGTTCCAGGAGCTTCTTGGAGAAGTCTTTAGGGTTTTCTAGGTATAATATCATATCATCAAAAAAGTCCACTTTCTCATACATGGAAAGGATTTGTATGATGAGGAAGTTTATCAACCATTTGCTTTTTGACTTAATATTTTCTGATTCTGGTTCTTTTGGTCTATAGTGAGACAGTGGGAAACTTCTCTGCATCACACAAATCTTTTCTATGTATAGGAAAGTAGACTTTTAAGCCTTCTGTGAAATGCTTTTTTACCTCAAGAGCAACTATATATAAAATCATATTGTTTTCCCTCTTAACACATTGAAAGAATATAGCAAAACAATTCTCTCCTGATTCTGAGAGCATATGTTTACTAGCATATGGTTAATAAAGTTAGCTCAAAGAATTCCCTGATTATTTCATATTTATGTAACATTTTGTTGAACATGTTTTTATGTATGTTTTAATTGTTTTAGATGCAGTTTTACTCAAAAAAATCTAATTTTTCTAAGAAAATAAGAACTCATAAAAGCAGAAAGCTGGAAAAATGAAAAAAAAAAGAAAAATATGAACAAAAGAATTGGCTATTTCCCCACTAAATAGAGGACACCTTTATTAATACACTTGTTTATTTTCTTTTTAAAAATCATTTTATTGATTACATATGTTTTTATATTTTATTTAAAATTGTATCAGAATTGCCAATACAGTTAAATTTTTTTCACTAAAATTTTTATGGTCTAGACTTTTGTTTAAGGTTTGTGTCCTCCCCAACAAATTTACATATTCAGATCCTAACCCACAATGTGATGAAATTAGGAGGTAGGATGTTTGAGAGGTGATTAGGTCACGAGGGCTCTTTTTAATATTTACGGGATACATGATGATATGGGAGGGGGGCAGGGAAGAGCTGGGGAGCGAAAGGTGAGTCCCTAGCTAGGGCTTTACCCTCAGGCCTGTGCCCATGGACCTAGGTTAGGACATGCACTTCTGCCTTCACACCCTAATGTTGCATTTTCCAAGACCACCCTGGCCCACCACACCCCCACCCTGGGCCTATAAAAACCTGAGACCCTAGCAGACAGACACACAAGTGGCTGGACGTTGAGAGGACCAGATTGGTGGAAGAAGATACAAGTGGCTGAATGTTCAGAGAAGCAGGCTGGTAGAAAAAGATACAAGCTCTGGACATCCTTTGGGAGCAATCTGATAGGCACCAGCAGGCTAGGAGGCCACTGACTGGTGGAATGACAGGGAGTTTGGCCAGGGCGGTGGGAGGAGAACCCGGCTGCTGAGCCGCCTAACTCCAGGGAAAAACCATCTGCCTTCTGGCTCCCCCATCTGGTGAGAACCACTTCCACCCAATTTTTATTGCACTCATTCTCCAAGCATGAGTCCAAACCTTGCACTCATTCTCCAAGCCCAGGTGTGATCCAATTCCTCCAGAACACCAAGGCAAGAAACCAGGATACAGACTCTGTTCTTGTGACAAGGTAGAGGTCTAACTGAGCTGGTTAACACAAGCCGCCTATAGAGGACAAACTAAAAGAACACCCTGTGACCAGGCACAGTGGCTCACGCCGGTAATTCCAGCACTTTGGGAGGCCAAGGTGGGTGGATCACAAGATCAGCAGTTGGAGACCAGCCTAGCCAATATGGTGAAACCCCATCTCTACCAAAAAGTACAAAAATTAGCTGGGCATGGTGGCATGCACCTGTGGTCCCGCTACTTGGGAGGCTGAGGTGGAAGAAGCGCTCGAGCCCAGGAGGTGGAGGTTGCAGTGAGCCGAAATTGCACCACTACACTCCAGCCTGGTGACAGAACAAGACTCCATCAAAAAAAAAGACGGGACGGGACGGGACGGGAAGGGCGGGGCGGGGAGGGGCGGGGCGGGGCGGGGAGGGGAGGGGGAAGGAAAGAAGGAAAGAAGCTGGGCATGGTGATGACCCTGTAGTTCCAGCTACTCGAGACGCTGAGACATGCAGTGAGCCGAGATCGCGCCACTACACTCCAGCCTGGATAACAGAGCGAGACTCTGTCTTAAAAAGATTTTTAAAAAAAAAAATGAGAGAAAACCTGAGAGAACACCCTGTAGCTTCACATGCTCACTGGGGCTTCAGGAGCTGTAAGCATCCACCCCTAGACGCTGCTGTAGGGTCAGAGCCCCACAACCTGCCCATCTGGCACTCCCCTAGAGGCTTGAGCCGCGGGCCCTGAAATGAGCCACGCTCCCTGTTGCACACCCTGTGAGGGGGACAAGGGAACCTTTTCTGTTTCAATGAGATATTTTGATACAGGCATGCAAGGCATAATAATCACATCGTGGAAAGTGAGGTATGCAACTCCTCAAACATTTACCCTTTGTTTTATAAACAATCCAGTTAAATTCTTAGTTATTTTTAAATGTCCAATTACATGATTTTGACTGGAGTCGCCCTGTTGTGCTATCAAATACTAGGTCTTATTTCTCTCTCTCTCTCTCTCTCTCTCTCTATATATATATATATATATATATATATATGGCTCATATATATATATACTTTTTATTTTTATTTTTTGGTACCCATTTTCTTGTTTTGTTTTTTTTTTTTGAAATAGAGTCTCGCTCTGTCACCCAGGCTGAAGTGCAGTGGTGTGATCTCGGATTACTGCAACCTCCTCCTCTTCTCAAGTTCAGGCGATCTCATTTCTCCACCTCCCAGCAGCTGGGATAAAGGTGCACACCACCATGCCAGGCTAATTTTTTTTTAAGTGGAGACAGGGTTTTACCATGTTTTCCAGGTTGCTCGTAAACTCCCAGCCTCAGGTGATCTGCCCACCTTGGCATCCCAAAGTGCTACAAGTGTGAGCCACCACACCTAACCTGTACCCATTTCTTATCTTTTAAAGGATTAGCATCTTTATAAATATAGTAATCCTTCATAAAAGAGGCATGAGAGAAACTCCTCACCCACTCCACCATGTGAGGACACAGCCAGAAAGTACCAATGTAAAGCAGAAAGCAGCCCCTCATTAAACACCAGTAACTCAGTCTGAGACTCCCCAGCCTCTAGAACTGTGAGAAATGTTTGCCATTTGCGAACAATACAGTCTATGGTATTCTGTTACAACAGCTCAAATAGACTAAGACATTATCCTATAATGATTGGCTAGCTATCTCCTTTCCCTAATTTAACTATTTTTCCATTGCTAGACATTTTTGTTATTTTCTTTTTTGTTAAGTTTTAACTTTTGCATAAATCCTAGTCAGCATTTTGGATTATTCTCTTATATATCTAGAAGTGGAATTCTATGCCATAGGCTATGAATCACTCCTGAGAATGTGGCTGAATGCGTGTAATTAAAGGTAGCCCACAGCCACCCCCAAGAGGCTACAAGGGTAGAGTGTCTCGAACCCCTGACCCTCTAGTGGGTCAAGATAGGTAGAGGTCTTGAGCCTAGAAGCCTGTGGTCATTAGTGCAGGTATAATTTCCCCTTTCCTGCCTGATAATCATTTAATGTTTTTTACTTTTGCCTTTTTTTTTTTCTAAATAGTTGCAACTTTTTGAAGCACTGTTTTAGAGTGTATTATTGTCTAATAGCTTCTAGATATTATTCACGGTTACACTCTGTACATTGCATTTTAGAAATTTAATAAGTACTAAGCTCTCTCCCATCCAGATTAGATTCATTTTTAAAAATGATATGAATCCCCAAAACATTTCATTGTTTTTGGATAGTATAAGAATAGATTCAACATTAAGACTAAAACTGTATCTCGGTCTTGCTTAGAAATGATATTTAACTTCAATAGATAGAAAACTGAAAATAACAGTTAAATAAAATGAAGGTTTTCTTCTCTCATATAAAGCAAATCTAAAAGTAGATAATTAAGATTGAAAAGGACAACTCCGTTGTCATCAACAACCCAAGCTATTCTAGTTCATGGCTTTCTTACCAACATTACCTCCTGGTCTGAGACTGCCACTGAATTTCCAGCTATATATCTGTGTTCTAGATAGCTGGAATGAGCAAGAGGAAATATCAAACAGGTCCTATAATCTAACTGAGCCAGCTGCCTTGTGGAATCTTCCCAGAATACTGTCTTTAGGGAGACCCACACTACTTCATACACATGTCTTTGGTCAGAACCCAGTTCTGTGTTCATACCAGCTGCAAGACGGGCTGGACAACATAATATTCTAAGTGGGTTTGACATCAAAGTGAATACATAAACTATCAAGACTGTATTGCCAACAACAACAAAAAGCTAGAGGGAAAGGAAGAAATCATACTTACCGGACTACTAAAAATTTCATCTTTATGGGGTGTTTTAATCTTTCAATAAAAGATCACTAAATAAAAAGATCACTTCAATAAAATTATCTAACAGGTCTCTGTTATATATTAAATGGACACTGTTTTCCAAATTTTTTGATAATTTTTTTTCAAATCACAAAATTAACATCTCCTTGCTTCCTTTTGTGATTATCTTTATCACAAATTTAAAAATTCATGACCACTGTATTTTCATAAGACACTTTAATGCATTGACTTTCCCTTAAATTCAACTTTGTCTTAAATTAATATGATCAACCTGACTTTATTCTTCTTGCTTAGTAAATAATTGCCTAATCTTTAATTTTTAACTTTGTATCAGTAATTTTGCTTCTCAGGTATCTCATAAATAGTTCAACTTTATTTTTAACTGAATACGTTTAAATTAATGTAAGACTTTGAGCCATCTGAATTTGCTCCCATAAGAGTTGTAGCTGGTTTTCTGTTCCCCTGTTTTATGTATTTGGGGTTTTATGCTTCTCACTTAGCTCATTCTTTGTTACATATGTTATAAATCTCAATAAACTATGCTTGGTTTGTGTTTATCTTTTCAGTGATTTTGAGGTATTAATTTTACTAGAATGTTTTATAAAAGCATATATTTAAATGCATTCATTATATTCAAGTAGATAACAGTATATTTTCAAATTCTTAGATAAAAATTGGAACACTTTACTTATCTCTACCCAACCATTCTATTTAAAGTATGTTACACAATAAAGATAAGAATTGTACATAAAGAAAAAAATGTTGTTGATAATCGTTTCTATTTTCTTACTTCGGCAGTTAGATACTGGTGTACTTTCAGCCCTTCTACATATGAGAATATTTTCTCCTGCCTTCTTACATAGATGATTGTTCAGTTATAGAAAATTATTGCTTAATTCTACTTTCCCCTTTAAAATATCTAGATACTTACTACATTGTTTTCTCAGGTTTAATATTGTAAACCAAGTAAGAAGCCAGTCTAACAATTGTTTTAGAGTATTTTATTTTTACACTGAATATTGCCTGTGTTAAATTTTTCTTTCTTCTTTGGATTCCTTTATTAGAGTTTGTATCATATTGCTCCACATTTGTGTATTCTGGGAGTTTGATTTTCTATCAATTCTAATATTTCTTTTTAATTCTACTAAAGCATTCCTAGTTTCCTTCAGCCATCCATCCTTAGGAAACTGAGACATTCGGGTATGTCGTAAGAATGCAAGAGAACATCATGAAGCATACACAAATTTCAATAGCTGAATTGATCAAGCAGAATAAAGTATATCAGAGATTGAAGATCAACTCAATGAAATAAAGCGAGAAGGCAAGGTTAAAGAAAAAAGAGTGAAAAGAAATGAACAAAGCCTCTAAGAAATATGGGATTATGTAAAAAAAAACCTAATCTATGTTTCATCAGTGTACCTGAAAGTGATGGAGTGAATGAAACCAAGTTGTAAAACACTTTTCAGGATATTATCCAGGAGAACTTCCCCAACCTAACAAGGCAGGCCAACATTCAAATTCAGGAAATACAGAGAACACCACAAAGATACTCCTTGAGAAGAGCAACCAAGGCACATAATCATCAGATTCATCAGGGTTGAAATTAAGAAAAAAATGCTAAGGGCAGACAGAGAGAAAGACCGAGTTACCTACAAAGGGAAGCCCATCAGACTCACAGTGGATCTCTCAGCAGAAACCCTACAAGCCAGAACAGAGTGAGGGCCAATATTCAACATCCTTAAGGAAAAGAATTTTCAACCCAGAATTTCTCTTTTTTCCCCAAGTACATGAGACATCTTTAATCATAATGAAATAAAATCTGAAAATCGGTCTAAGTCATTTTAAAAAGTAAACATGAGTTGTAATACTATAACTGTAGAGTGATTAATTCCATTCATTGTCATTAGAAAGGATGTAAAATATTTATTAAGGGCTTTGCCTGCACAGGCAAAACTAACAGCGTAAGTCCTCCTGAAATGTAATCAGTGTACACATCAACCAGTTGGTAATTTGTGGTGGTAAATGCAGGAACTCAAGCTGGGACCAGGTTCCCACATTCAAACACGGACAAGTGCATGGTGAAGTTTCGGCTCCAGGGGCCACGCCTGAAGTTGCTCTCTGCCATTACCTCTGCAAAGTCTGTTAGGCAAATGCAAAAGGGCAAGCAGAACTTGCTTGAACAACCACCCCGAGGCAGAGGGTGCTTAATCCACCCCTTCAAATCCAGGAGCTGGTTTTTTGAAAAGATCAACAAAATAGATAGGCCACTAGCCAGACTAATAAAAAAGAAAAAGAAATAAAGAGTACTAAATTAGGAAAAGAGGAAGTCAAATTGTTTCTGTTTGCAAACGACATGACTGTGTATTTAGAAGAGCCCATTGTATCAGCCCAAAATCTCCTTAAACTGATAAGCAACTTCAGCAAAGTCTCAGGATACAAAATCAATGTGTAAAAATCACAAGCATTCCTATACCCCAAAAACAGACAAATAGAGAGCCAAATCGTGAATGAACTCCCTTTTATAATTGCTACAAAGAGAATAAAATACCCGGGAATACAACAAACAAAGGATGTAAAGGACCTCTTCAGGGAGAACAAACCACTGCTCAAGGAAATAAGAGAGGACAAAAACAGATGGAAAAACACTCCATGCTCATGGTTAGGAAGAATCAATATTATGAAAATGGCCATACTGCCCAAAGTAATTTATAGATTCAATGCTGGCCATACTGCCCAAAGTAATTTATAGATTCAGTGCTATCCCCCTCAAGCTACCATTGACCTTCTTCAGATAATTGGACAAAAACCACCTTAAACTTTATATGGAACCAAAAAAGAGCCCGCACAGCCATTACAATCCTAAACAAATAAACAAAGCCGGAGGCATCACACTACCTGACTTCAAACTATACTACAAGGCTACAGTAATAAAAACAGCATGGTACTAGTACCAAAACAGAGATAGAGACCAATGGAACAGAACAGAGGCCTCAGAAACATCAGCATCCACAACCATCTGATATTTGACAAACCTGACAAAAACAAGCAATGGAGAAATGATACCCTGTTTAATAAATGGTGTTGGGAAAACTGGCAAGCCATATGCAGAAAGCTGAAATTGGACTCCTTCCTTACACCTTATACAAAAATTAACTCCAGGTGGATTTAAACATAAGGCCTAACACCATAAAAACCCTAGAAGAAATCCTAGGCAATACCATTCAGGGCATAGGCATAGGCAAGGACGACGTGACTAAAACACCAAACGCAATGGCAACAAACGCCAAAATAGTCAAATGGTATCTAATTAAACCACAGAGCTTCTGCACAGCAAAAGATACTATCATTAGAGTGAACTGGCAACCAACAGAATGGGAAAAAATTTCTGCAATTTACTCATCTGTCAAAGGGCTAATATCCAGAATCTATAAAGAACTGAAACAAATTTACAAGAAAACAAGAAAGAACCCCATTAACAAGTGGCAAAGGATATGAACGCACACTTTTCGAAAGAAGACATTTATGCAGCCAACAAACATGAAAAAAAGCTCATGATCACTGGTAATTAGAGAAATGCAAATCAATACCACATTGAGATATCATCTCATGCCAGTTAGAATGGTGATCATTAAAAAATCTGGAGACAACAGATGCTGGAGAGGATGTGGAGAAAGAAATAGGAATGCTTTCAAACTGTTGGTGGGAGTGTAAATTAGTTCAGCCATTGTGGAAGACAGTGTGGCAATTCCTCAAGGACCTAGAAATAGAAATTCCATTTGACCCAGCAATCCCATTACTGGGTATATATCCAAAGGATTATAAAACATTCTATTATAAAGACACATGCAAATGTATGTTTATTGTGGCACTGTTTACAACAGCAAAGACTTATAACCAACACAACTGCCCATCACTGATAGACTAGATAAAGAAAATGTGTTACATATACACCATGGAATACTACGCAGCCATAAAAAGGATGAGTTCATGTCCTTTGCAGGGACATGGATGAAGCTGGAAACCATCATTCTCAGCAACCTGACACAAGAACAGAATACCAAACACCACATGTTCTCATTCATAAGTGGGAGTTGAACAATGAGAACACATGGACACAGGGAAGAGAACATCACACATCAGGGCCTGTCAGGGGGCCAGAGGGTAGAGGAAGGATTGTAGAGGGTAGGGGGATAGGGAAGGGATAGCATTAGGAGAAATACCTAATGTAGATGACGGTGTGATGGACGCAGCAAACCACCATGACATGTGTAGACCTATGTAACCAGCTTGCATGTTCTGCACATGTACCCCAGAACTTAAAGCATAATAAATTTTTTTAAAAAGAATATCATTTGTCAGTGATCTAAACAAACTGAAGTTGGTTTTTTTTCCATTTATTTATTTTATTGCATTTTAGGTTTTGGGGTACATGTGAAGAACATGCAAGATTGTTGCATAGTTACACACGTGGCAGTGTGATTTGCTGCCTTCCTCCCCATCACCTACATCTGGCATCTCTCCCCTTGCTATCTCTCCCCAACTCCCCACCCCCCACCGTCCCTCCCCTATTTCCCTGCAACTGACCCCAGTGTGTACTGCTCCCCTCCCTGTGTCCATGTGTTCTCATTGTTCAACACCCGCCTATGAGTGAGAACATGCGGCGTCTGATCTTCTGCTCTTGTGTCAGTTTGCTGAGAATGATGGTTTCCAGGTTCATCCATGTCCCTACAAAGGACACAAACTCATCTTTTTGATGGCTGCATAATATTCCATGGTGTATATGTGCCACATTTTCCCTATCCAGTCTATCGTCGATGGGCATTTGGGTTGGTTCCAGGTCTTTGCTACTGTAAACAGTGCTGCAATGAGCATTCGTGTGCACGTGTCCTTATAGTAGAACGATTTATAATCCTTTGGATATGTACCCAATAATGGGATTGCTGGGTCAAACGGAATTTCTATTTCTAGGTCCTTGAGGAAACGCCACACTGTCTTCCACAATGGTTGAACTAATTTACACTCCCACCAACAGTGTAAAAGTGTTCCTATTTCTCCACATCCTCTCCAGCATGTGTTGTCTCCAGATTTTTTAATGATCACCATTCTAACTGGCGTGAGATGGTATCTCAATGTAGTTTTGATTTGCATTTCCCTGATGACCAGTGATGATGAGCATTTTTTCATATGTTTGTTGGCCTCATGTATATCTTCTTTTGTAAAGTATCTGTTCATATCCTTTGCCCATTTTTGAATGGGCTTGTTTTTTTCTTGTAAATCTGTTTTAGTTCTTTGTAAATTCTGGATATCAGCCCTTTGTCAGATGGGTAAACTGCAAAAATTTTTTCCCATTCTGTTGGTTGCCAATTCACTCTAATGACTGTTTCTTTTGCTGTGCAGAAGCTGTGGAGTTTGCTTAGGTCCCATTTGTCTATTTTGGCTTTTGTTGTCAATGCTTTTGGTGTTTTGGTCTTCATTATACGCTGGTTTTGAGCAACTAGACTCTAGTTTTCATGTTCTTTGCACTATCAATTCTGTTTTTTCTTCTTCTGTCATAGACTGAAGAGGCCACATTGATAGAAGTTGAAAGGATGTGGTGGTCTATTGTATTATGTGAGTGGCCAAAAGGGCATGCAAAGTGCATCAAACTCTGGAGATATGAAGCACCTTTCATACCGTATGATCATATGATATTGTATTATATCATATGATATCCTATCATATGATCATATATGTATAGTTATAACTTTAAAGAATATATTTCACCTTATCAAAGTCTCAGATTTCAGCTGATAATCATAATGGGAGAAAGGCTAAAGTTTTCTTCCTACATCCTACCCAGACTATCGTCAGTGAAAAAGGAGTACAATCCATTGCCTACTACTGGTTCAGTTTTCCAATTAAAATTTGTTAACCCCCATTCTTCTGTAAAGTAACAGAACATAAAGGTTGTGAGACCATGGACCCAGGAATCAGGATATATGATTCCAGTAGAATTTATCAAATTTGCTTCAACCACTTTACTTCTAAAATGGTGAAAATCTTAACTATTTCATAGGTTGTTGTAAAGATTAAGCCTCATATTATAGATAGAACACTTAGAACAGTGCCTGTCACATAGGAAGCTTTTACAAGTGTTAGCTGTCATTACCAATATGTCAAAAATCTTCCCAGATCAATCCAATTATTCACCGAATTCTGTGACATTCATGATTGGCCGTAGTTTTCATTTGCTTTCATGTGCATCTACGTGCAGTTAGGAGACACTGCTTGGATTGCTATACAGATAAGATTCTAAACCAGAAACCAAAGGATGCCTTTGATTACTCCAGGGATGAGGATTATTCTCTTTCTCTCATTTCATCAAGGACATAGATAATCCTCTTCATGGATTTTTTTCTTAAAGCAATTCTCAAGTCTGTGGTCACCTTAATTTTTCCTGCCACTGCAGTGAGAGCAGCTTGATGGCAAACACCATGACTTATCTTCAAATTTGTATGAGGATTTAATGCAGCCCCTGACAAAATCTGCCACTTCAATTTTTCAAATCAAAAAATAATAATAAAAAGACAGAATCCATATAACCAATCAAGTTCTATCTTCCACTTATTTGTACCTAAGCAGTAATATTAATTAAAGAGAGATTGAGACGAAATACAATGCAGGTGAATAAACTTAACTTTAGTAGAATCTAAAAGTAAAAATAGCAAGCATATGATTTCATTTTTCTTAAAATACACAAAAGTTACAATTAAAAGAATAAAGTGCTTGGCAAACATGTTTTCTAGTTCAACAGATGGATGACTTTTCTACTTTTGCTGATAAGAGACATTAACATAATGAAATGTACATTCCACCTTCATTTTTGCATCTTGTTGCATTTCTGTGAGAGAACTTAAAATCCCTTCTGGCCTCTGCAGGTGTTTCAATAATAAAGATTTTAATGTGATTTTTTTTGTTCTTGGCAGACAACACAGAACATATTCAAGTATGTATTATTACATTAAATTATAAATACCTATTAGCTTAATTTCAACAGGTTAATGATCAAAATATTATATCAATGGCATTTCAAATTGCATACTCATAATCTACTAACAGATTACTGATACACACATAGTTTATATTTTAAAAGGTACTAGAGCATCTCATATTAAAATTGTGATAGCTTTCACTGTTGGGATTTCAAAATGTTAAAATTACTGTAAATTACCTCAAATTTTTATTATATCCTAAAATAACTAATAAGGATGTTTTCATAATATTTACATAATTAGAACTCCATAAAAATAAAAGAATTAAAACGGGTATAAATATAAAAGTATATTTTTATCAAATATCACGTTATTTTTTTCAGGTTAATTTTTATAGACCATTTCAAGTAGTTAGTTCTATTTGCTAGGTTCTGACTGCTTGGATCAAAAAATATACACTTATATTAAAATTTTATGAATAAGAGTTCATTTTGAAGTAATGTTGAATTAATAAAAGTATCAAGTGACTATTAGAAATATGAACTAAATTATAGGAAAGATACATTTATATCCATATTCATGTTACATAACCTTTTCAAGTACAGGTCCATTTTTAATGTCGTATCTTCAAACTCACTAAATAATCAAAGAAAAGCAGTTAAATGCTTTGATCATATATAAAATTAGCAAGAATTTAAACCGGTTAACATTTCAAGGGCACAAGAGTCAAAAACAATGACTGATGGTGGGAATTTGCCCTGGTACAATCTATTTTGAAAGTCAATTTAGCAATATATATTAGTAACTTAAGATAGCTGATAATTCACAGTCAATAATTTAGATAAAGATGCATTTATCATCTGTGATATATGCATAGTGTAAAATTCATGGAATTTACTTAAATGTGCAAAATACTAGAGTTGTTAATTAAATTGTATTAGTTTTATGATAGTATTAAAAAGGCATGTTTATGTGCATAAGAGCTTTAAGTGTTTCTATTATTTGACCTATTCATCTTGCTAAAAACTTACCTTACCAAAATGACATGTAGGTAAGGATTTATATACGGGTATCTATTATAGCATTCTGTATATATAATATCTAAAGGAGACTTTTAAATATGTATATGGATAGTCTATATAATAGGACCCAGTAATTTAATCTTTATTTTTTATTGTCCTTTAGTTGCTAGGGTACATGTGCAGATCATGGAGGACTGTTGCATAGGAACACACATGGCAATGTGGTTTACTGCCTCCATCCCCCCATCACCTACATCTGGCATTTCTCCGCATGTTATCCCTCCCCAACCTCCCCACCCCCTCACTGTCCTTCCCTTGGCCCCCCCAACAGACCCCAGTGTGTGATGCTCCCCTCCCTGTGTCCATGTGTTACTACTTAGAAAAAAGTTCATGAAAAATGCTAAATGAAATGACAGCATCTGCAGTATTACTCACAACTGCTACCAAAGATGTATAAATATACAAATGCTCACAATATATAAATGCAAATTAAAAACTGAATAAATATACTAAAATCCAAAGAGGCTTATTCATTTTTGACTTTCCTGCATGTATTTTTCTTAATTCTGTACATTTTCCAAATTCTCTACAATGTTAATTTTATTATAATGGCATAAGCTATATTTGAATTAATTACTAAGTAAAAGAGCAGTATGCAAAATGGTTTATATATTTGATAAAATTATGTGAAATACACTTTTGGCAGATATTAAACTGGATAGATACTATAATTAGGTTACAACTCAGTGATCTTCCTAGTTCCTTCACTATTTCTACATTTCATAAGTGGAATTCCATAAGCAATATTTTTCTCTCTTCTGTATTTATTCAGTTATTTAGTTTTATCAGTATGGTAGTATGGACTCAGATACCTTATTCTTGAGATTATAATCCAATACTGTCACAGTTTACTCTGGTAGTCATATTTTTCCAGCTTTGGCTACTGACAGATTTGAGAGGCTTGTTTCTGGGTCCTTTTGAGAAGCTCCTGCTGCTTTTGCTATCATTTTGTTTTTCTAGCATTTATTTACCTTCTGGCAATGCAAGATGCTCCAGGTTCATCTTGTGTATTTCCTGACTCAGCCCTAGAACCAGCCATTTCTCCAGTGAGCTCATTTTCTTTTATTGTAGAATGTTATTTGTAAAGAAACAACTTGTTTTCTTATTGCCACTGAGGCATCACTGCTTCTAGGAACACAGTAATAACAGATGCAGGCAAAATCTACGAAGAGGTGCTAAAATTTGTCATCAATAGTTTGAGATATTTGTACTACTGAAATATTTACTATCATAATTTTAACAAATGTCCACAAATTCTTTGTCACCACTTGTTTCCAGAGATGAAATTTAACCACTACTTCCATAATCTCTGAGTATAGGCTGTACTCAGTATCTTTCTTCTAACAATTAAAGTGTGGAAAGAAAAGAATAGACACTTCACAGTGGAAAAGTCTTGCAGACACTTTCTTAACCAAATGCTCAAGGTCAACATCGCCCAAAGTCAGTCACGTTGGTATCATCCCTGATATGATATCTCAATGGTATTCTTCCACAAAAGCTGTAAACTCAATCTAATTATAAAGCAAACACGAATTAAGAGATATTTGAAAAAAAAATCCAGTTAATAGTCTGCAGAAGTGTTAAGTTCATGAAAGACAAGGGACTTTCAAAAAGCTTTCAGACTGGGAGAGATTAAAGAGACATGTAAACTAAATACAAGATAGTATCCCAGATTGAATATCCCAGATAGGATATCCCAAATTGGATATCCCAGATTGAATATCCCAGATTGGATCTGGATGGTATGTGATTTTCTGGAAAAGTAAAAGGACATTAGTGGAAAAAAGAATGTGCATTTAGTAACTATGGTCACTATGGAATCATTGAAAGCTTGAGGAAGCGAGCTGACAGCATATCTGGCTGGGTCCATAAATGGCTAATCATCTATATTGACAAGATCTAAAAGACATGAAAATCTTTGATCTATTTTTATGAAGCCCAACTTGGAGGAGGGAAAGAGACCAAATAATATTTTATAGGAAGAGATGTTTTGCTGAAATACTGGGTCATCTGTCATGTGTATGTCCAAGACCAGAGTCTGCCTTTGATTTCTCTTTTATCCTTATGTTGACCGGTTCAGTATTCTTTATATTGAAGGTTCTCACTAAGTCCTTGCTAACCGGGTGCTTTTAATGATTCTTAAATCCCACCTTTGATTTAGTCAGCTCCATTGAACCAACAATGAAGAACAGATGGAGAAATTGATGCAGCTATTCTAAAATATCTGTTTAGTTCACTGTTCAACTATATTTTTAAAAGGGTTGTGCATGTGTCAGAATGGAAGAAAGAAGAAAGTATTTTTCATATTAAGAGCTTGTGCCCATTTCACAGATGCTAATCAAATGGAAGAGGCTGACTGTAAGTGGCAGGTCTTGCAAACATTTCTTCTTCCTCAAACAATTATAAAATTTTATTTCTGCTTTTAAGAAGCTTTCAGTGGTAGTGCTCTATCTTCAAAATTTAGCTCATAAACCTGGCTACATAATATATGACAGTAAAATTAGTATAACGTAAATGTTTAAAATCTTGAACAAGAAAGTTCATCTTGTTCTGATTAAATAGGCTTACAGAATGTTGTGCATTGAAACAGAATTAAGATTACAGCTATGTTTCACCTTTTTGTATTATGTTAAGACAAGCTATGATTCTATCAAGCAATTATTTGAATTTGTTGCAAAAATTATTTAGTTTATAGCAGTATATTTAGAATAAAGCTGAAGTAACCCAAATTTGAAAAAGTCTGTATTAAATTCTCCGCTATACCAACTGACTATTCTTACTCTTATGAGTCTAGGGTGGGTGAGACATTTAATTTTTTCATGGTTATACAAAGTATTTAGTAATTACTAAAATATGTTGGTTTCAGAAAAAAAAATGAAAAATTCAAGTATAAAAACCCAACAAATTGTTCTGAGTCTCGGTAATTAAGGCAAGCCTAAAATGTAAAACTAAATTGAGAGAAACCAAAACTTTAATAAACAATTTTATACCCAAAATAACATTTTATAGAACAAAATATTCACCACTTTAAGACATAATAAAATTAAGCAGGTGTTTGCAACTCATAACTTGCAAGCAAAGAGGTATATTCTCCAAAAGGAAAGCAGAGCATTAAACACACTGGAACATTTCACTCAAATATATATATTTGTATTAACAAGATAAAAATAACTCATCCACATCAGAGGCATCAGTGCAGAAAGATGAAAAACTCCATTCAATTTGTGTGACACATTATTCGCATTTTAAAATCCTGATTTTTCATATGGTACATATTCAAGTTAGATATCCTGCCTTTCTCACTCCTCTTTTCCCTCCTCTTTTAAGCCATCCATTTTCCATGCAGAAATCATTTTGCATTGGAAAAATCCAAGGGTTTAAATGGGGTTGGCACTCTACTAAGAGATATAGTCCAAGCCTCTTTGCCATGCAGACAACTCTGCCCCTAAAAAGATGTTTGTGCTTCCTGCTTCTGTGTTCTTTATACTGTGTAAACAATGAAAAGGGAGTTGGAAAAAGCTCAACTAACATAATCTGCTTGGATATATTCCCTGTATGTAAACCTAGGCATAATCCAAAGGTAGCTTAAGTATCTTCCGTCAAAAGACATCCAGAAACTTACTACCTACACTCAAATAAATATGTATATGTGTGTACAGTTTTGTATTAAGCTAAAGCTGTTATTTCAGAGATCAAAAAAAAAAAAAAAAAAGCTTTACCAAAGTGAATACACTGAGCAATAGCATTTGCATAATCTTGGAATTGGTTCACCTGTATTTCCTAAAAGTCAATTGTATCACTAAATGGCAGGAATCAATAATAAATTCCATGAGTTTTTGCAATACAGCCAGTCCACTGGCACTAAAGCCTGCTTTGTGCAGCTTAATTCTGTTAATGACTGCAGAGGGAGTGACTGACTGCAGGACACCTAAGCAATTTAGGGTGAGCTGCAATGAAGCAGTGGTAACAAGGGTGTGGATGTGTCCAATGCAGAGCCCATAAATAAACTGGGAATCAGGCACAACCTCCACTGACATGGGACATCTTTGTGACAGTAGGCTTACTTAACAGGTAAGTCAATATGCAGCTTGAAGAACGGAGCTTCAACAAGTAGGCACGAAGATTTCCATCACATGCATTATTAAATACTTGATAGCTGTATGGAAGTCATTTCACCTGACTGTGTGGAAGTCATTTCAGTAGTGGCAATAATCATCTTTTTAAAATATACTGGATAAAGCTTAAGCATGACCATAGGATTTAGCACATCAACTGGTTGGCATGAAAGCCTGATGGGCTTTACTGGTATGAACCTAGAACTGGGAACATAGAACACATGCAGTACATATATTCTGGATGAATCATTGTTTCTTGAACCACCCCAAGCACTGAATAAACTTAACCTCTATGTAAACCTCATAAGTGACAAACTCTCTGAAGGTCTTCCAAAACAAGGATGACCCCAAGGTAGGTTACACTAGACTGACTGTCACAGACTGGCTTTAAAAGAGTTAGCGAGGAGAATACATCTTATTCCACACTAAAGTCGTCTTGATGCTTTTAGTAAACCCACTGCTACCAAATCAAAGCATGCACTTGCATGAAAGAGCAGTCCACGTTCTCCCACTCCATGTCAGACACTCATAGCAGTGCTGGGACACATTAGTGAGCACTGCCCTCTCTGGTAGGTGGGAAAGGAGAAGTCAAACTGTTATAAAACACAATTTTAAAAAAGATTTATCCCACTAATTTTCATCATAGACATTGTTCCCAAATACCACTTTTTATATAACATAGCTCTAGGTATAATAAAGAGATCGATAGGGGCATGTTTGAGTATTTGTTGGGTTAGCAAAAAATAGAAATTATATTGCATGCATATTCCTGTTAGCTGTTCCAAAGAGTAATATATGAGAAACATAGTAGTAAGTCATTATGAAGCGAAGTTATAGATGTTTTAGATGGTAAACTATTGTACTGGGCAGAATATGTTATAAACCACTTGACAAAAAAGAGCAACTACACTATAAAACGGACGGAGCAAATAAAAAAGTATAAAAAGGCCAAAGTGAAAATAATGACAGGCTTTTAGTACCAAGACATTGACTGGAGTCCATTAAGAAGTGGAAATTAGATTGGAGATATATTAGCAGAGCTAATACTATGCACTGTTCCACCTTAGTATGTAATTCTACAGCCATGAAAAAAAAGGAAATGAATACAACTTTAGGAGACAAAGAGAGAATGAATGGCTAGCAAGTCAGAAGAAGATAGAAGAAATAACATTTTAACTCTAATTCCTTCCATAGACCTTGAGTGGCATACATTCACAGATTTAGATTTATATATGCAATAAAATAAAAGTGCATATAAAATGTGTTAGTGAAAACTAGGCAAGATCAATTTCTATACATAAATGAAAAACAACACACCGTTGAATTACGGACAGTATGTGCCTTGTTAAGTGTCTATTAGACCAAAGAAGAGAATAAGAAGTACAAAAAATAAATAAATAAAAATAAAGCTAAAAATAATTTCAAGGATTAAAGTAGTAGAATTCAAAACAACATGATATGCAATGACAGTCATTTAATTACCATCAAACAGCTAAGAGTAAGCAACAGCAACAGTTTTCAAGGTTCTGTGTCTGTCTAGCACTGCATAAACCATCCCTCGGCTGGCTTTGATCCACTAAATAAGATCTAGGTGAATAAGTAAACAATACTTCCACTGCTCCTATATAAGAACTAAACTTGCGCAATGTAGAGCAAACTGTTAAGACAAGTGGTCACTCCAAGAGGTGAATTTATAATGGGAAGTTCTAACTTCATACTCCTCAGACCATGCAAATACAGAACCTAAATATGCAAACACAGCTTCAAAACAAGCTCATTTCCAACCAGGCCTGATGGGAGGGGCTATTGTTTTTAAGCCCCTGCTACGTTGTTTAAAAACATTGAGAACAAGGAGTCATACTTTGAGAACAAGGAGTCATCTTGGATCATAACACAACTAATCAGCCAAGCTGCCCAGTACATTGAAGTCTCTTCCATGTTTTACATAAACTCTCACTGGTGGTGCAACCTGCACACCTGCACATGTGTAGCATCTGTGTAGAAGCTGTCTACAGAGTCTAAAGGTAGGAGACTTTATGAACTCTCCCAGTGAAGCACTAGCATTTCAAATAAACTTGGGAAACAGGGATACATGGACATGCTGTCCATATATCTCTCACCTCTGGATAATATCTGGTCACTCAAGGCAGTTTCCTGGGTCAGTCTAAACCTAAGAAAAACTCATGTGTCCAGTAAAGCTGAAAAAATAATGAGCTGAAGGCCACATATGTACAGAGAATTGAGGTGTAGGCCCACATTTTCAGAACCAAAGAAAGGTGATAGCAAGAAAGGTTATCAATATAAAAGCTGGAAGTAGGCTCTTTAGATTGCTACAGCAGCTTACAAGTACATTTGGCACAATCTGTATCAGAATGAGTTCATGGTAATATTAGTGAGTAACTCCTCCATGAGTTAATTGTGTTGGACAGGGAGGAAAAATAACCATTTTTAGAATACCTACTATGTGGTAGGCAGTGTGAGATCCACTAGGTCCACACAATATCTCCTTTCATCCTCTCAAAAGGCATTAGGGTAGATATTAGCATATGTTATCAATAAGAAGAATAAACCTAGAGGAAGCCAAGTTGTTCAATGTCAACCATCAGAAAATAGCCTAGTCCAGATTAAACCAAGTACTATATTATTTCCAGTTTTGTATTCATTATTGTATACAAGCTTCCTCATCAGACTCAGCTTCCCCACCTCAGTTTGTGATAAAGCATTTACAGGCTTCCAACCTTGAGGTAGGGAGAAATATGCACCAATGCAGGGTATTCCTCAATGCAGCAAGGGGGAACAACCACAGATGATGATGACTGTGGTTATAATTCTTCAACACTCTGAGCTTCTGTCAATTAAGAAATCTGAAAAGCTACATTTCCTAAAATCCCACACATTAGGGAAGAAAATTTAGTTTAAGCTTTCTCTTTGTATCCTAAGTCGACAAATAAGTATGTCACTAAATCCATTTAAAGTACCTGATCACCTGGGTTCAGCAGAATATCATTTTGGCATTTTTGAAATTTAAGAGAAACCAGAACAGAGGTTGAACAACTTTTAAGAAAATACTTAATAGAACAATACAGGTGAAATCAGCAAAGACTGAAAGGTGGCAGGTGCAATATCAATGTTGAAAAATGAATCTAAATAATATATAAAGCTACCAACCCACAGGAAACAGAAAAGCCAGGACTTGACATTGCAAAGCAGCACCATACTTTTAACGTTATAATTTAGGAGACTCTCAGCATAGCTCTATATTCTGATTTTGATATCATAACCCAATAAAATGTACATGTAATGTACATATGTATCTAAGAGAAAGCAAAAAAATATGTAATTTTTTTTGCAAAAATGTGAATTATCAAGCCAGGGG
Organism: Sapajus apella; assembly: GCF_009761245.1. Classification (NCBI taxonomy): domain Eukaryota; kingdom Metazoa; phylum Chordata; class Mammalia; order Primates; family Cebidae; genus Sapajus; species Sapajus apella. The sequence goes on along the minus strand of NW_022436979.1, from coordinate 11,548,555 downwards.
GCTCAGTTTGGAAATAAAATAAAATTACTATGGGCCTTTAATTAAACAGAACAACAGAAAAAAGGAAGAAAAACAAAGTCAGGTGTCTCCAACATCCTCATTGCACTTCATAGATACTTTGTGAAATTATCATTAAGCTATACAAACTACTTTAGTTTGGTGACAACACAAGATTGCATGAATAAAAAAATGAATTGTGCAGTGAATGAATTTTATGAAAATACTTACAAAGTTTAACAGACAGATTCACAAAGCAGGAAGATTTCCAAAAAAAAAAAAAAAATTTCATTTGAAAAATGACTTCATGTAATTACAGTGTGTTGTATGGAACTTGAAAACAAATAGTATTTAAGATTCCAATTATCAAACATGTAAAAAAATTGTATACTCTGATGGTTAATTTTAGGTATCAGCTTGACAGGAGTAAGACATACTGAAATAGATGGTAATACATTATGTCTGGGTATCTCTGTGAGGATGTTCCCAGACAAGATTGGCATTTGAATCAGTGAACTAAGTAAGGCAGATCACCCTCACCCCATGTGGGTAGGCGTCATCCAATTGATAAAGGGCGTAGACAGAACAAAAAGACAGAGGAAAGGCACATTTCCTCTTTTGGAGCTGAAACACCATATTCTCCTGTCCTTAGATTTCAGAAGCTCAGGGACTCCAGCCTCCATACACCAGGACTTGCACCAGAGGCCCCCCACTAGGTTTTCAGGTGAGGGTCCATATTAGGTGTCAACTGGATTGGATTGAGTGATACCTAGATGGCTGGTATTGTTTCTGGGTGCATCTATGTGAGTATTGACAAAGGAGGTGGACATGTCAGATGGTGGACGGGGAGAGGAAGACCCACCCCCAATTTGGGTGGGCACCATTTGATTGGCTGCCAGCACAGCAAGAACAAAACAGGTGGAAGTGGGGACAACTGCTTGCTGAGGCTTCTGGCTGCCTTCTTTCTTCTATGCTGGATGCTTGCTTTCACTCCTCCTGTCCTCAACATCAGACTTTAGGTTCTTTAATCTTCGGACTGTAGAACTTCTACCAGTGGCTTCCCAGGGGCTCCTGGGCTTTCGGCCACAGACTGAAGCCTGCTCTGTCAGCTTTCCTGGGTTCAAGGTTTTCAAACTTAGACTGAGCCACTACTGGCTTCTGTCTTCTGCAGCTTGCAGATGGCCTATTGTGGGACTTTGCCTTGTAATCGTGTGAGCCAATTCTCCCAAAATAAAACTCCCTTTCATATATACATATTTCCTATCAGTTCTATCCCTCTAGAGAACCTTAATACATCAGGACTTTGACCTCAAACTGACAGTTACACTTCCAGCACCCCTGATTCTGAGGCCTTAACCCATGATGTCCTTTCCAAGGAACTGTATTCAAGCAATAATAAATGCTCCACATGCGGTATGTGGTATCAAGGGCATATTATCCTGGGCAGCAGTAAAATAATATCACTACAGAAGGTCAGTAGGACTTGGACTGAGTCATGCTACTGGCTTCCCTGACTCTCCAGCTTGCAGACTATGGTGACTCTCAGTTTCCATAATAACACAAGCCAGTTCCCCATATAAATCCTCTCATACCTCTCCTATTGGTTCTGTTTCTCTAGAGAACATTACCCAATACTTTTATTGATGGAGGTGACCCCAATAACCATTAGAAACAGGAATTTTTCTTCAAATAAATGGGGAGTTATTGTGTAGGAACATATCAGGTGCTGAAAAATTAAGAGAAAACACCATGTGCGTTAGAATCATTAAATATTAATATCTGAAAGACACTTCATTTCAAAGATAAAAACTGTACTTAAGAGGAAACATAACTTGCTTATTGCTACACAGCTAAAGGTATAAACATATACAGGAGTATTTGCATATATGTACCTTGACTTCTTGCTTTCAGACCACAGTAAGTAGTGTCGTTTACCATTCTATAATTCCATGTAGAAACGAAACACTAATGACATGTTTCTTGCTATGCTGTTAGTTTTAGTCACCCTCAAAATCACTCCCGTTCTCTTAGTGGCACAATAGAGTACTGGCAGAAAGATCAATATCATCACCAAAATGTTTGTGACTTTCCTATGTCACTCACTAGACGACAGTGCCAATGAACTGGTCTTCATAATGTAAGTAGTGATGTGAGTCTTTCTCCAATGGGACCTGCCACCATTTATCTGAGTTATTGTCATCTGTTACAAGGGAAATACACAAGCTTTTCAAAAGACTGCATGATACAGTGTCTGAGTTGGTAACAGTATTGGGTGTGCTCAGTGAAAAAATTCTAAGAAGGCTTTCGAGATTGTTGCCCCTTGGTAGACATACTCTGTAATCCTTCCTCATGAGAATGGGTGGGACTGGATATATGGATTTTGCTCTCACAATAAGGTTATCTCGTGACAAATTAAAGAAATTGTGTGGCTATGATCAAGATTCCTAAATCAATCTTAAGGATAATTACCCAGAGTTGGCCTGGCCTAAACAGGTGAGCCCTATGAAAGGTCTAGGCCCTTCTTGAAAAAAGAAATTGGAAGCATGATAGAAATTGTACCTCTGGCTTGGAAGAAATAAGTGGCCATATTGCGAAAGAGTCCTTAAAGGGAGTAATGCAGCCAGCCCTTGAGATTGTCTCCTAGGAATGGAGCGTGATCTCCTTCTAACAGCAATAACAACAACAACAAAACAGATCTCCATGATATAGCTGCTACAAAATGGATTCTGCCAATAACAAGTGAGCTTGGAAGAAAAAGCCAACTGATAGGACAAATAGTTGCCTCCAGCCTTAGATGGGAGCACAGTCCAACCAATGCCTTGACCTCAGCCTGTGAAACCCTCAACAGAAAACCTAGTCATGCCATGTGCCGAATTCTGACCTAGAGAATGGTGAAATAATCCATATAATGTTTTAAGTCACTAAGTTTGTGAAAACCTGTAACACATAAATAGAAAGCCAATATATTATAGGACCTCTTTCCTTCCTCACATACCCCAACATTCATAATAGCACTGGGTTAGAATCAAGTTTGATGGAATTCAGATGATAAATGACATACAAAGTAGCCCAAGTATTCTATCTTACTACCATTCAGCAAGTAGGTCCAATTAGTCCCAATGAATCAAATGTCCCCTAATACATAATTGGAATGAATACACTTATCATAACCTCACTTTTTATGTTGACCCTAAAAGAATCACTATAGCAGGAAGGGCCAAAGAGATGCCCCTAAAACTTCCGCCTTCCAGCCTAATTAATAAATCATAAGCAATACTGTATCGAGTGGCTTTGCAAAGTTTAATCACATCCTCACACCTAAAATATGCTAGCATTATAACTACTAATGTATTACTATTGAATTAACCTTTATGGTCCCTTTCTAAACTAGATTATGGCCGATGACAGCAAAGTGAAAGAAACTTAAAGTAGAAACCCTTATTACAGCCACATTCTAGAAGTAATATCTTTATTAAAATAGATCAACACAACCTCTGAAACTCAGTATATAGCTATTGATATGATAAAAACGGTCTGTTCAAGTCACATCAAAAAGCAGTTTTCTTTTGTGTGGAAAGGGCAGCAATGTACATTCACAGTCTTGCCTCTACAGGATGATAATACCTGCTCACTCAAATAGAGTCTGCAGGGACTTGACATCTTATTCTACAGAGCTTCATGCTGGCTCAGTGTATGAAAATTGGAACAAGGAATAGTGGCAAGGCCTTTTATATTGGTGACGTTTTCAGAGGCCCAGTGACCTGGACATTTTAGGACAGCATCTCCAATGTAATGGACAAGTTAGTATACCATGAGTTCCCTACTAAAAAGCAAGAGTTCTGGTACTTTGATGGGCCTCTCAAAGATTTTAGAAGCAGCCTATGCCACCCTTGAACATACTATGACTCAATTATGGGATGGTTCAAAAGGCTGTCAATTTCAAGTGGGTGCCAGAACAAGAGAGGACTCTGTCAGTTGTAGACTACGCTGCAAAATCCCTGCCATTTGAGCTGTGTGACCTGGGAAAGTCAATGCTACCATAGGCAGCCACAGTAAATATAGAATTTTAGAGCAAGGCCATGTTCTTTGCAGCAGAGAGATGCCTTTGGTAAATAGCTCCTTTCATGCCACTGGGTCCTGATGATGAGTTAGCATCTAACCGTGGGGTATCAGTGACTAAGATCAGAGCTTCCCATGATGAGGTGTGTATCATCAGGTCTTCAAGTCATAAGATCAGTTGGATAAAGCACAAATCTTGCATGCAATGGTCACCGTACACATTGGTGGTCAGGCCTAAGCTGAATCTTAGTCTTAAAGTCAGTAAAGAAGATACAGAGAGCTTCTATGCCTCTTAACTGTTGAATCAAGGCTCCTCTCTTAGCACAACTTGTAGCATTAAAGAGGTTCCCTATGACCCGCATATGGGCCGGAAGGACCTCCTACCTGGCTCATAGATGGGAGACAGTGCAGCTTCATGGTTTACTAGTGTTGCTACTACAGACTCACAGATTGCATTCAAGGCCATGATTAGAAAATCCTATTCAACAAGGTTTCACGCCACATTGTTTTACCCTAAGATGACTTTGTATAGAGGCAGAATCAGTCTGACATAAAGATGTATGTGAACTCCTAAGCAGAGGCAAACGTCTTCACTGTTTGGACATGGTTTTCAAAATGGCAAGATTAAGATGGTGAACTAGGAGTTTTGTGGAACAAATATGTGGATGGGCATTTGACATAAACTATAAAGCATGAGAATCTGTGTGTCTTGTGTCAATGTCCATCAGAAAGGATTCTCCACAGATGAGGCTCTCAACAATGTGGTGGATGAGATGACTTGAGGCTCCCAGCCAGCCCCTTTCCTCGGCCATCCCAGTTCTGGTGCATGGACCCACAAAAGCAGCAGTCCTGGTGATGGGACAGAGGCAATGTATGGGCGAAACAGCACAGGCTCCCTCTGAGCAAGGCTTACATAAAAACTGTCACTGCTTAATACGCAACCCATCATCGGCACAGATTATGCTGGTGATCCTAATAGGCCTGAACGGTATGAGTTTCTAGGGTTGTGTGACTATCTACTGGGAATAAGTAGCCTGGAACCTGGAGAAGTCCCTGGGGCATCTATTGGTGTTTCTATGCTTGCTGACAGCAGTGAAAGGCAAATCACAGCATTCATGACCTGACAGGAGGTCTTCATGACCCGAGATAAAATTCAGCATTGCATTCTTCTATTTCAGCCCTGCATTCACTAGCAAACTGAACTGTTGGGTAAGAAGAAGGGAAATTCAGCATGGGTGATGGGAAAGGAGATAATACTATTTATACGCCCTCAACCAATTGCAGCAATGGGGACTCAAGATTGTTCCACACACTTCCTATAAGTCTGTGTAAGAAATTGCGGCTGGTCATAATCGTACTGACTTGGTAATGGAGTAATGGAATAGACTTAGAGATCTGAGCAATACCAAGGGCAGGCAGAACGAAGGCAGAACAGAAGATGCTTTTGCTGCCCCTCCTTATCCCCTTGGCCTCCTCCATGTTTATCCACAGCCAAAGTGGACAATTACATGTCGACTGGCCCTCAAAATTAGTGTTCCACCACCATCGCCTTTCCAAACACTTCCAGATTTCTGTTGTAGAGTCATCTTCAGTCTGAGATTCTGACTGGCTGGACCCACACAAATGCATTACAGAAGTGAGGGATAATCCACCACTTTGAGACCACCATCAACCAATGCAGAACAGCTGTTGGTGGACAAATGCCACAGCCTGCAGGCAATTCTAAGGAGTATTCTATATGCTTCTCCGACATCCCTGCAAAATTCAGTCCCTGCTGCCTACTATGATGACACTGATCACATTCTCATCCTTCCCTGCTTCTTCACTCCTACTTGTTAGAGTCATGTCTCAAGCACTGTGGCCCTTCTCTCAGACTCTGCTTTCAGAAATGCAACTAAGTCACCTATGTTTAATGTAGAGTTCCTAGTATTAAGATGTGTTTGGTTGGGCACAGTGGCTTACACCTGTAATCCCAGCACTTTGGAAGCCCAAGGCGGGCAGATCATGAGGTCAGGAGTTTAAGACCTACCTGGCCAACATGGTGAAACCCAATCTGTACTAAAAATACAAAAATTAACTGGGCATGGTGGTGCATGCCTGTAATCCCAGCTTCTCGGGAGGCTGAAGCAGGAGAATTGCTCGAACCAGGACCCTGGAGGAGGAGGTTGCAGTGAGCCAAGATTGCACCACTGCACTCCAGCCTGGGCTCAAAAAAAAAAAAAAATTGTTCATACATAATTATTTGTAACTATTGAACTAGTACTGTATAAATGTGTATTATATGTTAACATTAGCATTTATAAATAAGATTTTACCTATATTAGCTATGACTTTAGTCAGATTTCATTACAATTTATGCTAAAATACATCTGTCCATTAGTAGTGTGAATGTATACAATTATCCATCTGCTGAGCTGACATTTGTCAGCCTGACATTTAATATTGTCATAAACAGGCAACAGTCCTACTGAGCCTCACCTAGGATTTCAAAGGAAGTGTCTCCAGGCAGAAACTTTTTAATTAAGGTTTTATTTAATGAAAATTATGAGCTGCAAAAACAACTGCTTCAAGTAATATCAAATAACTGGACTGAAATAAATCTGCAGAGTTCTAATCTGAGAGCTTTCGATCATCTAAATTTGCTGTAACAACCAAGCACAGATTTCAAATTTCAGTCACTATAAATTACGTTCTTTCTATTCACTATCTTATATAACGTGTAAGTAGGTAGGTTTCCTTTCTTGGAAAAGAACAGTATCTGCTGTTGTTGCTGTTTTCAATTTTGGATTCCTCATAGAGATTTGCACATAGCAATAATGAAAGGAATTTTAGCTAATGTTTGTGAGCTCATGCTATGTAACTAATGGCTTACATACATATTTTCATATATAATTTATAGTGTCTTTTTGAAATAAGAGGATAAAAAAATGAGGATTTTTTATCCTCATTTTATAGATGAGGAAATTATGGAACAGGGACACAAAACACCTTATCTAGTATCCACAGTGGTATCAGAAGTTTAAAAAAATCAAAGAGTCTGACTCCAAATTATTCTTAACTAGATTAGAATTGTGATTAGGTTGGACACAGTGGTTCAGGCCTATAATCCCAGCACTTTGGGAGGTCGCGGAGGGAGAATCACATGAGGCCAGGCATTTGAAATCAGCTTAGGCAGCAACATAGCAAGACCTGTCTCTGTAAGAAACTTAAAAATTAGCCAGGCATTCTGGTGCATGCCTGCAGTTCCAACTACTCTGGAGGCTGCAGTGGGAGGATTCCTTGGGCCCACGAATTCAAGATTTCAGTGAGCTATGATTGCGCCACTACACTTCAGCCTGGGCAACAGAGCAAGATCTTGTCTCTTAAAAAAAGAGAAATGTGGGCTGGGCAGTGGCTCATGCCTGTAATCCCAGCACTTTGGGAGGCCGAGGCAGGAGGATCACGAGGTCAAGAGATCAAGACCATCCTGGCCAACACGGTGAAACCCCATGTCTACTAAAAATACAATAAAATTAGCCAGGCATGGTGGCACACGCCTGTGGTCCCAGCTACTTGGGAGGCTGAGGCAGGAGAATCGCTTGATCCCAGGAGGTTGTAGTGAGCTGAGATTGTGCCACTGCACTCCAGCCTGGTGACAGAGCAAGACTCTGAAAAAAAAAAAAAAAAAAAAAAAAGAATTGTGGATAATATGTAGAAGTAATACCTTAAATAAGACTCTTTAGGTTCAAAAAACTGTAATTTTTCAGTGTCTCAAATATAAGTTGGTATTGCTTCTCTATTAGTTCATAACCCTCACGATTGAATATTGTAGGACTTTTCTTCTAATTTATCACGATAGTAGCTATTTTGCCATCACACTATCCTAACACACCATTATATCCCCTCATACTGCAAATGTTTTTTGAGAATATGCTTCACTCTTACTCTTAAAAAGAGGTCCCCATCCCTGAGCCACAGACGGATACAGGTTCATGGCCTGTTAGTAACGAGGCCAGAAGGAAGGAGAGGAGCAGAGGGCAAGCATTACTGCCTGAGTTCCACCTCCTGTCATTTCAGCAGCTGCATTAGATTCTCATAGAAGCACAAACTCCACTGTGAACTGCACACACAAGTGATCTAGATTACATGTTCTTTATGAGAATCTAACTAATGCCTGATAATCCGAGGTGACACAAAACCTTCACACCCCAGGCCCATGGAAAAATTGTCTTCGATGAAACCAGTCTGAGGGCCACTGCACTAAAGCATCAATTATTGTGTAGGTCAAAACACCAATCCTCATAGCATCACTCAGTAACGTTTCTTAGACCGATACTGTGGTAACTGCTAACACATTCCTCATCTAACCATACTTACAACCATAAATATAACCTTTTTTTAACCAAGTTCTTTTTATGAAAACTACTTTTTTCACTGTAATTAAGCTAGAGAACATAAATCTTTTTATGTGTTTAGAAAAATACGCCATTAGAAAGTTAGGTTCTTGTTCTGGAATTAAACAACTATGAAAACTCTGTATTTTAAAAAAAAAAATCACTTAAAGAATGAAGATATTCATTTATAAGGAAAAGTCTAAGCAGTTGGATAAGCTGATAGCTGAAGAGAGATAAGATAAAAATAATGTGGCTGAAACCGATAAACTCCATTGAAGGGAGAAAGCCATTTGTCATCCTGATTTTTCTAGTACATCTTGGAATATGATGTGATACCACAAAGTGCCAAGAACATTCTTCCCCACTTTTAAGGTTATGGGACCTGCTGCCCTGGAAGTAAAACTTCTGGTAAAATTAATAGAAGTCATTCACTGTTAGTACAATAGGAACTGATTTGCTATGAGTAGATTTCATTGTAAAGTCGTTTGTGATTCTATGAAATCATTCTGTTAATATTGACTGTAATTTAAATTGAACTAGTTGAATTAGAATGCCTTACAATGAAGAAAATAAAATCAACCTACACCATTGCTGATTCTAACAGGGAAAAACAGTTTACCTCACTCCCAGAAGGATGCTGAATAGCCATGTCAACTCTCTCTACCAACAACAGACAATGCAGCTCAGAGTGCAGGGTGGAAGTGAGGTGAGGCATTTGAGAGAGGGTTCACAAACCCTGTTGCAGTAAAGATAATCTGGCCTAATAATAAAATCAAATATCTAGAAATCCAAAAACAGAAAATGACACAAACTATGGTAAGAATGACAATGATATTAAATTGCTAGTTATCCTCTCAAGGAAAACAAGACATGGTACTACAAATTGTTTACATTTGTCATAGAAAGAAATGCGATTATTCAAAAGAACAAAATGTAAGCACTGAATGTAAATTAATGAAATAGAGAAGATGGGGACATTTTTAAAATTCCCAATGCTTTAGAGAGGTTTTATGTACTCTTATTGAGATTTGTAAACCCGTAGGTCCAGTCACAGAGCTATGATAACAAGATGAGGGTATCTATGGGGAACAGGGCATTCTAGGCAAAAACAATTACCTTTAGAAACCATTTAAAATTATGAGATACAGCCAGGCATGGTGGTTCAATGCCTGTAATCCGAGCACTTTGGGAGGCCAAGGCATATGGATCACTTGAGGCCAGGAATTTAAGACCAGTCTGGCCAATATGGGGAAACCCCATCTCTACTAAAAATACAAGAATTAACTGGGCATGGTGATGTGTACCCATAGTCCCAGCTACTCAGGAGGCTGAGGCAGGAGAATCGCTTGAACCGGGAGGAAGAGGTTGCAGTGAGCTGAGATTGTGCCACTGCACTGCATTTTAGCCTGGGTGACAGAGTGAGACTCTGTCTCAAACAAACTAAGTAATTAATTACTTAATTACAATTCTGAGAGAAAAGTTATTTTGTGTTCTTTATTAACTATGCTTAAAAACATTTACAAGTCTATTTTTCTCAAATCACATTTTCTTAAAGTAGACATTGCTTACAATCTTATCAGAAATAAATGAATCTATTGAATTGTTCTTATTTTATCCAAAATATCTCACCACCTTGGTGCCATACTATTACCGCATATTTTGGATCTTCTTACAGAGTGTGGAAGCTAAGGTGGCAGGAATAGTCTACCATATTTCTTGAGATCATAGCCCAAAATAATCTCATTTTTAAAAAGTCTATGTGATATGTAAAACAATTATTTCAGTTTGTCACACTGACTGGAATTGTCAACCCCAATATACAGACAATTCATACGACTATATATTGCTCTTGATGTGATCATTACACAAAAGTTTATGTTGTCAGGGAAGATGAGCAAAACTATAATGTGTTTCTTTGTTATATAATAGTTATTCCTCTTACTTTTCCCATTATATATTTGATTTAACCTTACAAATGTAAATGTCAGTTTTCTGTGAGGTAGCAGGTGGCAAGGTCAATAGACTGTTGCATGGATTTAACGTGAGCCGCTAGGAAATATGCAATCCTCGACTGTGTTTAAGTAAGGATCTTCACCTTGAACGCCTTGCTTGTAACATACAGCTAACTCCAAGTGGAATCTCAAGCCTTTAATGTGAGAGAGGGTGACCAAACCATGTTGGAGCAAAGATAATCTGTCCAATAATACCCACTGGACTGCTTGACAAATCATGATTCTCCAAAACTTAATTCAGGTAAGTTTAAGTGAAATATTTCTAAGTAGTGAATCTTTTACAGTTTTGTAAAAATAAGAAACACTTACAAATTCTATTGAAATTAGTCACCATTTACAGAAAAAGGTATGATTATTTGACCTTTTAGAATTATGATGGACAAATGGAAAACTGTTGATTGTATGTTGTTACTGAAAAATGTCTATGTAAAATACTCACCCTAGCACTTTAATACAAATATACCTGCAAATTTACCCCACTAAGTTTACCACTGATTTTATTGTATCTTGACAGAAGAATCAACGTGTTTTTTTGGTTGTTATTGTTGTTTTGGGGTTTTCTTGAGACAGTATTTTGCTCTTGTTGGCCAGGCTAGAGTGCAGTGGTGCCATCTCCGCTCACTGTAACCTCTGCCTCTTGGGTTCAAGCGATTCTCCTGCCTCAGCCTCTGAGTAGCTTGGATTACAGGTGCCCGCCACCATACCCAGCTATTTTTTGTATTTTTAGTAGAAACAGGGTTTCACCATGTTGGCCAGGCTGGTCTCAAACTCAGGTGGATCCACCACGTTGGCCTCCCAAGTGCTAGGATTATAGGCGTGAGCCATGGCATCTGGTCTCAAAGTTATTTTTATGATTCACTTATCACATCAAATTTTCCATAGACAATGTAATTTTCTGAACAAAAGTTTTAACCATCTAAGCCTTGTATACAGGGTAGTTGAGCATTGAAGATGCACTGGGGAAATCACAGATGTAACTTAGATATCAGTTACGACTGCTTTGGAAATGTCACCATTTTACAATATGCATCCTCTTATTTTAGGATGGCTGATTTATATTCATAGTATCATACAGAGAACTCAAAAAACAAGATATTTAAGAATAGATATTTTAAGTACTTGGTTTAATACTATTTTTAATTCCTTAACAAATGTATGTGATTTGTGTCAGTATAGCTAACTTTCTTGCCTATATAACAGATATTTTGGTAGAAAGGAAGTTCTGAACATATACATGCAACATAATGAAAAGTTGTCTGCAACGTTTAGGAGCCCTTTGGAGGAGTCAACCAAAGAATGCAGGCACTGCCATACAAGTTAGTGGTAGAAGTGGGAAGAGACACAGGGTAACTGAGCTCTGAGCCCACCTAGACTGCTCTACATCCAAAGCATTAACAGTACACAAATGATTTAAAAGGCATACAGTCTGCATTCCCAGATTAGGTAATCTAATCATTTTCACTCTCTAAGAATATAGAAAGCTTTTGGTGTAACCCTGAATTAAAAGTAGTTCTAAGCAAATTATATTTTGCAGATTAAAGTGATAACACCTGCCAACCATAAGAAAAAACCAAGATCAAGGTTTCCAAGGGCTTATGCAGAAAATCATTCAATGCTTTATGTAGTTGTTACTCAGAAAATCACTCAATGCTGTACGTAGTTGTTTCTGTAAATGAGATTCTACACTTACGCATGGACACCGTTTCCATTTCCAATCACAAAAGCCACAGGTGGGTAACAGATTAAGCGTTGGCTCCACAATGAGGAGATCAGAGCATCAGTTCTCCACTCACCAGCTGTGTCACCTCAGGGAAAGACATTTGACTCCTTTAAATCTGTTTTCTATTGGTACAGATGCCTTAATTCTTGGCATCAGAGGGTTATTGTGAGAATTAAATGATAAATACAAAAGTATAATTTACAGATTATAAACATCACAGAAATATTTTTACTACATGGAGTTGAGAAAATATGATCCCACTTTCATTTTGTTTATTTTCTTTGATTTCCCATTGTCTCATCAATAAAGTGAAAGATGTACACAAATAATCCAAGATCTCCTTTGGTTCTGAAATTCTATGACACTGAGAGGTTTGTGCTAGTAAAGAAACCTTCAGAAAAGAAACTTAGATCCTCTTTTTGTGAGTACCCAAGATTTTTAAGTAATGCCAAAATAAGCAAATAAATTTTATATATTTGAAATTTTATATTTAAATTGCTTGTTGACATAATGTAATACATATGTGGTATGAGCATGTATACACATTATATATGAAGCATACATATTGGTATGTATGTACATTACATATTATTTAATCAAACATTAAAATTGAAATATTTTAATAAATATGGACTTAAAGGTATATTACAGATAGCTTGGTTTTAAAAGAAACATGTTTAATAATAAAAAAATATTATCTAAATCTTGTCAGTGTATATTCAGATTGTACAAATAAGGTCATTTAAAGATAAAATTATAGCTTAGTTTGAGACTTTTTTTAATATATATTTTATTGTGTTTTAGGTTTTGGAGTACATGTGAAAAACATGCAAGATTGTTGCATAGGTACACACATGGCAGTGTGATTTGCTGCCTTCCTCCCCTTCACCTATATCTGGCATTTCTTCCCATGTTATCCCTCCCCAACTCCCCATCCCTGCTGTCCCTTCCCTAGTTCCCCCCACGCACAGACCCCAGTGTGTGATGCTCCCCTTCCTGTGTCCATCTTATCTATGTGGATCAAATGGCTCACTGTGCCCCAATTACCCAAATTCCCTTATCTTCTCCTCTCCAGCAAAAGGTACTCTTCAAAATGAGAGTATAAAATATCTTTATAGACTATTATAGGAAAATCCTAAAATCATCATATGACAATATCACAAAGAGTATGAAGATGTCAAAAGTTGATACAGAGGCAACTATGGGCATTTAAAGCTGTTTTAAAAACAAGTATGCAGCTTTTAAGGTCACATTCTGAGAGAATATTTGAGGCTTACAAGAAGATAGACATACGTAAGCCGAATACCACAACAAAGCATACACAACTGCATATACACACACAGGCAGTCTATACTTTGCGTAGCTTCAAGATTTGCTTGAGCTTAAGTTACTGTGGTTTACACAGCAGTTTGGATTTCAGTTAGCATAGTATATTAACTATAATTTCATGAAGTATAAATTTTGCTGCCAGTTCTTCAGTATGCAGACCACTGTATAGATAACATGTGTATCGCGATACATGACCACACTGATTACTTCAAAGTCTACTGGTGTCTCCTCACTGTACATCTGTTATTTAGTTCAGGCACAGACAGTAAAGCTTGTAGTTGTGTAGCCTGCTTTTCTCCTGGTGATAAACTGAACATCTTTATAAAACTAGGTAACTGAAAGAGGAACTGGCTAAAATTCAAACAGAAATGGAAAGTGGAAGAAATACACTGTGGGAATTCATACACAGCTGTTGTTCAAGAGACTTTAGACATGACTTACAGCCAGAAAATTGCCGCAGAGGTGAACTTATGCATAAATAAGGAAAGTGATTATGATTAAAAGAAAATTGGGAGAAAAGCTTCTTGTTAAAGGAATTCATATATTACACAACATTGAAGGCAGAAAATATAAAATAGTTGTTGAAAGCTGATGCAAACTCAGAAAGGGGGATGACAATTCTTGTAGGCAAAGATGCTGGCTTCAGATTGTAAGTTACACAATGAGAAAAAGGCAAGCACTACTCAAAACTTCCTGGTAGGTTTCTTACAATGAAATAAAACACCTTAGTTCTTAGTGTTAGCAGTGTTTACAATGCAGTATAAATAATTACTAGTTATACTGTTTTTCATTTTTCTATACATTTATAAGTAACAGTGAGGGAGAGTTTGGTATTTTCAAACAAAATTTGTACAGGTCGTAGAATAATAAGCTTTTCATTGATTGTTATTATCCTTTAGCTTCAGTTTGCAGGAGATTTATATAATTTACGGTACCATTCAAAGCCAAGACCAGGGAGAGATGCACTGGTTTTCAAGGTAACAGCCTTAACACGGCAAAATCCTGTCTCTACAAGAAAATTAAGTTAGTTGGTCATAGTTAAACATGACTGTAGTCCCAGCTATTCAGGAGGCTTAGATGGGAGGATCACTGAAGCCTGGGGAGGTCAAGGCTGCAGCGAGCCAAGACTGTGCCAGTGCACTCTGGCCTTCTAGCCTGGGCAACAGAGTGAGACCCTGCATCAAAAAAATGTAAGACACAACAGCCTTGAAGAGAGGGATTAGATCAAGAATTTGTTCAGATTTCCAATTTTTTCCATGAGTTAATCTTGTTAGGTTTAATGTTTCTAGGAATTTGCCCGTTTTTTAAATTATTTAAATTGTTAGCGTATAACTGTTCACAGAAGTCTCTTAGGATCTCTTCTATTTCTGTGTTACCAGTCCTAATGTCTCTTCTTTCATTTATCATTTTGAGTCTTCTCTTTTTCCAGGTCTAGCTATAGGTTTTTATCAATTATGTTTTGCTTTTAAAAAGAAACAGCTCTTAATTTATCTTTTGTTTTTCTAGTCCCTTATTTTTTTACTACTATGATCTCTTTATTTTCTTCTGCTAACTTTAAGCTTGGTTTGTTCTTTTTCTAGTTCCTTGAGGTATAATGTTAGGTTATTAGAGATCTTTCTTTTTATGTCAACCATTTACTGCTATAAACCTCCGTCTTAGAACTGCTTTTGCTGCATCTCATTAGTTTTGGTATGTTACGTTTCCATTTTTATTTGCAAATCTGAAAAGACCATAAGAAAGAAGATTGAATCAGTAATAAAAATTATTCCATCAAAGAAAAGCTCAGGACCAGATGGCTTCACAGCTGATTTCTACCAATCATTTAAAGAAAAAAATAATACAGATGCTTCTCAAACTCTTCCAAAAATGTAAAAAGGAGGAAATATTTCCAAACTCCTTTTACAAAGCCAGCATTACCCTCATATTAAAACCAGATAAAGACATTACATGAAAAATAAACTGATGTAAAATATTACATCAGCCAATATCACTGATGAACACAGACATAAAAATCTTCAGTAAAATACCAATAAACTATATTTAGTACATTAAAAGGATCATTCATCATGATCAGGTGATTTGTCCCTGGTATGCAAGACTGATTCAACATATGCAAATCAATAAATGTAACTGACATGGTTTGGCTCTGTGTCCCCACCCAAATCTCATCTTGTAGCGTTCATAATTCCCACGTGTTGTGGGAGGGATCTGGTGGGAGATAAATGAATTATGAGAGTAGGTCTTTCCTGTGCTGTTTCTTGTGATAGCAAGTGTCATGAGATCTGATTGTTTTAAAAATGGGAGTTTCCCTGCACACGTTCTCATTCTCTCTCTTTGCCTGCTATCCTCCACGTAACATGTTTCTTGCTCCTTCTTGCCTTCTGCCATGATTGTGAGGCCTCCTCAGCCATGTGGAGTTGTAAATCCATTTGTAAGTTGCCCAGTCTCAGGGATGTCTTTATCAGCAGTCTGAAAATGGACTAATACAGTAATTCACTATACTACCAATTGAAGGACCATGATAATCTCAATAGATGCAGAAAATGCATTTGACAAAATTCAACATACTTTCACCATAACAACTCCCAATAAAGTATACAAAGAATATTCCTCAACACAATAAAAGCCATATGTGACAAGCTCACAGTGACATCATACTCAGTGAAAAGTTGACAGCTTTAAGATCAGGAAGACAAGAATTCCACAGTTACCCCTGCTATTCAACATATTACTGGAAGTCCTGGCCCGAGCAATTAGGCAAGAAAGATGAATAAAGAACATCTAAAAATGGAAAGGAGGAAATTAAATTGGCCTGTTTACAGATGACATGATCTTATACTTAGAAAAACCTAGATTTCACCTTAGAACTGAGAAATTCAATAAAGTTGCAGGATGCAAAAATCAACTTACAAAAGTCAGCAGCATGCATATCTATACATTAAGATACTGTCTGAAAATAAAGAAAATTCCATTTATAAAACATCAAAAAATAGAAGTAAACCTAACCAAGGAAATGAAAGCTCTATATACAGCACTGATAAAAGGAATTGAAGATAACACAAATAAATGGAAAGATGTCCCATGTTCATGGATCAGAAGATTAAGATTCATACTTAAAGTGATCAACAAATTTAATGCAATTTCTATCAAAATTCTAATGTCATTCTTCACAGAAATAGAAAAGAAAGCCTAAAATTTATATGAAACCAGAAAACATCCCAAATAGCCAAAGCAATCTTCATCAAAAATAACAAAGCTGGAGGCATCATACAACCTGATTTCCAAATAATTACAAAACTATAGAATCAAAATAGCATGGTACCAGCAAAATAAAAATTGATATATTGAACAAAGGAATAGGATAGAGAACGCTGAAATAAGTCCATGTATCTACAGTCAATTGGTTTTCAAAGTAGCGAAGAATACACAATGGGGAAAGAGTCTTTTAAATACATAAGGCTGAAAAAAAGTGGATATCCACATAAAAAATAAAAATGAAACTTTATCTCACCCCTTATAAAAGAATCAACTCACAATGGATTGAAGACTTAAAGGTAAGACTTGAAACTATAAAATTACTAGAACAAAATATAAATGAAAAGCTTTCTGACATTGGCCTGGACAGTAATTTCTTAGATATGATCCCATAAGCACAGGCAAGAAAAGCGTAACACAGACAAATGTAATTACATCAAACTAAAAATCTTCTGCACAGCAAAACAAACAATGGAGTGAAGAGACCACCCACATATTTGGAGGAAAGAGTTACAGATCATGCATTGGATAAGGGGCTAATGCCCAGATTATATGATACAAGGAACTCAAACTACTCAATAACAAGAAAACAAATAACCCTATTAAAAAATGGGAAAAGGACCTGAATACACATTTTCTAAAGGAATACATACAAAATGGCCAACTGATATATGAAAACTGTTCACCATCTGTAATCATTAGAAAAATGCAAATTGAAACCACAATGAGAAATCACCTCATACCTATTTTAGCAGTTATTATCAAACAGATGATAGATAAGTGTCAGAGAGACTATGGAGAAAGGGGAATACTTACACACTGCTTTTGGTATTATAAATTAGTATAGCCATTCTGGAAAACAGTATGGAGATTCCTCAAAAAAATCCAGCGATCCCACTGCTGGACATATATACCTAAAGGAATTAAAATCAGTATGCTGAAGAGATGTCTGTAGTCTCATGTTTATTGCAGCATTAATCCTAATTACCAGCATTTGAAAGCAACCTAAGTGTCCATCAACAAACGGATTTTAAAAATATGATGTATATACACAATGAAATACTATTCAGCCTTAAAAAAAAAGAAATTCTGTCATTTGCACATGGAGGAACCTAGAAGACATTATGTTAAGTAAAATAAGCCAGGCAGACAGATAAATATAATATAATCTCACCTATATGTGGAATCTAAAATGTTGAACTCAGAGAGGAGAATGGTGATTACCAGAAGCTGTTAGGGGTAGGGCAGAGTAGATGGAGAAATGGGGAAACATTGGCCAATAGGTACAAAGCTTCAGTTAGATGTCAGGAATAAATTCTGGTGTTCTATTGCACAGTAGGATGACTATAGTTAATAATAATTACATATTTCAAAATAGCTGAGAGAGATCTTAAGTGTTCTCAGCACCAAGAAATGATCAATATTTGAGGTGATTATGCCAATTAGGCTTATTTGATCATTTTACAATGTAACATGTTGAAACATCACATCATACTCCATAAATATATACAATTATATCTGTCAATTAAACATAAAACTTAATTTTTAAAAATTATTGGCATTTAGAGATTTACTTGTGCCCATTTTATTCCAATTTACTTATTCCTGTAGCACTTGGTATCTTCATGCAGACAAACCCATAATTAACATGTATCTATTATGTTCACATTTCTATTCTTACCTTCAAGGTGACATCTTCTATGCCAAAAAGATGGATTTAGGAAGGTTATTTTTAGCTCTCCTGATGGCTGATTTAATGCTGCACTAGCCGATACAAGGCACATTAGTTTCTTGCTGGGATGTTTTTACATGGAAGGAGCTTGAGGCCAACCTACCACCTTCATGATTTCTATGCTAAATACTTTTGTTTTGCCTTTGAAAAATTTCTCCCTTTCTGCTTCTTTATTTACCCATTGTCCTATCTTTTGTACTTTGAAAGGGTAATTTTTATACTTTTTATTTCCAATCAAAAAGTCTGTTATTTTCTTTCAACACTTCTATTTCATGTGATTATGATGTAACTCTATAAAATCTGTGCAAGCCCTCACAATCTTGGCATACCCTTTACATCTAAGAATTGTGTTAATATGTAGAAGGATGTCTATAGTCTGCTGCATTAAGAAATTTGTACGGTTAATCCCATTGAAAGTTTTCCTGATGCAGTTTTTGGTTTTTTTGTTTTGTTTTGTTTTTGAGTCAGAGTCCCTCTCTGTTGTCCAGGCTAGAGTGCAGCAGCACGATTTCAGCTCACTGCAACCTCTGCTTCCCGGGCTCAAGCATTTCTCCTGCCTCAGCCTCCTGAGTAGCTGGGCTTACAGGTGCCTGCCACCATGCCCTGCTAATTTTTTTTTAGTATTTTTAGTAGAGACAGCGTTTCACCATATTGGCCAGGCTGTTCTCAAACTCCTGACTTCCTGATCCACCCACCTTGGCCTCCCAAAGTGCAGGGATTATAGGTGTGAGCCACCGTGCCTGGCTCCTGATGTTTTTTTTTTAATGGGTTTTGAACTTTTCATGCTTATTAATTTTTATTTAAACTATATATCTTGTTTATAGAACTATGGTACTTTATTTTACAGTAAATTATAAATTGTCATTAATAGAACACTCATCCTATAAAATCTGTGTCTGAGTTTCATAAGACTTCATTGTCATCTATTGCTTATAGTCACCCATCCTATAAAATAATGTATCATAGAGATAAGTTTTGTTTATCTTATAATGCTTTTTCTGTATATTGCTTATGTGTTAAAGTTAAAACATAAATGAAAAGAAGATATTGCTCAGAATGTTAGTATTTTATGAACAATCTATAAGGAAACCAAAATTGTGATGTAGAACTCAGTTCAACAAAGGTGGCTATCTAAATTGTTTCGAGTACATTTCAGGCTAAGTTTTCAACCCTAGACAGAAACATCAAATCCATCTATAACTCTTTTGGAAACCTATTATCAAATGAGAAAAAATTTCCTAGCTGACTTCCTTATCTTATGATGGGGCTTTGACACTTGAATCAACTAATAATTGTGGCTGTTTCACAGAAAAGGTCAGTTTTGACAAATAGCCTCTTGCACATGGTGAAAACAGTCTTTCACTGTCAGACTAAGGTTTTACTCAATAAATGCAGATGTACAATCAGAAATATCTTTGGATGGACAACAATATACCCACGGGGCATTTAGAGAAAAGCAAAGCTTTATTTTTGTCTTAAATTATCTTTCTATTGACAAAAACAAATATGAATTAGTATAAAAAGCCACAAGTAACAATTACATGAATAAACCACTGCAGCTATGTAGCAATAATCTCTGATGACATGTAACCAAGAGTAGATGAAAGATAAAAGAAAATAGAATGAGGACAGTGTATATAAATGCTATTATACAGCAGCTAAGTGGTAGCTGAAGTTACAAATAAATGAATGGTTCAAAGTAGTAACCATTCATAAAAGGCAGTTTAAATGGGTGTCATTCAAATTCATATTTATGCATGTCTCATTTATGGTTGAGAAGTAAGCTTTGTACCAGGTATCTTTCTAGATTGTCTGAATAATTATAATTCATTGGGTTTTTAAGTATAAAGTCACTAGAATTCATTGAAGAACTTAGGAGTTATTATATCACCAACATGGTAACACATGTCACTTTTGAAAAGAATTCTTGTCACATCATATAGAATAGGAGCTAAGTTGCCATTTAGTTTTTTGAGAAACAGACATGTATTTGATGACCAAGAATTCATCAAAATCAGTGTTTACTTGAATGCCTATTGTATGCTTAGCACTGCTGCATTATAGAAGGAATAGGATAGAAAAAAAATGGTAGGCACCATCAAAGAATGAGTAACACACTTGCAAATTTAACAACTGTTAAAATGCACTATCATACTAAGAGTCAAGTATTCCAGGAAAATTCAATAATTCAAAAGACATGAAGAGGAGGCAGAGAAGTGGTCCATGTAATGGAGGATATTGGGTTTCACTTTGCCAATACAATTTACAAAAACTTGGATAAGTAGAAAGAATAATAAACAAAACAAGAAACAGAAAAAAAAAGGTAAAATTATGGGCGATGGAGATGATGTGTTTTTGGGCAATGAGATGGGAGAAAAAAGGAGAAAGAAAGGGAAAATGTGGGACATGGGAGAACACAGGAATGAGTAAGAGGGAGTACTGTGATGAGGGATTAATAAGTAAACGTCAAATTAAACTAGTCCAGAAGATCCAGACAAGTACACAGAGAAAGAGTAAATATTTATTGTTTATTTTTGTTTATTTTGTTTTGTTGTTCTTAAGAGGGAAGAGAGATGGTGAGAATGCTGTTGTGTGCCTATTCATTTAGCAACAAAGTGTTGGAGAAATTGCCTTCTTTATGATCAAATCTTCCTCTTAGATGAGCCTTGGAATAGAGTTGTAAGTGTCCCAGTGGAAGTAAACATTAGACAATTCAAAATATTAGAACAAACATCCAATGAGAATTTAAGACTCTCAGAAAAAATAAGGCATTATCATCTTAGAAACAAGAGCTGAAGCTATTAAAATGGATTACCAGGAAAGAGGATCAAAGATACAACACAGAAATACTTGTAGTTAGAGACAGCAAATGAGAAATAGAAGCACTGCGATAAAGGAAAGATAAATAGTTTAATATGCTGCTATCAAAATGAAGGAGAAATGTTTAAGAGGCTGACCTAGTTAATTGCATCCGATGACATTTGAATAAAGCCAAAAAGAATGAGGCTAAGTTGGTAATGATAAAGTAGAAATTTGGGAGGTTTGTAGTTTCAGCAAAGTTTTGAAAAGTAAGATGAAATTACAAAGGATTAAAGAAACAATGGGTAATAAGGAATTGAGAGATAAGATGAATGATGATAACACACCAGAAACTCAAGATGAGTTAAGGATTTCTCCATGAGAAAGCGGGGATTTGAAACATAGTATGTCAGTGAAAAGCTATGGAATTAGACTGGACCAGTTCAGGTTCCAAGATTTGACTCTTCCACTTGCTGCTTAGGTAATCTGTATACATCATGTCCTCTTTGCTTTTATTTCCTGTTCTGAAAAATGAGATAATTGTGATGCCAATTTCATAATGTTATTTTGAGAACTTTAAAAATAATTCAGGGCAATAATATATTTCTTGGCAATGTACTGTAATTATAACATTATTATTTGGATACGTCATTTGTACTGGCAAAGGTTAAGATGAATGAAAATATCCTAGGCGAGGAGTGGTCATGTTATAGGAACAAGGACATGGATGTCAGCCTTATATTGCATTGCACCTTCTCAATATTTTCAAACAGACCAAATTAAAATCAGCAGCTTTGATTGCTTCCCAATTCTCTACACATAAAATCCTCTCCAGTAATACATAAAGCTTGAGGATTTATGTTTTAGGATAAATACAAATATTCTACAGAACAATGTTATCAAAGTGAGTAAATCTGGGACTTGTCAATAGGGTGCAAATTGGCATTATGCTACTCTGTTGGTTTGACTCTACCTTACAATAGTTCCTAAATTGCTGTATCATTTTTGCCTTGCTTAGTCTGCACTGCAGCCATATTTATACACAGTTTTTGTAGCATAAATATGAAAGAAAAGATAAGAACGTTACAAAACATTTCCTAAATTGCTGTATCATTTTGGCATGCTTAGTCTGCACTGCACCAGATTTAAACTCAATTTTTGTAGCATAAATATGAAAGAAAAGATAAAATGGTAAAAAGACAATTGGGAAGATGACTTTTCTCTCTAAATCCATAGCAGTTCAGGAGTCTCCAGTGAATTTAGGAATATCATACAATTTGGCACAAAATATCTGAGAATTAACTATGAGGGTCCTTGTCTTTATTTCTGATTTTATACTTAATGGTATAATGTCTAATTGAAATTTCAGAGTTTCATAGTTAGGAATATGGCTTCCCTAGACAGTTGGGCAATTGCTAGTTACCATGGAACCTAGGAAAGAGGACTCCATTCCCATCTACGCAAGCTGTCGGTAACATGACACTATGCAAAACAAGGACACCTACATATAAGATTTTACATTGTGTAGGTATATGCCTGAAACAAAAAGCTGTCTAAACATTTAATATATTCGTGATATGTAGGCTTATCCTTTATAAAATTCTTTGGGAAATGTTTTGTATTACAACACAGAAAATGAGAAGCTTACAAATGCATTGCCTATTTTTTTTAGACGTGTAGGCAGAACAGATCTATGCTCTTGCACTGGACTGAAATAACCAGTGATTACCAATGTACAACAGATGGAAATGCTGAATGGTAAGTAACATATCCCCTTGATTACTGTACTTTAAAGTATGTGAGATTTATTATAAGCCTAATTCTAATTCAATGAATGCCATCAACAGATTGCATGATGGGTCATTTTCACTGTGGGGTGTAAAAGAATTACTGAGAGAGTTGACAGGCAAAGCATATTAGAAAACAATCTTGTAAATTTGATTAATGGCACTTACGAATCCACATTTATTCAAAATAATGTTTTCTGTACATATGGTGACATGGGAAATCTTAGGCCACCCTCTGGGAAAACATAATGAAGATAAGTAGCTTTTAAAACCAGA
Organism: Sapajus apella; assembly: GCF_009761245.1. Lineage (NCBI taxonomy): Eukaryota > Metazoa > Chordata > Mammalia > Primates > Cebidae > Sapajus > Sapajus apella. Next base: position 11,525,216 of record NW_022436979.1, on the reverse strand, counting down.
TTTTGATGCTTTGCTATAAAAAAAAAAAAAAACACCAAAGTATTTGAATTAAAACAAATCTGTCACTGAAAAAGGCATTTTTTTATTCAATGGCATGCCAGTGCACTTAGTCAGCTCACGGATCCAATATTCAATTGATCTTAGGAGTGAAGGCAGAGTTCATGACTGCCCTGCCGTGGAGGCCCCACAGTTCCTGGGCAGCCCCTACACAAGGCCACTGCCCACTGAAATAGGTATATCTTCTCCTGCCTATAGGTCAAGATGGAGGGGGAAGCTGGAAACACTTCATCAATCAACACTATCCCCATATTCAAATCTATCCAATTTTCACTGCTAAATCTTCGCTATACAAGCAACAATCAAAGATGCTTAGATACTGGTTTCTCAGAGGATATGAAGATCACTGATTAGAATGGAGCAATTTGGGTCCACAATTAGGCCGCAGGTTATTTGATCAGAGAATCTAGGAGAGAGAAGGCAGCCTTCTCTCTTCAGCTACGATGATTTCATCACTTCGGCCTCTGGATCAGTGCTGTCAAGTACACATATAATGCAAGCCACGAGTAGAAATTTAAGTTTCTAGTAACCATATTAAAAAATGAAAAGAAACAAGTGAAATTAGTTTAGCAAAATGTTTCATCTGTATATATTTTATCCTATATGAACATGTATGTGTAATTCTTTTTTCATACGAAGGCTTCAAAAGTCAGTATGTATTTTACACTTAGAGCACATCTCGATTCAATCTAGGCATAATTTAAGAGCTCCATAGCAAGATATGGCCAATGACTACCATTTGTGCAGCACAGAGACTGATGGTATCTAATGTCTAAGCTCCATTATTTAGTGTTATGTTTAATTAACCAGATTAATCAGTAGCTAAAACCTTGGAAACCAAAACCGATAGGATAAATTCCCTAAAAGTATGGAAATCTGAGTGTAACTTTGTGCAGATAATGAAAACCAAAACATGTCTATCAAAATCCAGATGTTCTGCCTAAACCATAATGCCAAAATACATTTCGATGATTGATTGCAACTTTTACTTTTCATCAACAATAGCAGTAAAATGATGCTCTGTAATTTATCTTGTTAATTTAGCATGGAAATCACAGTGGCTATTTTAGGCCCAGTCAAATTTTAGATACTGAATGGTGTGGATGATACATCAATACTGATATAATTGTACATGGTGATGCAATTTCCTTTTTTCCTTTATGATAAAAAGCTCTAAGTTTCTTTTTTAATTCTCAAAAATCTCATTGTGGATACTTTGTAATTTTGTGATTTACTTCTTGTCCGTTTTCCTTTTCCACCAATCTTAAGATACAACCTCAAAAATTGATTTTAAAAGACGGCTTTTTCTCACTCTATATAAGATAAAATATGTAATTTTCTTGTTAATTTATATAGTCAGGATTTATATATTTATAATACTAATATTATTATGTGTGATGGGTATAC
>NW_022436979.1:11478446-11523652 GCF_009761245.1 Sapajus apella | reverse complement strand
TTTTTTTTTTTTTTTTTTTTTTTTTGAGACGGAGTTTCGCTCTTGTTGCCCAGGCTGGAGTGCAATGGCGTGATCTTGGCTCACCACAACCTCCGCCTCCTGGGTTCAGGCAATTCTCCTGCCTCAGCCTCCTGAGTAGCTGGGATTACAGGCACGCGCCACCATGCCCAGCTAATTTTTTTTTGTATTTTTAGTAGAGACGGGGTTTCACCATGTTGACCAGGATGGTCTCGATCTCTTGACCTCGTGATCCACCCGCCTCGGCCTCCCAAAGTGCTGGGATTACAGGCTTGAGCCACCGCGCCCGGCCTAGTTGTTTCTTATCTAAAGTAGTGCTTTACTCTTTTGCAGTCTAACTTTATCTTTAAATGTTTTATGTAATAAAGACCAACACTTAAACCCAGAGTCGGGATTTTAAAATATGTTTTCAACCTGTTTTCTACTCTACATTTGCAGTTCAACATAAAATTATTTCCACTTACTCTCTCTCCCAGATGCAGGTCATGATCTTCAGTTTCCAATACTTAATACTATGTTTTCCTCATCACTAAACAGCCTGCCTTCTTCATTTAACATTGGTTAATTTGTCTCTATTCTTCAAACTCCCACATCAAATATTTCTTTGGAAATTATTTTTTTTCAGAGCACTGCAGCATACCTCTGGCCTTCTCTCGTATTTACTAGAAATATTTAATACCTATTTTACTTGGGACTTTTAAAAAACTGAATTAACAAAAAATAAAAAATAAAGAAATAAGAACAAAACAAGCAATGTCACCTAACTTTCAACAACTGCAGCTGTTTCTAGCAGGTTGAAAGACCACCGAGAGGATTGAGGCAGGAGAATAGTGTCTGAAGGCAGGCAACCTAAGGGCAATATTCACTGACTTCCTAGAACTGAATCAAAAGGAAAACCCCACCTCTCCATGGCCAAGTAACAAAAGGATCAGAGGCAACCCCCATTTTCCATCTGAAGATAAAAAATGGGAGTACCTCTGATGGGTGGCCTCCTGCAACCAGACTGGGGTTGGGCCTCTCCTTCACTTACATAGGATGTAACCCAGTAACAAATGGAAAGAGAGTATTTAAACCTCAGAAAAATCTGTAAGCATTGCTCTTAAGCTGCTTGCTGAAGCCTGCTACCACTCCATGGAGTGTACTTTCCTTTCAATAAACCTAAGCCTTCATTGCTTCCTTCTTTTGCTGTTTTGTTTGGGTGTTTTGTGCAATTCTTTGTTCAAAACACCAGAACCTGAACAACTCATAATCAAGACCCTCTAATGGTAACATAACCATACTCATAACCACACTGGATAGAAACATACAGCTATCAGAAGGGCCCACTACGCAAGCTTACAGGTACGTTGATAGAGCACATCATTTGTGAATGTTTCAACCTTGTACCAATTTAGCCTCAATGTCCCAAGTGAGCTACTACTGGCCAGGATCACCTGTCTGTCATTTGGCCGTAAATAGTGCAAAAAGGATATTATACAGAAATATACTACCTAGACTGTAACAGAAAAACACAAGTACCCAGCTATACCATCTTACCAAGTTAGAAAAGAGTGCTCTTCCTTGAGGAAACAGAGATGATTTTAGAAAGGGTGAAAAACAGATGTGTAGAAACAAAAAAAGTAATAATTATCACAACTCAGTACTTAACTCATTAATATATTGCACTGTTATTCTAAATGGTTACTTAACTTCCTATACATAGGCTATTTTTCCATCAAAGTGGAAATATCTTAGGAATTTTACAGTTCTTAGTATCTTCTACAATGCTTTATGTATAATGGGTTCCTAATGTATTCTTTCCATTCTTTTCCTTACTATGTGAGCAAATATTTTTACTGCATTGGAAAATGTTATTTAACCTAACTGTGGTAAACATGCACATGTTGACATGTGTAAATGTATATGTTCATGTGCACTCTTTTGCATGTCTCAATTTAGTTCAGTTCAACAGATAGAGCGTGCACTGTAAAATATAGAGTACCTATTCTCTGAAAGGAATGTACTAAGCCCCAGGGACAAATGGATGAAAAAGATGACCCTGCCCTCAGGTCCAGTGCTTTTATGTTTTATGCTTTTAGAAAATAATTACTATAATAAATCATGGTCTAATAACTTGTATTTTAAAAAGCTTTCAATTTATTTCTAGAAATTTAGAATGCCTAAGGACTCGAAGGACATTTTTATTATAACAAGGGGGAGAAAATTCTTATAAAAGTAGACAGCTATAGCTTACTTCTTTAGTCTTCATAGTGCAAAATAAGCAGGTATTATTTTTCCTGGTAGTATTAGTTTTATGTGTGTAGTTAACCATAAATATTATTTCTAATTATATTTTCAGAAATGAAAAGTTCACAAATAATGTCCAGCACGTAATTTCATTGTACGCCACTGTTTTTTGATTTATGACCTTTTGGAAGCCAGTTTTAAAGAATTCTACATATAATTATTTGCCTTTTTATTTAAATACACTTATTTATATAACTAATGATGATTGAACACCCACTATGTAGAAGCCATAACAGTGAGCATTTCTGGGACCAGAAATCTGAGAATAACATAATATGCCTTGAAGAGTTTCACTTTTCAATGGAGATGACAAATCATATCCACAAATGACTAACACCAGATAGTATCTAGAAATTTGTGTAAAACAGTTAAGGAAACTCTAGAAATAATTCGTAGAACAGATTTCTGTGCAACCTGCTTAGAGAAGCTTTCTCAGGTGTAGTATAGATGAGATGGATTTAAAGGCTCCGTTCTAGCTTTCCAGCGTCATCGACTGGTTATGCCCCCACTCTCTCTTCTCTGGTCTAATTACTCTTTGAAATTATGTCTTGCACAGTCTTTGACTCTTTGCTCTTGTTAAGATAAAGCTCTAATATCCTTATCATTTAGGGTTCGATTCAAACTAGATTTATTGAGTTTGTAATACATTCCAAGCACTGTCCCACAGAACTTCATTTCCAAAAATGACCAGTCTCTGCCCTCAATGAGTTCGGAACCAAATATTGTAAAAACAATCACACAGCTAGAAGTGTACACAAGATTCCTGAAGTTGAAGTGGTTTGGGAGGTAATAAGGGAAGGCCTTCACAGAGAAGGTAAAATTGACTAGAACCTTAAACGTTGAGTATTCCTGGAAGAGAACTGTAGTTTGAATAGTGTTATAAAAAATAGCTAACGCAATGTATAAATAGGCTGTACTCCACCATTGATAGAGTAAGACTCTTGTCAAATACTAAACTTTAGCTAACCAGGGGTATATTCTAGTAGGGAAATAGTAATCACACAGAGGTAGTCAAAAAGAAAGCCAAGAAAATTCACCTGCTTATGTCACTGGAAATGTCTGTCTCTATTCTTATCTAAAAAGTTGTGTTGCATGAAATTTTAGTTAGGTGATTGCTTTATTTTTGTTTTAGTTTTGACCAAGCTCTAACACATAATGTATTGTGGACTATGTTTCCACAAGGCTTTTAAAATGTAGTAATCTGAAACATAATAATGAAGCCATGTCACTTGATTTTTTTAAAATCTGCAGAGCACTGCTCATACTATTGTTCCATTGATACTGACAACCACCATTAAGTCAAATGTTTCTAATTTCCAGTTTTAAAAAATAAATGCTAGAGTTTAGTATTTACAGAAGTAGACCTGGCTAAAAATTAAGAGATTGTAAATGTGTCTCTGACAAGAAATTACCTGTGAATCAGAAGTTATTAATGCAAGATTTTCTCCAATAATTTGTCAGCTAAAGTGTAAAAGACTTGACATTTTCTCTGGAGTTTCAAGAAAAGAATGCACAATACAGTAGCAATAACACTGAGTTATTCAGGTCACTGAGAAAGGGGTTTACTAGTTGACCGTTTTAATCAATATTATCTACATGCTCAAAATCCACTGCCCGCTGCCAATTATCTAATTTTTTACTGTAAAATGTTATCTATGGTCAAATAACATGAGTACAACTTCATTTAACCATTTATTTTGATTTTTTAGAAATAAACCTTCATACACTTATTTTAACTTCTCAAACATCTTAAGGAAAAATTTCAAATTCAAATAAAGACCTACTATTAGTACCAACTTATTAAAAGCAGGTTTTGTCTAAATCTTAACAAGAGGGCGATAACAATTCAATGTTTAAGCATTGCTAATGCATTCTGATAGTAAAATAACATTTTAGATCATTAAATTGAAATTTAGTAAAGTTTATTTTAATTACAAGCAATAGAAACAAATAGCAAAACAATTTTGTAGTGATATTACATATTAATGGGCTTCAAAGTGCTGCTGAATCTAATCTTTCTCCTTTACTGTTGGATTCCCCATACTTGTAGCAGGAACAATCATTCCTCCGGGTATCTTTTATTCCATTCCAAACCTATTTACCCTCCCCAGTGATGAAACTCATACCGTCAAAGCTCCTAAGCCTTGCCATTGTACCAAAAGGTAAGGGCTAAATGTATGTAGCCAGGGAACGAAGGTGGTAGTAACATGCAGAACACAGGCATAATCATAAAACTACATTTATTGCTGTACAACAAATTACTCCAAAACTTAGAGCTTGAAAGAATAATTATCTGTCAGATTCAGTTGGTCATTAATACAGAAAGGATTCAGTGGGATGGTTTGTCTCTGTTCCACAATGTTTGGGACATGCCTGAGAGACTTAAATTCTAGGCCTAGAAACATTTAAAACCTCATTTACTCACATGTATGACCATGGATGCTGATGGTCAGTTAGGGGGCTAGCTGGGACTGTCAGCCAGAATACAATGGTCTTTCCATTTTATTAGCAAGTCTTCCAAGGAAAAGAGAAGTCATATTGCCGCTTATGGTCAGACCTCAGAAGTCATGCAATATCCCTCTGCCACATTTTATTGGTCAAAGAGGTCATAAAAGTACGCCCAGGTTTAGAAAAAGGGAACACAGATTGGGCCTCTCAATAGAAGTATATCAACATCACATTTTAAGTAACCAGGATGATTTTTATATATGTACGTATGTGTAGTCATCTTTGGAAAATACAATCTTTCACAAGAAGTACTAGAAGCAGAAAATCATTCTGGTGAAAATTCTGAATGAGAAACTTGAAATGCTTTTTCAATCACCCAGAAAATTAACTTAGTAGTAACATTAATTTCAACACTATTATCCTCTATGCCCAGAATGTCATATTAAGGATAGTAATGCTAATATGTTACTTACAAGCTTTTTTGAGATGGCTTGAGATCAGCTACCATGTATAACATTCTCTCTCTCTCTCTCACACACACACACACACACACATATGTGTGTGTGTGTGTATATATTATATATGTATATATGTGCGTGTATATATATATACGTGTGTGTATATGTGTGTGTGTGTGTGTGTGTATATATATATATATACACACACACACACATACAAATACAGATTTCTATACTGCTAGCAAATTCAGAAACACACCTGAACTTGTAGTTCAATACAATCCTATTTGTATTATATTAAACACTGTCCTATTTGCTCTCTTTCTTTAGTTTCCCACCTCTCTCCTGCCCCACAAGGAGAACTATTTAGTCATGGATGAAGGTTTAATGTGATGTGACTTGATACTTGCACCAGGGAATCTCATATTTTCAAATTATCCATTCCAATAGAACATTAGGAGAACACTATTCAGCATATGATCACCTAAAAGCATGAGAAACTACTGTTAAAAAGTACTGAGTTTTAAAGACTAACTATTGTGGGAATATGATGTAGTCACCATGAGACCTATAAGCTACCTGTCTTGTCCTGGCTAAAGTAGCCATGTTCTAGATTAGTGAGAACTGAAAATGGAACTTATCTGGAGTAACACTCATCATATGAGTCCTCAGTCTGTCATACTAGGGTATGACAGGCAAATATGCATCAGTATATACTTTGGTAAATCCTTTTATAGTTCTGCTGACGATTATTTTAAAAGTATCATATATTTTCTTCTCAGAAAGATAATTATATAGGTCAGTATAATAATTTCAGTTAGAATCAGTTCTCTCTGTGAAAATGTTCTATGACCTATTGCTTATAACAACTTAATAGGCCTCCAGATGTTATATTATTCAATATTTTGTCTTTAAAGATCACTATTTATAGATGTACACAAATAGTTCTAAATAGTTTGAATATAAAGAAGTACTCTCAGGGGCTTATCTTCACAATGCAAACAACTATTACGTTTGCCTTCTATGTTAAATCATAAATCCATTCCCAAAAGTTAACAATTGAGTGGAACATATCAAAACCATTTCCATTAGATTCAAGTTCATGTATGTGTGTATATTAGTAACTTCGTTAATAGTTCAGCTCTTACTAGATATAAAATATACAATATGCATTACTAACAGGAATAATATCAAACAGAGTATAAAGGTAAAATATAAAATTTCTTACTGTATGCATGAAAGTTTGGCTTTGTTTTACTATAGTTCAACCTCCAGCTTTATCAAGGTATCATATTTTTTAATGGATGTATAAAGAGGTTCCTCATGTTTGGAGCTAGTGGAAGGAGTGAGAAAATTATTTTCCTTTTTATAGGTCACATTGTACAATGGCAGAATATGGGATTGGACAACCTTGGGAATATGAGCAGTGAAATCAAAACTTTTCTGGATCTGCAGATAACTTACTTGACTGCCTCTAATGATACTGACAGTTTAAAACTTTAGAAGGAACAAGAAACCTAGACATAGTCTTAGGAATTGATAAGCGTAATGTTGGGGGCATGAGACAAAAAGTATTAAACTAAACATCCTGGAAGATACAGAAAGTTCAATTTAGCAAATATTTATCCAACTAGCTTTATGAATAGCATATAGTATTACCTATAAAATAAAATTGGTCTAGGATTTGGAAATTAAGACATTTTAGATAACTCTTTTAAACTAGGCTTCTCTCTTAACAGTAGAAGCCTCAATTAATTTACAGGCTCTTTTAAAATAGCACAGTTAATTATAGGGTTAGCACTTGCGTATTAGTCCATTCTCATGCTGCTAATAGAGACATAAATTACCCAAGACTAGGTAATTTATAAAGGAAAGGGGTATAACTGACTCACAGTTCAGCATGACTGGGGAGGCCTCAGGAAATTTACAATCGTGGCAAAAGGGGAAGCAAACATGTCCTTCTTTATACAGTGGCAGCAAGGAGAAGTGCCAAGCAAAAGGGGAGAAAGCCCCTCATAAACCTATCAGATCTCATGAGAACTCACTATTACAAAAAAACCATGAGGGTAACCACCCCCATCATTCAGTTACCTCCCACCAGGTCCATCCCATGACACATGGGATTATGGGAACTAAAATTCAATATGAGATTTGGGTGGGGACACAGGAAAAGCATATCAACTTGATAAAAGCAAACAGATGTTTGTTTCTATGTTCCATTCTGTGGTCAATTGAAAGATTTCCATTTTCAAATTTTAATAAAATAAATTAGCCATATTCACACTAAAGTCAAAGATGGTCAGTCATAAACTTCATGGCCAACTTCAAGTGACTTAAACTCAGCCACGTCAATAATCACATTAAGTGTAAATGACAAACATTGTAGTTAAAAGGTAGAAAACCCGTCATATTGGATAAAAATGCAGTTTTGACCTTTTATTGCTTAAAGGAAATAAAACTTCAACACCGATACCTAAGTGGACACAATGACAATGATAAACCACGCTAAACTAATCAAAATACAGCAGCTGTAACTGCAAGATAGTAGACAAACTAGATTACAGAACAAAGAATATCACCAAAGATGAAAACATTCTTTTTGCAATGATAGAGAGATCAGTTCATTGAGAGGACATAAAGATTTTAAACTCTGTGTATGCAGTAATGGAGCTTCAAAGAACTTGAAGCAAAAATTCAATAGAATGGCAAGGGGAAATACATAACTACTGTTGCAGTAAAAGATATCAATAGCACTCTTTCAAAACTTGATAGAATAAAAAATTCCATAAATGTATGAAAGTCTTGTATATTACCAACCAAATCAAAGAAATTGACAGTTTTGAAAGCAGGATCTCAAAGATATTAGCTCACTCATGTTTGTAACAGCATTACCCACAATGGTCAAGAAGTGGAAGGAACCCACATGTTTACTGATGGAGGAGTGAATGAACAAAATATGGTATAAACATACAGTGAAATGTTATTCAGCCTTAAAAGAGACGGAAATCTTGTCTCATGCTACAACATGAATGAATCTTGAGGACATTATGCTAAGTGAAATAAGCCAGCCACAAAAAGACAAATACTGTATGATTCCGCTTACATGAGGTATCTAGAGTAGTCAAATTAATAGAAACAGAAAATAAAATGGTGGTTGCCAGGGGCTTGCAGCAGGATGGGGGAGTAGGGAGGAGAATGTGAAGTTATTCAATGGGTAAAGGGTTTCATTTTACAAGATGAAAAAGTTCTGGAGATCTGTTTCTCAACAATGTGAATATACTTAATACTATTATCTGTACACTTAAAAAATGGTTACAATGATAAAAAGGTAAAAAAGAAATTGAAAATTTTAGAATAATTCAAGTAACAGAAATTGAAAATTTTAGAATAATTCAAGTAACAGCAGAATAAACCAATTCTTTTCAAGAGTACATAGAGCACTTACTGAGATATAGTACATCTAGGGTCATAACACAAGTCAACAGATTTAAAATAACTCAGTGCAAAGTATGCTCTGGCAATTGAATTATAAGTCATTAACAGGAAAGATCTCCAGAAAATTCCTAAGAGTTAAAGCACCGCACTTCTAAATAATATGTGGTTCCAAGCAGCTATCAAATTGGAAATTAGCGATTATTTTACTGAATGATAATGAAAGCACAAAATATCAGGACAACTGGGATGTCCAGATGTGTGTGCATAGGCGTAAAATTGAACAAGGAACCGTATTAGAAAAATGTACTCAAATTTATGACTGTATGTGCTATTTTAAGTTAGAAAAAAAAATTAAGCCCAACAAAGCAAAGGAAAGGAAATATTAATGTTCAGAACAAAAGTACATAATAGAAAAAAAAACGGGGGAACAACAAAAATCACTGTACCTGAAAACTGTCTCTAGATGGGAGGAAAAAGTCTGATAAAACTTGAGTCAGATTTGCCAGGAATAGAAAAGACAGGGGGGAATAAGATCCAAATTAATTATATCAAGAATAAAAAATAACAGTAGTTCATATTCTACATATATTAACAGGATTTCAAGGTAATCATATGAAAAATTTGTGCCAATATATTCAAAAATTCCAATATAATGTGAATGACAAATTACTTTAAAAACAAATCTTGATAAGAGTCTTATATTAATTTTAAAAAGGAAATTTAAAACTTTCCCACAAGGAAAGTTATTTGCTGATATTTTCACTCGTGAATTCTACCAAACACAAATGGAAGAAGACAGAAGCTTCCCAGCAAGTTCTGTGAGGCCAGAATTACCCTGATGCCAAAAGCATATATTTCCAGAAAAACTACAAACAACTACTCCTAAGAAACATAGATGTAAAGTTTCAAACAAAATTTTAATATAAAAGGACCTTAAAATATACATAATGTTTGATTTTACATTTGAAGAAAGTCAGTATTATGTACCATATTTAAAAACTGAAAAACTATATGATAATCTTAAACTCAGAAAAAAGCATTTAAAAATCCAACACTTACTTCTGATATAAACTTTCAGCAAAGTAGGAATACAGGGGACAGATTCAATATTATAAAGGGCATTGACAATAAACCAGCATCTACCATTGTAATTAATGGTGAGAGACAGTGTTCTTTCATCCTAAAATCAGGAAGGAGACAAAAATGTGTTTTCTCACTGCTTCTATTTAACATTGAACTGGGCATTTTAGCCAGTGCAAAAAGTCATCAAAAAACAAAAAGACATACAGATAGAAAAGAAAGAAATAAAACTATCTTCATTCACAGATGACACTTGTGACTTTGTAGAAAATCTGATGCAATCTACAAAAAGCTATTAAAATGAGTAAGTGATTTAGTAAGGTGGAAAGATAAAAACAAACCAAATATTTCCACATACTAGCAGTGGACACAACCAACAATTTAAAAAAAAAAAAAACATTTAGATTGCATCAAAAATAAAATTCTTAGAAATATATCTGACAAATTATATATAAGACATGCACTGAAAACATTGCTGAGAGAAATTAAAGAATACTTAAACAGAGAGTGTAAGGCTGGTTGCCTCGCCAGGAGGTTGGACACACCCACCTCTGCACCCTGTACCAGGCTCTGCCGCAGGGCTCCCCTGGAAGGCTCTAGCTGATGCAAGGCTCCTGGCCGGCTCACCCACCAGAAAACCCGCCCAAAAACCCACCAGCCAATAGCGGCCCGTCCCGTCTCAATCCCGCTCTCCTGGAGTCAATCAGAGCACCCAGCTGTTGCTTGTTCCTCCTAGCCATATAAACCCCACGCCCCAGGAAGTTGTCGTGACTTCGCTGGCGCCTTCCCTTGGGACCATGGAACCTCGCCCGGGACTTAAATAAATTGGCATTTAATTTTCTTATGCTGGTCTCAGTTTCCTCATTTTAAACTTGGCAATAACCTTACAGAGAGTTGTGCCACTTTTATAATTCTCATGACTCAATTTTATTAAGATATAAGTTTTTCCAAAATTGACCTAAAGATTCAACACAATCCCAAGAAAAATCTCAACATAATTTTGTAGAAATTGACAAGGTGATTCAATAATTCATATGAAAACCAAAGGAACTAGAACAGCCAAAATAATTTTCAGAGAGAATAAAATTATAGAATATTGATTGCAAGACTTTAAAAGTTACAGTAATTGTGTTAGTTTTCACACTGTTGTAAAGAACTGTCCAAAACTGGGTAATTTAAAACGGAAAGAGTATTAATTGACTCACAGTTCTGCAGAGCTGGGGAGGCCTCAGGAAACTACAAGCACAGTGGAAAGAAAACCAAAACCTTCCTCATAAGGCGGCAGGAAGCAGAATGAACTCAGGAGGAACTACCAAATGCTTATAAAACCATCAAATCTCGTGAGAACTCACTCACTAGCAGGAGAACAGCATGAGGGAAACCACGCCCATGATTCAATTACCTCCACTTGGTCTCTGCCTTCACAGGTGGGAATTATGAGGCTTGTGGTGATTACAATTCAACACAGCCAAACCACATCAGTAATCAAGACTGCTTTATTGGCATCAACATAGACAAGTAGATCAATAAAATAGAATTGGGAGTCCAGAAATGGACCCACAAATATAATTTTTGACATTTGGTAGGAGGATAATGTTCAATGTGCAGCACTAGAAAAATGTATGTCCATATGAAGAAACAAATGGCAGTATTAAACTCGACTAAATCCCCTAATCAAAAGACACAGCCAAAACCCATTGGTATGCTGCAACCAGACCCATCTATACACAAAGACTCAAAACAAAGGGATGGAGAAAGATTTACCAACCAAATGGAGAGCAAAAATAAATAAATAAATAAAAAGCAGGAGTTGCAATTCTCGCCTCTGATAAAATAGATTTTAAAGCAACAAAGGTCAAAAGAGGCAAAGAAGGACATTACATAATGGTAAAAGGATCAATGCACCAAGAAGAGCTAACGATCCTAAATATAATACCCACCCCATACAGGAACACTCAGACACATAAGACTTATAAAGAGACTTAGACTCCCACACAATAATAGTGGGAGACTTCAACATCAATATTAGACAGATCAACGAGACAGAAAATTAACAAGGATATCCAGGACCTGAAATCAGATCTGGAACAAGTAAACTTAATAAACATTTATAGAACTCTCCAATTTAAATACACAAAATATACACTCTTATCTGCACCACATCACACCTACTTACAGGTTTAAATGAAATATTGGTTGGCGACTTGTTTGTTATTTTCTTCCCTCATTTTTTTCCTGTCTCCATTATTAAGTACAATTATTGGTTTAAAAAAGGCTTTCAATATCCATTTTTAGACTGCATTTTAGCCTGGGCAATGAAACAACACTTTCATTCTCTCTCCCTCTTGCTCTTTCTTCCTCTCCTTCATTTTTTTTAATATTTTTTCTTTCTTTCTTTTTCTTTCTTTCTTTCTTTTTTCCTCTTTCGAAAAAAAAAAAATCAGTAGCATTTCCATACACTCACAGTGAACTATCTGAAAACCCAGTAAAAACATTCCCATTTACACTTGCTACAGGAAAAAGTACCTAGAAATAAGTTTAACCAAGGAGCTGAAAGATCTGTACACTGAAAACTATAAAATATTGATGAAAGAAACTAGAGAAAAGACAAATAAATGGAAAAATATCTCATAATCATGGATTAGGATTTTGTTTAAATGTCCTTACTATAGAAAGTGATCTATAGATTTCACAGAAATTTTTTAAAAAAACAGTAGTATTTACATGAAACTAGAAAAGATCCCAAACAGCAAAAAAAAAAGAACTTGTATCCAAAAGAATATAAAGCATGCTCAAAACAATATTTTAAAAAACAACCCAATATAAAGGCAGACAAAATATTTGAACAGATACTTCACCCAAGGAAACATATAGGTGGCCAATAAATACAGAAAAAATATGCTTAACATAATTAATCATTAGGTTAATGCAAATTAAATCCACAATGGTATACTAATAAACATCTACTAGATTGTCTAATTTTAAAAGACTGACAATACCAAGTATTGTCAAGAATATAAGACAACTGAAACTAAAACATTGGTGGTGGCAATGTAAACTATTACAAACATTTTGTAAGACAACATATGCTTCTTAAAGTTAAACACATAGCTATCATATAATCTAGCCATTCTACTCCTAGGTATTTACTCAAGAGGAAAAAAAGCACGGATCCATAAAAAAAATTGGTATACACATGGTCATAGCAGATTTGTAAGTAATAATCAGAAACAGGAAACAATCCAAATGCCCATCATCATGTGAATGAGTTAACAAATTTTAGTACATACCTATAATGGAAGGCTGCTTAATAGCAAGAAATAATGAACTATTAAAACACAAGAGCATATATGAATGCAAAATAATTATGCTGAGTGAAAGAAGTCATACTTCATGGTTTTATTTATGTAAATTTTGAGAAAACATAACTAATCTACAGAGAAAGAAGATCAGTAGTAGCCCTGGACATGGGTGGGGAAGAAAAGACACTAGAAGGGGCCATGGGAAGTCTTTGGGGATTATGGATGTACTCACTCTTGATTATGGTGATGGTTTTATGGGTATGTATCAAATCTTATCACATCTTACGCCTTAAATATATGCAGCTTATTTTATGTCAGTTATATTTTATAACTAATGAAAATACATAAATAAACTCATAGGCCATTGTTTAAGATATTTGTTAAAATACGAAATGTATTGAAGATGAACAGTAAGAAGGGATACAAATGCCAGTGACCAATATTCTCTCCAGTTATGTTAGATAAAATAAACATTTTTATCAGTTTCATTAGGAGCTAAAAAACACATTTGAAGGGGATTAAGTTAGTATTTTGTTTGATTTTCAAATTCAAAGTAAGACAAAACTGGCTTTTGGAAATATCCAAAATTGTTTAAACTTATTAAGAGCCCATGAAGGTTCAATGACAATGCATACAATTGGGAGAAAGGAGATATTACTTGGCGGGGGGTGGGGAGGGATCTGCAATTATAATAACCTAAAAATTTGAGTACTTTCCAAAAGTTGTATTAATAAGCCATGAACTCTATAAATATAGAGTAATATAGTAATCAAATGCAGTGACTTTGAAAGAATTCAGGAAACTTGTCTGGGTCCAAGAGAATCTAGAATCTAAAAAATTGATTGAATCTTGCATAGAATTTTTTCAGATAAGAAATTTGGAGTTTAAAGAAATTGGATTTACTGTCTAAAAATATAACTGATAGTAACTACTGGCAGAAGCAAGCTACAACCGATTTCCTTTATCCAATGCCACTTGCAATGTATTAATATTTCAGCAGACTGTTAAAAGCTCAAAGGCGGGGAGAAGAATCTGTTGATCCTAGAGATCTCAAAGAAAGACAACTTGCTAAAACTATTCACCAAATAGCAAATAAAATGAGATGATATATGAAGCCTAGATTGTGGACATTTTTGGTTCTGAGCATACCAGAAGAAGAGTAAACTCACTTATTTGCTCTCCTGTTAGTAACTGCACACCTGTTTCCTTTGACAATGTATCTCTTCTCTTCTGGCTATCTCTGTAGTTTGACTGGAATTGACAGAACTCTCTGGCACCAAGCATGGTGTCAGACTTGGCAATGGGATTAGCATATTCTCTTAGCTTTCAGTTGTTTTGGGTTAACCTACCTCAGAATTAAAGGCCAATTAGAATCAAGTTGTATCAGCTTAGTCACTCTTAGAATTTTTGGGTAAGAAGTCTTCACACCTCTTTCCCTCTGTGGCAGATAAATTATGCAATCAAATCTGAGCTGCTAGTAATATTCCTTGACTTTATAGATGGAGTCCATCTACAGAGAGAGAAAATAAGGCTAAACTACAGAGGAAATACTGGAAATATAGAAAAAAAGCACTCGTGAGAATATTTGAGTCTCCTAAATTTATCCAACTTGATCTGGAATTCTGACATTAGCAATCAAAGTAACAGACTAAAACAATGTATTTATAATATTTTCAAATGTTGTATGAAGCTTCGCATCTAATTTAGTTCCCAAATTGCCTAGAATAAGGATGGGAGTTATTTTTACTAAATATTCTACTACTTAGAGATTCATCTGAGTTTGAAGAAAAGAACAAGTTGTACTTTAAAAAGTAGTTGTCAATTAAGTCAACTTCATCATGACAAACTTTAATCAGAAATCTTTGCCTCATGACAACGCAAGGGAAATTTCAGTTTGAAGAGTGCTCCTTTAGAGCATCTGTTAGGTCTAGGGTTAGGTTCTAGCCCATTCTGAGGTCTGATGGGAGTGGGTGGAGGAATGGCAGATAGCTGAAGGAACACTCACGGGTCGTAGGGAGGTGAATATGCTTTTATTCAGCAGGTTACTTACATTAGCTCTCTGACACTCTCCGCTCTGTCTCTGCTGCTCGACCTGGCCATTCCCAGGCACAGCTGTGCGGCTCACTGTCCCTTGCCCTCAGGGTCAGCAGCTTAACTCTTTCTCTCTCTGGGCATGATGGGCTCCTGGCTTCTCCCTGCCCACCTTCAAGACGGACAGCTTTAGCTGTCTCTCTCTCTTTCTCTGTGCACCAGCACCATGTTAAGCCATGTTACGCGGAGCCGAGCCAAGCCATGCCCAAGAGCCCTGTACAGCATCAGCAGGGCAGTTATACCTTTACAAACAACAGTGGTATAGAACCAAGTATGAGCTTACACAAACCGGTTATATAACAAGTGGAAGTGTGTGCCTGTGTACCAATTATGCAGGCCTGGATGTCTGCCTCAGCCTATTCCTTGACCAAAGCACATCATGTAGCTTACAGCATCTATAGCCTCAGCTGAAAGCTCTGATCTCTAACTTCCTTTTCTCTTTTTTTTTTTAATTATTATACTTCAAGTTCTGGGGTACACGTGCAGAATGTGCAGCTTCGTTACATAAAAAACAAACAACTCCATCTAGCTTCCTTAAAAAAAAAAAAACAAAAAAACTGGGAGTTTGCTTATACAATTCTCCTAAATGTTTTGTGGTATTTAAGCAAAGCTTCTAGGTAACTTATCTACCATATTACTGGAAACAGAGCTCTATGTTTAGTTTTTTATATTTTCTTTGATAATCACATAGATATTTTAAACTTTCAAATTTCCTTTAAGTTGAATATAGTTATTTCAAGTGACTATTATTGCCTAGTAAAAGTTATAAGTACAAAATACAAAGCTAAACAGTGATTATTACAGCTACTGATGATTATGAAAGTTATGGCATTTAGACTGTTATTTTACTCAATTCAGAAATAAAATATAAGCTATAGATATAAGGGACTGTGGAAAGTAGAATAAAAAATGAAATTCTCTGAACATTCTGGATATATATTTCTTCTCTTTCTGATTGCCAAAATAAATCTTGTCTAATTAATTGGTGATAAATTGATCCCTCATTTTCCATTGGTGCTGAGAGCATTCTCCTAAGTATAAGTTACTATCTCCTTGAAATATGTTAATCACCACAATTAAAATGTAAGATGGACTCACTTTTTAAATGAGAATTAATAATCACTGCCACTTTCACTATACTACTCTGTCAATATCAAGAATATTGCTACTTTTGAGTTATCACTGCCAGATGTTCCAAACGAAGTTTGCTGCAGAGAAAAATTGTGAAAAATTCAATCATAGACCTAATTTCTAAAGAAAAATGACAGATTATAGATAGCAATTGAATTAGGCCATTAGCAGCTATCGAGTGATGGTAGAATCAGATAATCTACAAAAACCAACAACTGAAATCAGGGTCAGCAGCCCTGGCAAGTGACACAGCATGTATGTGATTCTAAAGTAGGTATAGCGTAGGACTTGGTCAAACAAACAAATGAAATCAGCGGAAGAGAGGTAACCATGAAGGAAAGACTCTTCATCGCCCTGTATCTCTATCATAGAACAGGCATTCTGTCAAGGACACCTCAGAATGAAGAATTATGTCCATTCTACTGGCAGTCTGAATGATTAGAACATTTAACCTGGCTTAGGTGTTTTAAATATTAAATTTTCACAAGGAAGCCTGAAAACTAAAAAAGAATCTGTATTCACAAGTCCCAGACAGCAGTATTCTCTTATTTTCTGAAGGGTTTCTCCCAATGAGATTTTGGCACTTGCTGAAATCTGCCATTCACTGAAAACTGCTGCTAAAATATATATAAAGGGAGCACTGAAATCTGCCACTAAAATATGTATAGAATCTATAGACTGCTGTAACTTCAAAATGAAGATTTAACCCATCTGACAAGCAGTATATAAAGTCATGTATGTTTCCAAAATAAGTGCCCAAGATTTGTAGGTACTCTGAATAATTAAAGCATCATGTCACAAGTGAAAAAGAAGGTATAAAAATTTCTTTTTTATAATTAATTAATTTAGGGCTAATTCTCCCTTGATCAATCAATTCTAAGACTTACAACTCACATTTCACTCAAAAATATAAAGCTTATATTATGAATTCTGTAAGTGTATTCAGTCTGATTTATAAAGAATAGGCTGTCATTGTATAAAAGTAGAGCCTACGAGGCCATTTTTTAGACCTGCAGTATTCAGGTGAGAAACTATAGTACCTTATAATAAGGGAGTGGAAGCAGATATAGTGAAAAGTGACTAAGTCTGGGTTTCAGGGGAAGAAGTTTGTTCCGGAGATAGTGCCATCAGCTTCTAGGTAGTATGTAAAATGACAGAAAAAGATAAATATACTTACTGGAAGTAAGTTCTAACTTCCTCTTCTTAAACTCAATTTTAAATTATTCAAACTAGGAACAAATCAAAGTTTGGGAAAACCGTATGGTACCTTGGAAATCAAGTAGTGAAATGAGTTCAAAAAAGAGGCAGTGATGAGCTGTCTTAATTGCTAATGAAGAGTCACTAACGTCAAGGACTATGACATAATCAGTGTATTTGACAAGATGGGGGTCACAGACAACACTGGTTCTGTGGTTTCAGTGGAGAGGTAAGAACGAAGCCTTCCTACCTCTGAATGAGGAAGACAATGGGGGGAAAAAACAGTAAGTTCAGGCAATTCTTCTGACAACTTTTGTTATGAAAGGAAGTAGACTGACAATATTTTCATTTAAGAGGAATGTAGGCAACTAATAGGCATATATGTAACATGGCTCTTGTCTTGTGCTGCAATATTCACGTAAATAGCGTAATGCTCAAAGTATTCGATTTTACCTTGCTTTTTCACTCAAAAATTTATATTTTGCTCTGTTCATATTGATGACCGTAGAAGTAATTCATTCTTTTAACGGATGATAATATTCATTTTATGATTGTGTGACATTACGCTGGTGCTTTTCATAGTTATTTAAGATTTCTTCACTTATTTGGTGTTATGAATACTGGTGCAATAAGCATCCTTGTAATGCCATTTTATTTACAGTAATCAATTTCCTCAAAATTTTACATGTGGAATAAAAGTAGCTGAATCGTAGGTTGTAAATTTTTAATTTTACTAGATTTTGCTAATTTCTAGCCAGCCCACAACTATTTTCTCCCCATTGGTACTATATGACATACGTTTTCCCCTTGTCCTTCCCACCATTGATATTATCAGAAGTTTATTTTGCCAAAAAAAAAATTCTACTTCATTGTTTATAAATTTCAGTTTCTAAATGTGTGGTTATGCTGAGAATTTTTCATATGAGTTGGCCATTTTTATTTTCTCTCAATGAGCTACCAATTCTGATTCTTTTCCCACTTTTGTGGGTGGGGAATTCTTATTCCTTCTAGTTCTTGATTTTCAGCAATTACATGTTTCTACACAAACTGTCTGCTATATCCACATTGATTATTTGCTCCTAAAAACTAGTCTTATTGAGATAGCTTAAGACCATCTGCTGTAAGCTTTTGAGGCTTATGGGTCCTCCTTGTGCCCAGGACTGCTCACACGTTTAATGGCTGTCACGTCCCCAGGGCCGCTGCTCACAGTGACGCAGGAAGGGCACAAGGAGCAAGCAGCTTGACTGGGTCCACTGCAGTGCCTAAACTAATCTCCGTGGCAGGTGCCTCTTGGCCTCCCCTGCTTCTAGGATCCACCACTTCCAGGCATATATCTCCTGTAATATGACCACCGCCTTTCGTTGTGATTTTCTCTCCAGAAGAATGTCATGCTGCCATTTTATTCTTCAGTAAACCCTCACCTGCTTACGCTTTCTCAAGAATTCCACACAGATGCAGCTCCTTTGAGAAATCTTTCTCTTTGACCACAGCTTGTGTGTAGGTTTATGTTCTTTGTTATATATTTATATAGTTGGAGTAAGAGAAGAGACTGCGACAAACACAGCCAGGTAAAAAACACAGAACATCTCACCAGGTAAAAAACAGCCCGAACGTTTTTACTACAACTGATCTTCTGCCTCCAAAACCCTGTGAGGCATCACATATACCCTTTGTTCATCCTCTAGAAAATGAGTCTCTTCCATGATAAGAAACAAAATCCTCCAAACCTATTTCCCTATATCACACTCAATTTTGAGGTGAGTAAATGCAAGCCACAGGCTAGAGAACAAATGAAAGTTATCAGTAATCCCTGTCATTTAAAAAGTGATATTTATGTTAGATTACTAAATTAGTATTACAAGAAATAAGGTTATAAAATCAGAGAAAAAAACACTTTCAATTAAAGCAGAATAACTTTTTAAATAAATATACATACTTTAATTTCTGGGGTACATGTGCAGAACATGCAGGTTTGTTACATAGGTATACACATGCCATGGTGGTATGGTGCACCCATCAACCCATCATGTACATTAGGTGTTTCTCCTAATGCCATCCCTCTTCTAGTGCCCCATTCCCGACCAGACCCTGGTGTGTGATGTTATCCCCCTATGTCCAACTCCCAGCTATAAGTGAAAACATGTGGTGTTTGGTTTTCTGTTCTTGTGTTAGTTTTCTGAGAATGATGGTTTCCAGCTTCATTGATGTCCCTGCAAAGGACATGAACACATCCCTTTTTATGGCTGCATAGTATTCCATTGTGTATATGTGCCTCATTTTCTTTATCCAATCTATCATAGATGAGCGTTTGGGTTGGTTCCAAGTCTTCAGCAGAGTAACTTTTAATGTCCATAGATCTGCATAATATATTTCTTTCCTTCTCAGCTGATTGAGTTAGGATACTTCTTTCAACAGCAGGCCTCTTGATTTGGGTACAAGTTCAAGACAACGCAAATAAGAGACAACAGATGAATTAGGATTTCTTGGAATAAATGACTACATTTGTAATGGCAAGATGCTATCCAAGTAACTACTGCTAAACACCCACCCACCCGTATGTGGATCAGAGTTCATAAAATATGACATTGAGGAGAGAAAAATTGGTGGCAGTGGTCCTGGATGTGTTGATAATATTTAGTTTGAGATAATTGTGACAGGTATTCTCAGTGTGTTGGGCTTTAGCTGGGCTGTCACTTGTCTTTCCTAGAGGGAGTAATGCCATGTTGACAATCAGACCTACTAAGGCGTAGACAGGCAAAACTTAGTTTCAGTTAAGAGATCCATAGCCATAGAGTGAGGATGGATCCAAAAGCGAGCAGGTTGGCAAGCCAGGCCAGGCTGAATATGACCATTAGGGTGCAAGAAGCTTTAAAACACATTCAGGCCACACCCAGTTTCTGGTGGTAGACGTCAGGTGTCCCTACATTTTGAAAACACCTCAGGTGATTCCCCTCAATCTGCAGCCAAAGTTGAGAAATTGTGCTGGATGGTGATGCTGTGTAAGTATTTAAAATCCTTGTGATGTAATCCATCAAGAAAATGACCTTTTCATACAATTTTACCTGCTTCTATAAGATTTTAACTCCTCATATTCTTCCATTGCTATTTAATGCAACTGCATCTTTGGGAGAAAGTTGGCAAGTTCAGAGTCTCTTGACACAGTACAGTCATGTGCCTCCTAACATTTCTGTCAACAACCACATATAAGAAGACAGTAGGAGTGGTGAGCGAGGGCATTCTTGTCTAGTGCCAGTTTTAAAGGGAATGATTATAATTTTTGCCTATTCAGTATGATATTGGCTGCGACTTTGTCATAAATAGCTTATATTGTTTTGAGATACGTTCCTCCCATACCTAGTTTATTGAGAGTTTTTAGCATAAAGGGCTGTTGACCCTCTTTAACCACTCCTATACAATATAGAATTGGAAGTTACAGCCAGAGAAATTAGGCAATAAAAAGAAATAAAGGGCATTTAATGAGGAAAAGAAGAAGTCAAATTGTTCCTATTTGCAGACAACATGATCGTATATTTAGAAGACCCCATTATCTCCGCCCAAAACCTCCTTAAGCTGATAAGCAACTTCGGCAAAGTCTCAGAATACAAAATCAATGTGCAGAAATCACAAGCATTCCTATACACCAATAACAGACTAACAGCCAAATCATGAGCGAACTCCCATTTACAACTGCTACAAAGAGAATAAAATACCTAGGGATACAACTAACAAGGTAGGTAAAAGATCTCTTCAAGGAGAACTACAAACCACTGATCAAGGAAATAAGAGAGCACACAAACAGATGGAAAAACATTCCATGATCATGGTTAGGAAGAATCAACACTGTGAAAATGGCCATATTACCCAAAGTAATTTATAGATTGAATGCTATCCCCATCAAGCTACCATTGACTTTCTTCACAGAACTGGAAAAAAAAAAAAAAAACACTTTAAACTTCATATGGAACCAAAAGAGAGTGTGCATAGCCAAGACATTCCTAAGCAAAAAGAACAAAGCTGGAGGCATCCTGCTATCTGACTTCAAACTACACTACAAGGCTACAGTAATCAAAACATGGTACTGGCACCAAAACAGAGATATAGACCAATGGAACAGGACAGAGGCCTCAGAAGCAATGCCACACACCTACAACCTTATCTGATCTTTGACAAACTGGACAAAAACAAGCAATGGGAAAAGGATTCCCTATTTAATAAATGGTGTTGGGAAACTGGCTAGCCATATGCAGGAAGCTGAAACTGGACCCCTTCCTTACACCTTATAAAAAAATTAACTGGAGATGGATTAAAGATTTAAACATAAGAACTAACACCATAAAAACCCTAGAAGAAAACCTAGGCAAAACCATTCAGCACATAGGCAGAGGCAAGGACTTCATGACTAAAACACCAAAAGCAATGGCAACAAAAACCAAAATAGACAAATGGAATCTAATTAAACTTAAGAGCTTCTGCACAGCAAAAGAAACAATTATTAGAGTAAACCAGCAATCAACAGAATGGGAAAAAAATTTTGCAATCTACCCATCAGACAAAGGGCTAATATCCAGAATCTACAAAGAACTAAAGCAGATTTACAAGAAAAAAACAAACCCATTCTAAAGTGGGTGAAGGACATGAACAGACACTTCTCAAAAGAAGACAAATATGTGGCCAACAAACATATGAAAAAATGCTCATCATCATTGGTCATTAGAGAAATGCAAATCAAAACCACATTGAGATACCATCTCACGCCAGTTAGAATGGCGATCATTAAAAAATCTGGAGACAACAGATGCTGGAGAGGATGTGGAAAAAAAGGAACAGTTTTACACTGTTGGTGGGAGTGTAAATTAGTTCAACCATTGTGGAAGAGTGTGGTGATTCCTCAAGGATCTAGAAATACAAATTCCATTTGACCCAGCAATCCCATTACTGGGTATATACCCAAAGGATTATAAATCATTCTATCATAAAGACACATGCACACGTATGTTCATTGCGGCGTTGTTTACAATAGCAAAGAACTGGAACCAACCCAAATGCCCATTGATGATAGACGGGACAGGGAAAATATGGCACATGTACACCATGGAATACTACACAGCCATAAAAATTGACAGAGTTTATGTCCTTTGTAGAGACATGGATGAATCTGGAAACCATCATTCTCAGCAAACTGATGCAAGAGCAGAAAACCAAACACTGCATGTTTTCACTCATAGGCGGGTGATGAACAGTGAGAACACTTGGGCACAGGGAAGGGAACGATAGTAACTGGGCTTGGTGAGGGAGTGGAAGGAAGGTGGGGACAGCAGCGGGGGTGGAGAGGATGGGGAGGGATAACACAGGGAGAAATGCCTGATGTAAGTGACAGGTGGTGGGGGATGGAGACAGCAAACCACCATGGCAT
The DNA here is from genome assembly GCF_009761245.1 of Sapajus apella. Taxonomy (NCBI): domain Eukaryota; kingdom Metazoa; phylum Chordata; class Mammalia; order Primates; family Cebidae; genus Sapajus; species Sapajus apella. The sequence goes on along the minus strand of NW_022436979.1, from coordinate 11,500,793 downwards.
GTATGTACCTATGCAACAATCCTGCAGTATGCAGGACATGCACATGGACCCCAGAGCCCAAATACAATTAAAAAAAGAAGAAGACAGTAGTCCTATAAGATTATAATAGCGTATTTTTTACTGTACATTTTCTGTATTTAGATATACAAAAAATACCTACCACTGTGTTATAGTTACCTATAATACTCCGTACAGTAACATGCTTTAAAACTTTGTAGCCTAGGAACAGCAGGGTAAACTCCATAGCCTAGATGCATAGTAGGCTGTACCATCTAGGTTTGTGTAAGTACACTCCATGATGCTTACATAACGATGAAATCACCTGACATGTTTCTCAGACTGTCTTCCTTTTGTTAAGTGAGGCAGGGCTGTCTGTTCAAGTATTGCCATCGACCATCACTTGAAAACAGAAGAATGCGATTCTTCTATTCTTCTTCTTAACATTCAAAGTTACAAGAAAATCTCAAAATCGACGTTTCAAATATTGCCTTCTCTGTAAACCATTTATTTGTAAGTATAGCCATCACAAGAGTTTATTTTAATTGCATGTTTCATTATCACTAAAGTGATTCAACCTGCAGTGCTCTACTTCTTAAAATCATTAGTCCGAAGAAAACATTCAGCTCACTCAGATATTTGTAAGGGAGCCAAAAATACATACGACAATACATCGAACAGTTCTTCCTAGAAGGTAGCTGTTTTGGCAAATAATTTTCACCGCCAAGAATGATTTGGAATGTGTCCATTTTAAATATCACTTTTCTAAACAAATTATTTTACCCTTTCCTTTCTAAGTGGTCTATATATTTAAGTGTGCCACTTAAGTGTATTCTTCCAGCTTCTGAGGCTGGAATTATATATATGCATACACACATATATATACATATATACACACATATATATATACACACACACGCACATATTCCCTTCCTTTCTATTTCTAGCTGCCATTTAAGATACAGAACTTTATGTTTATTGCACTAGCATTAATAAGTTGGCTCTAGGTTATTCTTTGGCTATCTCAGCTAGACCCTTGTAATCAACAGCACATATTTAATGAATGAATGGCTAAAGGCAATATGGTTATTTACTGGCTGTCTGATAGGAGAGGATAGAGGTCTGCTACCTCTCTCAAACTATCGGGTGGGGTGGTGGAAAGACAGCAATCTCAAGGAAACTTAAGAATAGAGGGCCATTATAATGAGGCCCCTCAAGGAAACTGGATCAGAAATGTGGTCTTAGATTCAATGTGACTCTAGGCACCTCTGCAGAAAGGCTTTGGAGACCTTCACTCAAGTTATCTAACATTCTTACATTAGTTTCATATTTCTGCTACAACAAGTTACAACGCAGTGGCTTAAAACAGTACAAATTAGTTATCTTCCAGTTCCGGAGGTCAAAGCCTAAAATCAAGGTGTCAGCAGGACTGCATTCTTTCTTGGAGCTCTAGGGAAGAATTCCTTTCCTTGCCCTTTTCAGCTTCTACAGGCCACCGACGCTGCTTGGCCTCTGACCCTCTTTCACATCACTCCAACCTCTTGGGTTCATTACCACGTCTCCCAGTACCATTCTGAGCTGCCTGCCTCTCGCTTCAAAACACCCTTGAGCCATCTGAAAAATACAAATTGCTCTCCTCATCTCAAGATACTTAATTTAATTATATCTGCAAAGTTACTTTTGCTATGGAAGGAGGTATACTCACAGGTGCCAACCATTAGGATGTGGGCATCTTTGAATGGTCGTTTTAACATTTTGTAATGTGTTTTGTGCTCTATCCATTGCAGTTTTCCATCATAAAAGTTTTAGGTGGTCCCATGTACAACTTGGATTTAAAATTATGATCTAATTAGTTACTCAATTGGATGAACTAAGTTAACAAAATGAACATCTTTAAACTTTTTAGTTTAACTAAGTGACTCTATATGAATTTAAACAACCAATTTAAGGACCATGCAAATAAAAAGGTGGCAAAAACTCCCCTTGGTAACTCATATCACCATTTAAGATGGGAGGAGTGGTGGGGCCTCTTTGATTTGTAAGTTTTCTCACAAAACACGAGTGATATCAGAGAACGTTAATTAAGTAGAATGGGAATATGAAACCTGGCCTCTATTACCATAGCTTAAGATACTATTTATTTGACATTTCTTATATGCCAGCTATTGCATTAGGGGCTTGATATATGCAGCCCCATTTAACGCTCGCATGGATTTTTCTCATTTACCAAGAAGTAAACCGAACCAAATAGAATGTAAGTAATCTGGCCAGGGTCACAAAACTACTATGTGGCAAGGCTAGGATTCTTATCCTTGTCTGCATGGCACCAAAGCCTGTTGCTGTTTCTGCTGCACATTACTGTATACCTTAACTCCCAATGACGTGGAAGGCTTGAGGAGTGGTATTAGAAGCACTAACAGCAGGACTCAGAAAAACCTGTGCCCCTGCCCTACTTAATTGCTGCTCACGTTGTGAAGTGCCATCATTTATAAGAGAAAAAGATGTGGACCCCAGTGTCTCTTCCCTCATAAAAGTCTCAGTGAGGCTGGGCACGATGGCGCATGCCTGTAATCCCAGCACTTTGGGAGGCCAAGCCGGATGGATCACAAAGTCAGGAGCTCGAGACCAGCCTGACCAACATAGTGAAACTCTGTCTCTACTAAAAATTCAAAAATTAGCTGGTTGTGGTGTCGCACGCTTGTAATCTCAGCTATTCGGGAGGCTGAGGTAAGGGAATTGCTTGAACCCTGGAAGCAGAGATTGCAGTTAGCTGAGATTACACTGTTGCACTCTAGCCTGGGCAACAGAGTAAGACTTTGTCTCAAAAAAAAAAAAAAAGCCCCAGTGGAAAAAAAAAAAAATATATATATATATATATTTAAATATATATATATATATTTAAATATATATATATATATTTGTTTCTTCCAAAAGATTTGAGGATAACCACCGTTGAGATAAATAACTTACTGATTGTTAGAGATATTTCCTAGTAGACGGCTGTCCTGAAAACTGCATCATCTTGCCTTGGGTCACGTACGGCTTTGACCTTTTACCTTTGAACACTTACAGCTTTCATCTCTAAGTCTGTCCTTCCCCATTAAACTGAATTTTGCCACCTCATGCCAATCTGACAGTTCTTTTTTTTTTTCTTTTCTTTTTTCTTTATTGCATTTTAGGTTTGGGGGTATATGTGAAAAATATGCAAGATTGTTGCATAGGTACACACATGGCAGCATGATTTGCTGCCTTCCTCCCCTTCACCTATATCTGGCATTTCTCCCCATGCTATCTCTCCTCACCTCCCCACCCCCTGTCCCTCCCCCATTTACCCCCAACAGACCCCAGTGTGTAGTGCTCCCCTCCCTGTGTCCATGTGTTCTCATTGTTCAACACCCGCCTATGAGTGAGAACATGCGGTGTTTGATCTTCTGCTCTTCTGTCAGTTTGCTGAGAATGATGGTTTCCAGGTTCATCCTTGTCCCCACAAAGGACACGAACTCATCGTTTTTGATGACTGCATAATATTCCATGGTGTATATGTGCCACATTTTCCCTGTCCAGTCTATCATCGATGGGCATTTGGTTTGGTTCCAGGTCTTTGCTATTGTAAACAGTGCTGCAATGAACATTCGTGTGCATGTGTTCTTACAGTAGAACGATTTATAATCCTTTGGATATATGCCCAGTAATGGGATTGCTGGGTCAAATGGAATTTGTATTTCTAGGTCCATAAGGAATTGCCACACTGTCTTCCACAATGGTTGAACTAATTTGCACTCCCACCAACAGTGTAAAAGTGTTCCTTTTTCTCCACATCCTCTCCAGCATCTGTTGTCTCCAGATTTTTTAATGATCGCCATTCTAACTGGCATAAGATGGTATCTCAATGTAGTTTTCATTTGCATTTCTCTGATGACCAGTGATGATGAGTATTTTTTCATATGTTTGTTGGCCTCATGTATGTCTTCTTTTGTAAAGTGTCTGTTACTATCCTTCACCCGCTTTTGAATGGGCTTGTTTGTTTTTTTCTTGTGGATTTGTTTTACTTCTTTGTAAATTCTGGATATCAGCCCTTTGTCAGATGGGTAAACTGCAAAAATTTTTTCCCATTCTGTTGGTTGCCGATTCACTCTAATGACTGTTTCTTTTGCCGTGCAGAGGCTGTGGAGTTTGATTAGGTCCCATTTGTCTATTTTGGCTTTTGTTGTCAATGCTTTTGTTGTTTTGGTCATGAAGTCCTTTCCTATGCCTATGTCCTGAATGGTTTTGCCTAGATTTTCTTCTAGGGTTTTTATGGTGTTAGGTCTTATGTTTAAGTCTTTAATCCATCTGGAGTTAATTTTCGTGTAAGGTGTCAGGAAGGGGTCCAGTTTCTGCTTTCTGCACATGGCTAGCCAGTTATCCCTACACCATTTATTAAACAGGGAATCCTTTCCCCATTGCTTGTTTTTTTCAGGTTTGTCAAAGATCGGATGGTTGTAGATATGTTTTGTTGCCTCCGAGGCCTCTGTTCTGTTCCATTGGTCTGTATCTCTGTTTTGGTACCAGTACCATGCTGTTTTGATTACTGTAGCCTTGTAGTATAGTTTGAAGTGTAGTAGTGTGATGCCTCCTGCTTTGTTCTTTTTGCTTAGAATTGAGTTGGCTATGTGGGCTCTCTTTTGGTTCCATATGAAGTTTAAGGTGGTTTTTTCCAGTTGAACCAAAGACAAAAACCACATGATTATCTCAATTGATGCAGAGAAGGCCTTTGACAAAATTCAACAGCCCTTTATGCTAAAACCCTCAATAAACTAGGTATTGACGGAACGTACCTCAAAATAATAAAAGCTATTTACGACAAACCCACAGCCAATATCATACTGAATGGGCAAAAACTGGAAGCATTCCCTTTGAAACCTGGCACTAGACAAGGATGCCCTCTCTCACCACTCCTATTCAATATAGTACTGGAAGTTCTAGCCAGAGCAATCAGGCAAGAAAAAGAAATAAAGGGTATTCAAATAGGAAAGGAAGAAGTAAAATTGTCTCTATTTGCAGACGACATGATTGTATATCTAGAAGACTCCATCGTCTCAGCCCAAAATCTCCTGAAACTGATAAGCAACTTCACCAAAGTCTCAGGATACAAAATCAATGTGCAAAAATCACAAGCATTCCTATACGCCAATAACAGACTTAAAGAGAGCCAAATCAAGAACGAACTGCCATTCACAATTGCTACAAAGAGAATAAAATACCTAGGAATACAACTAACAAGGAATGTAAAGGACCTCTTCAAGGAGAACTACAAGCCACTGCTCAATGAAATAAGAGAGGACACAAACAGATGGAGAAACATTCCATGTTCGTGGTTAGGAAGAATCAATATCGTGAAAATGGCCATACTGCCCAAAGTAATTTACAGATTCAATGCTATTCCCATCAAGCTACCAATGACAGTTCTTTATGCTGGTTGTTTCCTGGTTCCTTTTTCTAATAAATAGTTTGTCTCTCAAGAGGGACTGGTTCCAGAACCCAGGAATTACCAAAATCTATGGATCCACAAGTCCCTTTTATAGTATGACATAGTATTTGCATATAACTACACAAATCCTCCCACGTATTTTAAATCATCTGTAGATCACTTATGAAACCTAATACAATGTAAATACCAGGAGTAAGTCGTTGTTATACTGTAATGTTTATTCATACTTTTTTATCCTTGTATTGTTATTGTTACTAGTTTTTTCCCCTAATACACTACTCCCATTTTGCCCAAGCTTTTAATCATGCTTGCGTGGTTTTAATTTAACCATCAGTAGTGATCTGAAAGTGGAAAATGTCACAAATAGACAATTTTTAAGTTTTAAAGTGCATGCCAGTCTGAGTATTTTGGTGAAACCTCACGCTGTCCAGTTCTGACCTGTCCAGGACATGAATCATCCCTTCGTCTGGCATATCCTTATTAAGTATGCACCTGCCACTTACTATGTGGGGGAAAAAAAACATAGTATATAAAGCACAGCACTATCCATAGTTTCAGCCTTCCACTCGGGGTCTTGAAACATTTCCCCTGCAGATGAGGGGCATTACGGTATTTTTGATCTGCAATTGCTTGAATCTATGGGTGCAGAACCCACAGATAGGGCAGGCTGATTGTACTTTATTGAAATGACTTATGTAAATAAAGTGTACTTAAGTGCACATTTCAGTGAGTTGTGATAAATTTATATACATCAAAATCAAGATACAGAATATCTCCTTTGCCTCAAAAATTCCTTCTTGTTCCTTCCCAGTCAGTCCCCTTCATACTCCCAGCCCTAGGCAACCACTGATCTATATTCTGTGACAGTAAATTAATCCTTTCCTGAGTTTAATGTAAATAGACTCATACAGTAGAACTCTTCTATGCCTGGCTTCTTCTCTTAGTATAATGCTTTCTGAGATGGATGTTGTATGCATCAGTGGCTAATTCATTTTTATTTCTGGGTAGTATTTTATCCATAAGTGTATATTAAAGAACTTAGAGTACATTGATAAGAAGTGCACATTGAACTTGATAGCACTGACTCTAAGAAAAACTTGCTATAAAATTATAATACTTTACCTACATAAACTAGCAAATTAATTAATATGTCCAAAATGAAGCATTTTATAACCTATTTAATTATGTTATTTTAAAAGCATAAGCCTCCAAAGCTCATAAGTTATAGAATCTATATACTAATATGACTTCTATCAAGCAGAGATTAATTTTAACAATTGCTTAGCATGAGTTTTTTAGAAATGTTGTTTGGTGCTTTTAAAATAAATTAAAATGGTTTATCCTGTGATGTTTGCAGAGCCATTACAGCATACTCTAAATATAACTTAGGGATTATAAAACATGTAACATTTATTTAAAAGATCAGTTATATAAACACCTATTTAGAGATTTAATCATTTGTTTATACTGGAAATAACAATTTAATGGGTTGAGATGTGCCTCATGTTATTTGTTGATACTCAGTCTATTTTATACCATTGCAAACTCTTTGCAGTATACAGAGGCATGAATCTTGAACACTTTACTTGCAAGTTTTTTTTTTTTGCCAGGAAGGTTATAGAAATATTTCTACAAGAAATTTAACTGTGGGTTTGGAAAGTTGGAAGAGATTATTCTCAAGTGACAACAGAGAGTAGATGCACAGTTGTTAGCAATTTGCTGAAGGCAAAAGCCTACGGATTTGGATGCCCTATTGATAACCAGCTACTTCAGTGTGATCACAGATAAAGCCACAGGAGGTGGCTTCCCGATAATCTCTGAGCTTCCATATTTTTTTACTTCTGAAACTTTCCAAAGATTTTGTTTGCCTCAAATTTCCTGCATCAAAAGTCTTACTGGTAGTATGAAGTACCAAAGTCATCACCATCCTAACATCTAGAAAAGAAAAAACAGACAGTCTACAAAACCTAATTTTCCATGACTCATCAAAGAGCTGAAGGTCATAAGGTAGCCAAGACAGCTAAATACAAGAGTAACAAATCCCTAGAGGAGGCAGAAAACCAAATGGCTTTCCCTTTACCAAAGCATGAGAAGAAGGAGTGATTGCCATAGAAACAGGTAGAAAGAACTCAGCTAAAATTGTAAAGATTGAGCATGATTAAAATATATCAGTTTGGAATATAACTGGAAGTCCTACACACACAAACACACAAGGATTTCATACTCAAGACAAGCTCTTCATCTCAGTCCAGCATCATTTACCAATAAAAATCTGGGGATGGGGCAAAGGGTCAGAGAATTGTGTTGGTCATAAGGGGAGAAGGATGCAATCAGGTACCAGTGAGAAAAGGCATAAGACATTTCTCAAAACGCTTGTCTCATACGAGGCAAAAGGCTTAGGCCACTGTGGGAGGAGAAGCAAACTGTCGCAACACCAAGACCACTGAGTAAGCACTGAAGGCAGAATCTATCATTGGAGGATGGGTGAACAAGGCTCCTTCCCACCCCAGGAACCAGGCAAAGATCCACTATCACTGTTGGAAAAGTAGAAGCAAAAGCGAACTGCCCAGGAGACAAAAGCAAATAAATACAAACAAAAAATAAACAAAAGCAAATAAAATCTTACATGCCCCAGATCCTGCAACAGTACCAAGAATAGGTCTGCTAAAACCCAGAGAGGTTCAGGAAACCATCTCCTCCCTGAGATCTGCAGCAGATAAAAGGCAGAATTTAGCAGAAGGTCTCACCCCAGTACCTAGGTCAAAAAGCCCTGCCTAAGCCACAACTTGAAAAAGAAAATTCCTGCTGTCACCATGAGCCTATCACTAACTAATAAGCAATAGCAGCCTCCTGCTGGGGGAGACACAAGAGCAGGAAGAGAAATTGCCACAGGGACTGTTGAAAGCTGAAGACTGAGCAGGAAAACTAGGGGAAATGAACTCTAGCACCCTCAGGGGAATAAGGACGAAGTTGCAACCATATTGACTCCAACTATCACACTATCAATCTAACAAAAGTAGATACATCCACATTTTTCAAGCAGAAATACTAACTACAGTCATCTTTGGTATATGTGGGGGATTGGTTCCAGGGCCCCTGCATGTACAAAAATTTGTGCATACTCAAGTCCCACACCCAGCCACACAGCACCCACATGTACAGAAAGTTGGCCCTCAATATATATGGGTTTTACATTCTGCAAATACTGTATCTTCATCCATGGTTGGTTGAAAAAAATCTACATATAAACCAATGCATATGGTTCAAACCTGTGTTGTTCAATTGTCAACTGTACTCCATTTCCTACTTTTTTTTTTTACACAAGTTGTCTGGTATTCCATAAAAAATCATGAGCCATAAAATAGTGTTGGGTGGACCAGCCTGGCCAACATGGCGAAAACTCATCTCTACTAAAAGTACAAAAGTTACCCAGGCTTGGTGGTCTGTGCCTGTATTCCCAGCTATTCAGGAAGCTGAGACAGGAGAATCACTTGAACCCAGGAGAAAAGGGTTAAAGGGTTGCAGTAAGCCAAGATTGCACCACTGCACTTCAGCCTGGTTGACAGAGTGAGACTCTGTCTCAAAAAAAAAAAAAAAAAATTGGGGTGGGGTAGGAGTAGGGGTTTTGACAAGAGAGAAAGTGATCAGTAAGCAATGGCCCAGATGTAGAGCCTTTCAGATAGGATATGTAAAATAACTACAATCAATATGTTAAAGAATCTAGTAGAGAACAAAATAGAGCCAGTTGTACTTCCTCTATCAAAATAGACAACGAAATTCAAAACCATATTTCTCAGGGAATTTCAGAGTTTAAAGCAACGATGAATTATACGTCTACTTAACTTTCTTATTAACCTTTATACAAGCCAAACCTATCTTTAAAAATGATAATATAAACCATTCTATAACTGGATGAGGACCAGTTGCACTGATGTCTTATCTTTGTATGTAAGTTCACATAGCCTCTGCCACCTGACACAAAGCTATCTATTCAAAACATGCTTTGTTATCTCTATCAATCAAAAAAGACTACTAGATATAGTTTTCTTTCACTTGATAGAGACATAAGTATAACTTTCCCATCTTACCTTAGGGTTATTTCATCTCCATGATTGTCACAATCTAGTCGTTAATGAACCATGATCATCTTGATACCAGTTTGGGCATCATACCATTTGCCATATTGGTAACTTGCTGATTAGACCAATGGATCAGGAAGTAATAACTATTTTATTCCATTGGTAAGAAATGCTTATCTCTTATCGAGAGTAAAAATTAAGTGATGGTCCATGGTCAATGACCTTAGAAAATATTCCATGTGTCTAGTTTTCTGAGGTATGTTAGATTGTTTTTCCAAAGAAAAAACGATAAAGTTTTTAGGGGTTTCTGCTAAGAAAGAAGCACAATTCTCTGCAGTGGGAAAATTATATATAACTTATTGGTAGAATAAACCAGTTGGACTAATTTACCAAATAAACTATAAGGTAGTCAATTTCTGTGGGTTCAAGAACAAGAGTACATCCAGGATAATGAAAGTACTAAGCCACTTGAACTTTATGAGCCATATCAATAGTATTGCACATATCCGTGGCAGATATGGTTGGTATGTATGGAGCTTCTGACAAGCTCTGATAAGACAAACATTGTCTAGGTTGGGGAAAGCATGCACTCTTCTTCCAAAAGATATTATCCTTTTGACAACTTCTGGCTTAATACTGGGTACTAGTACAGACAGAATACCTGGCCATGAGTGACAAGTTGACCTTGTGATCTGACCTGCCTATCAGAAAATATGTATATTAGAACATATGTATCAGAAAATATGTATATCAGGAAAAAACAGATGTATATCAGAAAATATGTATGATCTATGAAGTCCTAGAGTTAAGTATTCTATTGTCAACTTTGAGCGTTATAGGAAAGATCAGGACAACGTTCTTTCTGAAGGCAAAAGTCTTATAATCCATTGCTCAGACTCCCAAGGGCCTAATATTACCACGTCTACCTCAACCCAAATCTATGGCTTAATGTGGAATATTTTATGATCAGTTAAATAAGGAATAAAAAACCCTGGAGCTTCATTGATGATAGTTCCATATAATATATTGACACAGTCTAAAGCAACACTAGTTGCTCACAAAGCCCTTCACAGGTATGTCCTTGAATAACAGTGGATAAAAAATTACTTCCCATGTATAGAATGTGGAGCAATGGATCTGTTTGTCTACTTTTCATCTGAGACGAGATAACTAAGTTTTGGAGCCACACTGAAACATGAACAGTGGTTAATGCCTCCGCTGATTATCACAGTCTCAGAAGGAATAACATTTGAGGAATGAGTGTGAGATCTCTGGACTGATACTCAGTGTAAGAACTGAGTGTAAGAAGCTTTAATTGCCATAAGATTGATCTCAAACTGTATCTTCTATAGATCAAGCTCTCAGTGATCAGGTAGATAAAATGATCTATTCAATAGGGGTCAGTCTGCCTTCTTTCCTAAATAAGCTGGTTCTCACTAAATGAGTACATAAAAAATACAGCATGCCAGCAGGGATAAAGTGATCGCATAGTCTTGTCTTACCAAGACGGATTTGGCTAACGTTACTACTGCATATCTAATATGTCAACAACAGAGTAGTGTTGATTCCTTGATATGGCACCATTCCCTGGATACGAAGAACAGCCAACTGATGGCAAATTAAGATTGATTACATTGGAATTCTTCCATCATGGCAAGAGCAGAGATTTGTCCTCAGTAAAACAGACATTTATACCTAATTTGTAGCTGCATTCTCTATCTGTATTAATTCCACCAACACTACCACCCATATATTTATTAAATATCTTATTCATCATCGTAACATTTCACTTGGCATTGCCTTTGATCAGGGAATTTTATTTTGTAATAAAATATGGTGTAAATCATCTTAAGTTCATGATATTCATAGTTCTAACTGCTTTTTATGTATTTATTTTTTTTTTTTTTTTTTTTTGAGACGGAGTTTCACTCTTGTTACCCAGGCTGGAGTGCAATGGCGCGATCTCGGCTCACCGCAACCTCCGCCTCCTGGGTTCAGGCAATTCTCCTGCCCCAGCCTCCTGAGTCGCTGGGATTACAGGCACACGCCACCATGCCCAGCTAATTTTTTGTATTTTTAGTAGAGACGGGGTTTCACCATGTTGACCAGGATGGTCTCGATCTCTTGACCTCGTGATCCACCTGCCTCGGCCTCCCACAGTGCTGGGATTACAGGCTTGAGCCACCGCGCCCGGCCCTAACAGCTTTTTCTATCAGGGTGCTATAGTTTGAATGTTTGTACTCTTGAAAATTTATGCTGCAACTTATAAAGCATATGGTATTAACGGGTGGAACATTTAAGAGGTGATCAGGCCATGAAGAATCCACTATCATGAATAGGATGAATGGCTCCGTGGGCCCTTGCCAGGCAATGAACCCACCAGTACCTTGATCTTGAACTATCCAGCATCTTTACCGTGATCAGTAAATTTACGCTGATTTTAAATTACCCAGTGTGAGGCGTTTTGTTACAGCAGCACAAATGGACTAAGATGCAGGGTGGGGAAGAAAATCCCTAAATAAAACAGTGAAATGGGAGACTACTGATTTTAGTAATAGTGTACTTAGGAAATAGCAATCTTTACTTAAAACAAAATACAATTATAACTGCAGTAACTAAAATAATTTCCTAGAATAATCAAATAACAAGAAGTTACAAGGCTAAAATGTGATATACATTGTGTATCAGTGAAAGAACCAAGCATTTAGAGCCACCATGCTGATAGAATTAGCATGAAATTTGTACCCTTGTGGAACTAGAAGAGGAATAAGAATACAATAGAACATGCTAACCATGAGGCACTGTAAACCGTTCTTATTTAGAGTTGAAGCTTTAACATGCTGTACCCTAAGAGTAAACACCCATAGATGTTAAGTCCTTACATAGGACTATAACATCTCTGAGTTGTTCCAGCGGTCCTAAACAATCTAACTTCCTGAAATTGGGTTACGGTGGTCATATATTCCTTATGTTCTCAGGTCCTGAGAGGTTAAAAAGTTCTCTCTAGGAGGATATTAGATTATCCAACACCTTGAAATTTACTTCTAAAAATAGTGTTTCAACTAAAATGTCCACCACACAAAGATATCTAGGGAAATTAGAAGATATGACAGAGGAGTAGGGACCAACATATACATAACATTAAATAAATATAGGTCCTTGGGTACTCCAAAGAGTAAGACTAATAATATATATGAGTTGTAAATTATCTAAAGTTACCATAAAGGCGAGATAAGCATTTCACAAAAGAACTAAAAGATTTTAAAAACTGGTATCGGCAGGGCACAGGGGCTCACACCTGTAATCCCAACATTTTGGGAGGCAGTGACAGGCAGATCGCCTCAGGTCGGGAGTTCGAGACCAGCCAGGCCGGCATGGTGAAACCCTGTCTCTACTAAAAATACAAAAATTGGCTGAGCATGGTGTCAGGAACCTGTAATCCCCACTACTCAGGAAGCTGAGGCAGGAGAATCGCTTGAACCTGGTAGTGGAGTTTGCAGCGAGACGAGACTGCACGACTGAACTCCAGTCTGGGGACAGAGCGAGACTCCACCTCAAAAAAAAAATATATGGTATCATAGTTTTTAAAACTTTTTCAAAAAAAAGTTTAATGTAAAAATTGTACACTAAATATGTGTTTACCAAAATTAATAACTTTGTGTGCACATATAACAAGAAATGAGATATCAATTAAGAACATTGTGAACATGCAGATAGATGAGAAGAAACTATCAAAACGAATGCACAGAAAGACAAAAGAATAAAAACTAAGGAAGAGAGGATAAAAGATAGCAAGGTCACAGTTGGGAGATTTACTATATATTTAATTGCAAAAAGCAATGAAAATGTGAAATATGTGGGTAAATACAAACTAACATTTTGTATTTGTCAGGCGCGATTGCTCATGCCTGTGAACCCAGAACTTTGAGAGGCTGAAGCAGGGCGGATAATTTGTGGTCAGGAGTTGGAGACCAGCCTGACCAACATGGAGAAACCGCATTTCTACTAAAAACACAGAAATAATCCAGGCATGGTGGCGGGTGCCTGTAATCCCAGATACTTAGGAGGCTGTGGCAGGAGAATCACTTGAACCCAGGAGGCAGAGGTTGCAGAGAGCTGAGATCTCACCACCGCACCCCAGCCTGGGTGACAGAGTGAGACTTAAAAAAAAAAAAAAAAAGTAACATTTTTGAATAAAACAAAAATGTACACATTGTGGTGTTTGAAATTATTAAATGAAAATGAAAGAATTAAATAAGTCCAGAGAGCATAAAAAATGTCTAGGTTAACAATTCATAGAATAGTGACAGACTATATAACTAACAAACCAATAAGAACAACAGAATCATGAAAATATTAAACATATTAATTAGTCAAAAAGAAGAGAAATGAGAAGTAAAATATTAGGGCCCATATAAGAATAACATAATCATAGCACAGAATTAAAACTCAATGTATAAAAAAATGCACAATGACCCATGTGGAAAGAAGTGTCAGTCAAAATAAAAAAATACAAACAAAATGTATATATACTTGCCCATAAAAAAAATACATCTGAGCCGGGCATGGTGGCTCACGGCTGTAATCCTAGCACTTTGGAAGGCTTGAGGTGGGCAGATCACAGATCAAGACCATTCTGGCCAACATGGTGAAACCCTTTCTCTACTAAAAATACAAATTTAGTTGGGTGTTGTGGCACCCACCTGTAGTCTCAGCTCCTTGGGAAGCTGAAGCAGGAGAATCTCTTGAACCCGGGAAGCAGAGGCTGCAGTGAGCCGAGATAATTGCACCACTACGCTCCACCCTGGTGACAGAGCAAAACCCCATCTCAAAAAAAAAAAAAAAAAATCTGAACTATTTGCATGCAGAAAATTTAAAGTAAAGGCATAGAAAAAGATACACCATATCAACACCCATCAAAGAACATTAAGGTAGCTATGCTAAAATAAGAAGTAGACTTTAAGTCAAAATGAAGTACCAGAAATAAAGTAGGCCACTTTACAATGATTATAAGGCTTGGTTGAACTGACATCATCTATCAAGACCAGCAAAGAATTACCCAACTAAGTCTAGCCTAAACTTCTTACCTAGAGACTTAGTATCTGAATACATGATAATGACTGAAGCTACTGACTCATCATTTGGTTTGATACAAAGACAAATCTAACAGGTACATTTGATAATGAAAATCTGAAGAAAAAAAGTCAGCATTTATCTTAATAATGGACATTGCTCTTTTTCCCCCTTGAGTTTATGAAGTAGTTGCCTCACACTGTTACTTCTGTCTTCTTTGTGCTGGGGACCTCAGCTAGTTCAGTAAATTTTTTTAAATAGTTGTAGGTTTTCAAAAGGAAGGCACAAATATGTTATTTATAAAACACTAAAATGACACATTAGAGATCAATTACGAAGCTGGCTGCTGACAACCCATTTTCTATCCGGGATGCTGCTCTTTAATATATCTTGAAGGATAGCAATTTACCAACATGAAAAGTTGCTTTCCCCATTGCCAAAATGCATTTGGACCCAAAGGATGAAAATAAATACAGTGGCTCTTCTTACAATTAACCCTAATGATAAAAATCCACATTTTTACCTCTCGTTGCAGCACCTCTAGACAGGATGGTCCTCCACTGATAATTTGGTTCAGATGTCAAGACTGATTAACATCATATACGTACTAAGAGGGTATGAAAAGGTTTATTACTTACATTATAAACTTTTCTGGAGGGAGCAGGGCCGGCCTCCTAAACAGGTCCAAAACTGGCTTGAGTGAGCAAGTAAAGGAAATTGAATTAGTTGGCCTTGCTAGTTTCCTTCAGCCCCTTCATAAGGCATTACTCCTATCCATGATAGTGGATCCCTCATGGCCTAAGGGTTGTTATTGTGTTTGAGGTAGGAGCATGGTGAGGGCTGCTGTACACAGGCAAGAACTTGTGTAATTTGAACCTCTGGCCTGTGCCCAAGGAGAGAGCAGCCAGGCTTTCTTATCAGTGTGCCCGGATGGGAAGCAGAGAGGTAGTCATGGGAGCAAGGCATGTGAAGCTGAAACGTAGCCAGCAGTCAAATCAAAATACAGTATCTAAATCTTTATTAATGTTTCTCTCCTCCAAGTCTTGCACAATAACGACATCTAGGACTTTGATTTTGAACAGGTAATGTGTTCCCACCTGTGAGCACAACTGTTCTGAATTCCAAGGTGAGGCTGCCTCATTATCACATGCAGGTCACCAATTAGCAGCAAAGGTGAATCACGTTTCATTGTTACTGCTTATCAAGGGGAAAACGCAGTCGTTACCACAAAATGGAAACCACAAGAATAACTTCTGGAATTCAAGTGAATTCCTGGTCGTACTTGTTAGTAATGCCCCTGTCCAATGACACGAGATAATGAAAAACTAAAACACTCCCTAGTAGTAAGATCACTAAGGGCTCAGAATTTCAATGATAATTTGACTCAATCTACAAAGTCAAGAACCATGACTTGATAAAACTCAAGCTGAGGACAGAGAAACAAGAAATTGATATTGAATGAAAAAATTGTAAGTACCACCTACAATCTCATGACAAGTTGCAGAAACCTTTGCAGAAGCTCATTCCTGTCTACTAAAATTTTATATTGTTAATTGGTGGTCGTGGTCAGTGCGTTATATAATATCAAAACAAGACAGTGGTTGTACTAGTAAATGAATATGCATCACGAGATAGTACAGAGACTTACAGGAAGTTTGATCTCCTATTTTGGAGTTTGTAATGAGCACATCTTCTTGGTACCATGTTAGGCAAAATATGTTGTCACTGTTGAGTTTGAAAGTTTAAACATGAGTGGAAGATGTATATAAAAGTAATTATCCAAGGAGTGAACTGTACCAGACACAGCTTGTTGTTTTCAAAAGCACGCTCACCCTTCTAAGCACTTCTTCCATTTCCTGGATATTTTTCACAGCAGGATTCCAGTTATAGTGTTCTACTGAGAAGCACTATGCAAGATTTGAAAAGAGGAACGAGAGAGATGCCAACTTGATTTGGGGATGGCTGGGCAGTCATGTGGGCAAAGGCACATGGCAAATGTGGCATTTTGCTCATGATGCTGAGTCCTAAGTATCAATCGCAGTCCTCCAGGCAAGTCAGATCATTCGTGGAAGAGGCCACCAGTCCCAGCAATCAGGTAAACCTTCCTGTACTTACTTTAGAAGGTCAGTACATGTGGAATCAATAAGTTCTATTTATTGATGTTTGAACACAGTTAAAGGAATTATAAATTATAAGTGAGGCACCCAAGAAGTAGAAGCAGCAGAAAACCGTTACCAAACTTCAGCCCAGAAAGGGAGAAAACTGGATTACGGGAGACTGGCTAAAGTCTGAGCTGTAGACATTGGGATTCCCTGTAAGAGCTCTAAGTGGACACGACAGTCATCTCCAGGAAGAAAAACAGACAGGGTGTGGTGAGTATGGATAAATCCCCTGATCTTCTATTTTCACCCTTCCATCTCCTGTCAGTGCCTTTCTTTGACTGAATCCAACCAGATACCAAGGACAAGGAAGCCCATATGGTTTAATCAAGCTCATGCCAATCAACTTCCCAGGATGTAAAGCAGAGCAGAAAGAGGCAAAGACGGATCTTAGGTTCAGGGTCAGGGGAGGGGGAGACAAACGGACAATAACCAACTACCACAGAGTGTCAATCATCACTCTCTGTGAGATACATGACATTCTGAATTTAGAATCATGAAAATGTTTATATTCTTGATCTAATCATTCACCTCTAGGAATTCATCTTAAGGAAGCTATTGGAGAAGAATAGTTTTCATTGCATTGTTATTTATAAGTAACATGGAAATGTAAAAATAGCTTAAATCCTTGAATAAGAGATTGGCTAAATAAGTTGTGGTATATTATGGCATAATATGTAGCCATTACAATCATAGTATAGTAGTCCCCCCTTACCCATGGGGCATGCATTCTGAGACCCTCAGTGGATGTCTGAAACCATGGATCGTACAGAACCCTATATACACCATGTTTTTCCTAAACATACATACCTATGAGAAAGTTTAGTTTACAAAGTAAGCACCGTAAGAGATTAATGACAATAACTAATAATAAAAATAGAATAATTCTAACAATATGCTTCAATGAAAGTTTTTCTTCTTTCCTCGTTAACTTGAGGGCTTTCACTTTTTCACTTAAAGAAAGTAATTTATGGCTTATCTTGGAATATCCAAATAGCCAGCATCACCACTCTTGCACTTTGGGACCATGATTAAGTAAAATAAGAGTCATTTGAACACCAGCTCTGCGATATTGTGACAGGTGATCTGATCACTGAGATGGCTACCATGTGATTGACAGGAGGGTAGCATCTATAGGAAGAAGACACCGGACAAAGAGATGATTCACATTCCAGGTGAGGTAGAGGGAGTAGCGCAGGGTTGTATCATGCTATGCAGAATAACCCACAGTTTAAAACTCATAAGAAAGGTCTATGATTTCATCCCCTTTTTGCATCCTCACCATCTTCACTTCTATTTGAGAAAATGTATTTCTCTAATACATCAGGATTCAGAAGTCAAAGCTACATTTCTAAAAGAAAAAATATTGTGTACATAAATAGAAGATTTTATGTAGGTAGAAACTCATTTTCTTTTATGCAATGTAAGAATATAAATATATTGGGTAAATATATATTTATAATTTTACATAAAATTTTACATATATACACAATTTTTTTTTGAGACAAGCTCTTCCTCTGTCCTCTGTCACCAGGCTAGAGTACAGTAGAGTGCAGTGGCACAATCACAGGTCACTGCAGCCTGGACCTCCAGGCTCAGGTATCCTCCTGCCTCAGCCTTCTGAGTAGCTGGGACTACAGGTGTGTACCACCACGCTTGGTTAATTTTTGTGGTTGTTGTTGTTGAGACAATCTCACTCTGTTGTCCAGGCTGGAGTGCAGTGGCATGATCTCGGCTGACTGCAACCTCTGCCTCCTGGGTTCCAGCAATTATCCTGCCTCAGTCTCCAGAGTAACTGGGATTATAGTCATGCGCAACCACACCCAGCTAATTTTTGTATTTTTAGTAGTGACAGGGTTTCCCCACATTGGACAAGCTGGTCTTGAACTCCTGACCTCAGGTGACCTGCCTGTCTCGGCCTCCCAAATTGCTGGGATTACAGGTATGAGCCACTGCACCCAGCCTCACTTCATTTTTATATTTTTGTAGGGATGTGGTTTCACCACATTGCCCAGGCTGGTCTCAAACTCCTGAGCTCACACTCCCACCTCAGCCTCACAAATTGCTAAGTTTACAGGTGTGAGCCTTTAATCCCAGCCTCTTCCTTTCTTTACTGTAGAAACGCCACACTGAAGAATCACAAATACGGATAGAAAAAGGAATAGCAATGTGTAGCACAGATGCTACTATAGAAAAGAAGTAGAAAAGGTAAAAGAAAAGGAGACCAGAGGAGGAAGCTTCTAAATGTTGATGGGAGAATGCTCTGTCACTACAGATGGGCCTGAGGACAACAGTAAAGAACTGCCTGTCACCTGGACTTCACGCCTCTTCCTGAACAACTCTGTGAGTCATCTGCAGTTAAGAATTTCATCTATATGCTTTTCTGATCATTATGAGTTAAACTGACATTGCAACATGTTCAAGAATGCTTAGGAACATGGGAACACAATTTGCTGTTAAGCATAATAGGTAGCTTATAAAATTTAATATACTATTACCTTGTATGCTGTCTTTATCGTTCTAGACTGGATTTTAAGATATATACGTTTAAAGACTATAAAAATTTATTTATTTATTTTTGAGACAAAAATCTCACTCTGTTCCCCAGACTGGAGTGCAGTGGCACAATCTAGACTCACTGCAACCTCTGCCTCTTGGGTTCAAGCAAGTCTCCTGCCTCAGCCTCCTGGGTAGTTGGGATTACAGGCTCCCGCCACCAAGTCCAACTAATTTTTTTGTATTTTTAGTAGAGACGGGGTTTCACCACATTGGCCAGGCTGGATTCGAACTCCTGACCTCAGCTGATCCACCCACCTCAGCCTCCCACAGTGCTGGGATTACAGGTGTGAGCCACCACACCCAGCAACTGTGAAATTTTAAAAGCACAGAGTAGTTAATTCTGGATGATGGAATTATGGCTAATTTTTGGTTGTTATTTTTCTCTAAATGTTTTCCAAAATATATTATAATTAGTAGCAATTATATGTATTATCAGAAAAATATTAAATTTTGTCTCAGTGTGGGCAAATAGATATGAAGTTCCAATTAATATATGATGATTCAATAAAGATATTTCCTGAGTATGTTTCATGGTATCAGACTTATTTCAAAATTAATAATGTCAACTAATCACATAACTTAGTCATACCTGAATGGTTTGAATTACGTGAAATAACACAACATTTGTAACTACATTACTCAGGCGCAGTAAAGGAGTTCTGTTCTAAACTGATCTTCAAATAATAATGATGGAAAAATTAAGACATCTCTTTATTTTGAATGGTTTCCATATTTAGATTTACCTCAAAAAAACATAGCAGTTTAGAAAACCGAATTTGATAAAATGAACTCTTGAAACAAAGTTTATTTCCCCCCCTTACTGTATAAAGCATGCGAAAGGATTCACCAAGAGTTAATCTAACAAGGGTAGCAGTTTAAAATCAGGGCAAAAACTTAGGGAGTTTTCATTTTTGTATAGTGTGATGAGAACCTAAAGGGCAATGCTTACTGAAATTTTCTTTCCATGATTTGATTTAATTTTCTTGAATTAAATGGACTGATGAGCTCCAAATGGAAACAAAGATTTCATTACAAATGGGGCACTTTCCACTCAAGTGTATTTATTTTGGAGAAATGAAGTGGATAACATAATTATTCGTATAGCTAAATAGATTTCATGTTGTATCAGAGGGAGCCTAAGGCAGAAGAAAAACTGGCTCTTTTTGTTAAAGATGTTAATCCACATAACTTCACTCGTGCCATTCCAAGCTTTCTAAAAACTGTGTTATTCATGGGTTGGAACTTACACTGAAAAATTTTGAAGCAGGGCTTGACTCTCAATTTCTCTCTTTTCTTGTTAGCTGTATAGGGCGAAATGCTGTTAGTTAAAAGTTTTGCTAAGTATATTTAATGAAATAAAATAATTATCATAATAATAATGTAAGAAACCAGGACTATAATTATTCAATTTTTATCTCTAATTTATAATTGCTACCTAAGCTTTATTTTATGCATGTATATTTCCCTAAGAGGAAAAAGGTAAAAATGTGATTTTTAAAATGGGAAATTGCTTTTATCATTTTATGCATAATTATAATAGTGTAAATTACACACATTTTCAATACCGAATAATTTATATAATTGTTCCCTTTGGTTAGCCTGAAGCTCATAATTTCTCTGATTTTTTTTTTCCTGAGGATAATTCAAAGACAACAAATAGCTGGGATATGGAGTGGTATTATTATGTCACCATTTTGATAGTGCCAGGTGGAGTTTTCTACAAATCTAAAAAAAATTTTATTTTTAAAAAGCACTCTTGATTAGACTGCACCATTTTACTTGCCCGTTTTGATGGTAGAAAATAGAATAAATTGGTAATTCAGATACTGGATTTGCCTCTTTAAAAAAATCAGACATCATAAAGATAGCCTATTGTTAAAAAAATGAAGTAAGTCTATTGTTAAAAAAAAGATAGTCTATTGTTTAAAAAAATCATGCTTATTTTATATGCATGAATTTTCATAAATGCTTGCTTTTGGTGACACTTCTAAACAGAAAGGGAATAAAGAAGAAATATTTTCTTTTATTTTCTTAATGAGACAGTCTCGCTCTTGTCACTCAGGCTGTTTGCCCAGTGCAGTGGTGTGATCTTGGCTCACTGCAACCTCTGCCTCCTGAGTACAAGTGATTCTTTCGCCTCAGACTCCCAAGTAGCTGGGATTACAGATGGCCGCCACCATGCCCAGCTAACTGTGTGTTTTTAGTAGAGACAGGGTTTCACCATGTTGGCCAGGCTGGTTTCGAACTCCTGACCTCAGTTGATCCTCCTGCCTTGGCCTTCCAAAGTGCTGGGATTACAGGTGTGAGCCACCACATTTCTTATAAATATTTTCCTTTTAAAAAAATTATATTTTAAGTTCTGGGACACGGGTAGAATGTGCAGGTTTGTTACATAGGTATACACATGCCAGGGTGGTTTGCTGCGCCCATCAACCCGTCATCTACATTAGGTATTTCTCCTAATGCTATCCTTCCCCTAGCCCCCAATCCCTGACAGGCCTCAGCGTGTGATGTTCCCCTCCCTGTGTCCATGTGTTCCCATTGTTCAACTCCCACTTATGAGTGAGAACATGTGGTGCTTGGTTTCTGTTCCTGTGCTAGTTTGCTGAGAATGATGGTTTCCAGCTTCATCTTTGTCCCTGCAAAGGACATGAACTCATCCTTTTTTATGGCTGCATAGCATTTCATAGTGTATATATACCACATTTTCTTTATCCAGTCTATCATTGACGGGCATTTGGATTGGTTCTAAGTCTTTGCTATGGGAAACAGTGCTGCAATAAACATACATGTACATGTATCTTTATAGTAGAACGATTTATAGTCTTTTAGGTATATACTGAGTAATGGGAATGCTGGGTTGAATGGTACATTTCTTTTTTTCTTTTTTTTTTTTTTTAAGGAGAAGTCTTGCTCTGTTGCCAGGATGAAGTGCAGTGGGGCAATCTGGGTTTACTGCAACCTTCACCTCCTGGGTTCAAGTGATTCTCCTGCCCCAGCCTCCTGAGTA
>NW_022436979.1:11400181-11478346 GCF_009761245.1 Sapajus apella | reverse complement strand
AAAAAAAAAAAAAAAAAAAAACAAAAAAAAAAACCTCCATCAAAAAGTAAATCTTAAGTTCCTTATAGATTCTGTGTATTAACCCTTTGTCAAATGGATAGATTGCAAAAATTTTCTCCCATTCTGTAGGTTGCCTGTTCAGTCTGATGACAGTTTCTTTTGCTGTGCAGAAGCCCTTTAGTTTAATTAGATTCCATTTGTCAGTTTTGGCTTTTGTTGCCATTGTTCTTGGTGTTTTAGTCATGAACTCTTTGCCCATGCCTATGTCCTAAATGGTATTTCCCTGGTTTTCTTTTAGGGCTTTTATGATTTTAGGTCTTATGTTTAAGTCTTGAACATCTTGAGTTAATTTTTGTACAAGACGTAAGGAAGAGGTCCAGTTTTACTATGCTGCATATGGCTGGCCAGTTTTCCATCACCATTTATTAAATAGGGAATCCTTTTTGTCATTACTTGTTTTTGTCAGGTTTGTCAAAGATTAGATGGTTGCAGATGTGTGGTGTTATTTCTGAGGCCTCTGTTCTTTTCCACTGGTCTGAATATCAGTTTTGCTACCAGTACCATGCTGTTTTGGTTAGCCTTGTAGCATATTTTGAAGTCAGGTAGCATGATGCCTCCAGCTTTGTTCTTTTTGCTTAGAATTGTCTTGACTATATGAGCTCTGTTTTGGTACCATATGGAATTTAAAGTAGCTCTTTTTCTAATTCTGTGAAGAAAGTCAATGGTCGTTTGATGGGGATAGCACTGAATCTATAAATTACTTTCGGCAGTATGGCCATTTTCATGGTATTTATTCTTCCTACCCATAAACATGGAATGTTTTTCCATTTGTTTGTGTCATCTCTTATTTCCTCGAGCAGTGGTTTGTAGTTCACCTTGATGAGGTCTTTCACATCCCTTTAAGTTGAATTCCTAGGTATTTTATTCTCTTTGTAGCAATTATGAATGGGCATTCACTAATGATTTGGCTCTCTGTTTGTCTGTTACTGATGCATAGGAATATTTGTGATTTTTGCACATTGATTTTGTATTCTGAGCCATTGCTAAAGTTGCTTATCAGCTTAAGCAGAAGAGCTAGCAGAAGACAAGAAATGCCTAAGATCGGAGCAGAACTGAAGGAGATAGAGACATGAAAAACCCTTCAAAAAATCAGTTAATCTGGGAGCTGACTTTTTTGAAAAGATTAACAAAATAGATAGAATACTAGCCAAACTAATAAAGAAGAAAAGAGAGAAGAATCAAATAGACACAATAAAAAGATGATAAAGGGGATATCACCACTGATCCCACAGAAATACAAACTACCATCAGAGAATACTATAAGCATCTCTACACAAATAAACTAGAAAATCTAAAAAAAAATGGATGAATTTCTGGACACATACACCCTCCCAAGACTAAACTAGGAAGAGGTCAAATCCCTGAATAGACCAATAACAAGGTCTGAAATTGAGACAATAATTAATAGCCTAATTGCTACCACAACAAAAAAAGTCCAGTACCAGATGGATTCACAGCTGCATCCTACCGAAGTACAAAGAGGAGCTGGTACCATTCCTTCTGAAACTATTCCAAACATTAGAAAAAGAAGGACTCCTCCCTAACTCATTTTTATGAGGCGAACATCATCCTGATACCAAAATCTAGCAGAGACACAATGAAAAAAAAAGAAAATTTCAGGCCAATATCCCTGATCAACATCGATGTAAAAATCCTTGATAAAATACTGGCAAACTGAATCTGGCAGCACATCAAAAAGCTTATCCACCACGATCAATTCAGCTTATCCCTGGGATGCAAGGCTGGTTCAACACACACAAATTTAAAAACATAATCCATCACATTAACAGAACTAATGACAAAATTACATGATCATCTCAATAGATGCAGAAATAAAATTCAACACTCCTTCATGCTAAAATCTCAATAAACTAGGTGTTGATGGAACATATTTCAAAATAATAAGAGCTATTTATGACAGACCCACAGCCAATATCATACTTAATGGGCAGAAGCTGGAAGCATTCCCTTTGAAAACCGGCACAAAACAAGGATGCCCTCTCTCACCACTCTTATTCAACATAGTATTGGAAGTTCTGGTCAGGGCAGTAAGGCAAGAGAAAGAAGTAAAGGGAATTCAAATTGGAAGAGAGAAAGTCAAATTGTTTCCATTTACACATGACATGATTGTATATTTAGAATATTTTCCTTTTATTCATTCTTTAAAATTATCTAATTTTCCACTCATCAGTATCTAGATTTAATTAAAAGATGTAAGGGAAAACTATATTAAATAAATCAGTTTAAGATTCTCTAGCCATTTAAATAAAAATTTGAAATGGCAGTGCTGGATATCATTTCTATCTTTTTCAAAACAATTCTACAATTGTACTGAATTTTACCATTTTAAACATGACAGAGCCTCCAACTAAAGACCACAGAGAAAATACTTGTAGCTGAAAAACATAGGTTTATTTAGTCTGCGGCAGCAAAGAATGATATACACATGAATAATCACAGAGTATTTCACAGAAGAAGTTAAGGAAGGGCTATTTTAGAATTTGGCAGGCTGAGGTTAATCATAATCTTGTTTTGGTAAGCACTGTCAAGATATAGAAAATAAGCAAAGTGCTGGACTAGTTAGTGATCTCGCCATTAGAATACATGGGTTCATGTAGAAATAGAAGTTTTTCTGTTCTTTGATTTCTGGGAGCATATGGGTCTGATAAAGCTGATATTAAAAAATCTAATTACAGATAATGTGGCATGTATATTAGGGTTTTTTTTTGATAGATTTATCTATTCTGTGAATAATCAGAAAACTCAGTCCATTTTGCAAGTCATGATTTCTACTTAAGTTCTCATCCCCCCCACAACCCATATATGCATACTCTTGCTGTCACCAGACACTATGTTGTTTCATTAGTTCCCCATCTGGTGAGTTTTCAGGCTAAACTAAAAGACAAACCATCCCCTTTTGGGAACATGATCAATCCAAACTTTCAACCTGTTCATTCAGTTGGTAGTAATCTTGTATCATGTTTGTAACAGCGGCATTTTCACCACTTCAAGCAGAATTACTCATGTTCTTTTTTCTTAAATGATCTTTTTTCAGTCACCTGGTGTGACCGTGATTTCATATAACCTGGTAATCATCAACGAGTCTTGGCAGTACTATGACTTCAGGAGGAGGGTAGCTACAAAAAATTCAGAGCCTTTTACCATTAGAGGGAAAGAATATAGTGAATAAAGAGCAAAAGCTTGCAAATAAGCATATTGCAATTAGTGGCTTCTGGATCAAGGCAGTCTTCTCAGGGCCTTAGGCAGAAGGAGTCTGCTTCATGGGGTCATTGGCTTATCCTGGGTTGTCTATTCCTGTGAACCATCTGCTTCTGAAGTGTCACAAGAGAACCTCACTGTATTTGGTTTTGGGTTTGGATGTGTGTTAGTTGCCTTGTCTTACCATTTACCATTGGAAAATGAATAATTGTTATATCTGGGAAACAAATATTCAAGAATCAATCCATTGGAGTTTTACTATTGTATGAGTTATTAACAATATCTGTTAACTCCAAAGATGTTCGACTATAATCTTTCTCTGAGGATGTTTTCAAAATGCAGAATTATTCAATTATTTAACATCACGTAGAAGCTGCATAGCTGGCCAGCAAGGGGAGGTGCTTGTTGATAAGATATAAGGCTCTCTCTGATTTACTATTTTCATGGATTATCACAATAGAAGACGACCATATCTTCTATTAAGGTATGTCATACAACTGATTCACAAGAGTTTAGTCAGTGACTATGCTAGGCATAAAAATATGTCATGGAGAATGATAACATTGACAAAATCTCTAGGTCATTTTATTCATCCTGTAGGATTACCCTGAATTTCAATCAACTGACAGACATGTTTAAGCCTGGAGAGAAAAATATTTTAATAAATATTTATTACATCAGTCTTCCTACCTAAAAACAAACATGTTTCCTTCAACCTAAAAAGTACACAATTGTTCAAAAATATTTATATAAATTTATTGAATGAGAAAGAAAGTGATAAAGGTGAATTGGTCAGAATGGGGCATCTTTCTGGTCAACTGGTCAGAACTTTATGCATATTGAGAGGTCTTCTAAAGGCATTCTTCTTGCTGTTAAAAATTAAATGCCAAGGGCTGAAAAGTAGGAATTTTGGGGGGAAATGTATATATGAAATGACTGGCATTAAAGAAGAGGAAGCTCTACCACAGCTGACAGTTGTAAAAATAAATAAGTAGATAAGAGTAACCCAAAATGGATGTTATTAGACTTGGTAAATGTGCGATGATGAATCTGTATTGTAGTCACACAGACACATACTGAAATATTGATTTTTGTTTTCTCTGATAAAAATACAGACCTGAGCTCTAAGTTTACTTCTTAGTAAGAAGCAATTTATTCCTTTGTGATGACCTCTTTGGGCATTCTTTTTGTGGATATTTACATTTAAATAACCATGATAGTCATCATATGACTTCTCTATAAGGTACTTTGTTTCTGACTGTGCCAAAAATGACATATTCCATCTCAAAAATAAATTTAAGAATGTTATCTAGTATGTATTTTAAATCAATATAATTACTAAGGTGATTATTATTAAATCTATTTTAGTTTGTACTCCTCTCTTAGACAAAATAAAATACTTAAACATTTAATAAATATAGCCACCTAATTAACTTTTATTCTTCAAACCATTTATTAAGGTAAATATTAGTTTAGCACACAAACTAGGATAAAGAAATAGACTTTAAAGACATTGAATGCAACATACATATGAACATGTTCTGAAATTAGCCATTCTTAATAATAATGGATGTCACAAATTTTCTATTGTATATGAAATACTAATTTGTAATTATTCAGGATAGTGAGGGAGACTATGGTTTGGATATCTCAGAAAAAAAATAAAATATGCATTATGTAAACAAATTTACAACATATGTATAAATAATCTTGGAGCGATTGAACATAGCAGGAAACACTGTAATTTCTGTATAGCTAAAATCTCACTAGTAAAGACACAAAATAGTTTTATTGTTTTCATAATAAAATGTATGAAATCAACTCTATGTAGTTTTAAGACTATGAACAATTTTAGATTTAGGTACAAATCTTATTAAAGAGTGACAGCAAGATGGTAGAATAGAATCCTCCAGAATCACTCCCCAAGCAAATTACCAATAGAAACTATTTTCAAAGAAAAGAATAACACTCTGAGTTCACCAGAACTCTGAGGAGAAGCAGAGAAATCCACTTGATGCACAGAATGTGGAAAAATCACCACCAGTAAGAGAAACAATCATTTTAGACTACAAGACCCCCAAACCCAAGCTGCAACAGCACTAATCAGAGACTTTCCATAAACCCAGAGTCTCCTAAGTGAGACAAAAGAATTGGAGATGGATCTTAGATCTCTCCCAAAGTCCAGGAATCTTCATGGGAAGTCCACTCTGATTCTGTCCCACTGGAATTACTGAGAGTGCCAGAAGAGCTGAATCACCTGGGGTGAATGCTGGACTAAGAGCAGGGCACTGATTACAGCAACAGGTGTGTGGATCTTAGTGGCTTCTCTGCACTTCAGTCACCAAGGACATCACATTGAAGAGACCCACTGGTGCCATATGCCGCAGGGGGCACAATGAAAGGGGCCTTCAGAAAGACCTGAATCCCTGGCCAGATTTTCCACAAAGCCCAGATGCTTGCCTCTAGGAAGACCCAACCCTGCTCCTTGGCTGGAAACAATAAGGATCAGATCAGTGTTAAGTTCTATATGCTTATCAAAATATCACATGTACCTTGTAAATATGTACAATTTTATTCCTCAATTTTTAAAAATTGAAACAACATGGGGAGAAATGCCAGGCATAGTATGCACCTAAAGTAAAATATATAAATTAAAAAATAAAAATAGGCTGGGCGCAGCGGCTCAAGCCTGTAATCCCAGCACTTTGGGAGGCCGAGGCGGGTGGATCACGAGGTCAAGAGATCGAGACCATCCTGGTCAACATGGTGAAACCCCGTCTCTACTAAAAATACAAAAAAATTAGCTGGGCATGGTGGTGCGTGCCTGTAATCCCAGCTACTCGGGAGGCTGAGGCAGGAGAATTGCCTGAACCCAGGAGGTGGAGGTTGCGGTGAGCCGAGATCGCGCCATTGCACTCCAGCCTGGGTAACAAGAGCGAAACTCCGTCTCAAAAAAATAAATAAAGAAAGAAATAAAATAAAAATAAAAATAATTAAATAAAAAAAAACACGTTTTAACTAATATAGTCAATTGGTCCTACTAACATGTAGACACAGTCATCTTATAATAAACTGCCATCAGAAAAAAAAAAAAACTGAAACAACAACAAGAAACAAAAACAAAACATGAATTGTGTTTCAGTCCTTAGAGGACTGAATGCTTTTGTTAGCTATCAGGCAGACAATTGTGTTACCAGTAATTATCTTAGTTTAGATGACAGCAGTCAAACCTAACAGAAAACTCTTTTCTTATAATCATTCTTAATCTAATCATGTCCACCATGTTTTTTAAAGATTACTATTTTGTATTTTTCAGATAAATGTTATCAATCTATATGTGTTTTTTTTGTTTTGCATTTAGCCGTAATATGGTAATGGGCCTCCAGAAATAAGACCAATACTTTTTATTCACTTGAAATTCTGTGTGCAGAAAGGCAGTAATGAAGTTTAATAATTTTTCTTAATTCATCACAACTTCAGCTTACGCTTTATCTGTGTGTATTTGTGTGAAGGGATAGTTTTTGTGCTTTTGTGCCACTTCCTTAACTTAAATGCATACATGAAAGACAAAATTAATAAGACCAAGATTTTATTAAAATGGTTTAGTTATACGTAGAAGTGATTGTTTAGGAAACAAGGTAGCTATCAGAATTCATCACTACCCGATGCAAAGCACCACTGTTATTAACAATTGAATGGCTTTAATTTTATATATGCAGATCATCACTATTATAACAGGTATATCATTTTTTAACTTGGTAGAAATCTTTTGAGATGAAGTTGTAAGTGAAAACAATATTTTAAAAGTCTGCACTGTGTAACCAAAGCTACAGGCATAAATCTTTTGGGGAAGAAATACTTTATTTATGAATGTAGCACCTTATAATGCTTTTCATAAATTTCCTCAGGTACTTATTTTTATACGATTTCACCAAATGACATAATTCCCTTTGTTTTTTTTCTTTCATAATTATTCTTATTATGATAAATTAAATTAATTATTCATAATGATAATAAATTAATTATTCATAATTATTTATTACAAATTTCTTTCAAATTTGTAATAATTATTTATTACAAATTTGTCGTGTACTCAGTACAGTGGTAGCCCCAGCCACACCAGAATCCATGCATGTATCTCCATCTTACCACTTCCATGAGGATCACAGCCACCAACACTGCTTGCCTCAACTCCTACAACAGCCTTCTAACTGTTCTCATTTTAACTTGTTCCCCTCTCTAATACAGTCTCCACAGGGGCCAGTGTGATTTCTTTAATTACATAAATACTCAAATAGTTCTGATGTCATTTAAAATAAAATCTAAACATCCTGGCTTACAAATCCATGCTTTAGATGGTCCTATCTTCTTCCTCTTGGACCTCATATAACATACTACCCCTTGCTCACTACCTTCAAATCTTTAGACCTTTCATCTCTTCCTTCTTCCACTGTCATTCAGATCTTAGCTTAAATCCCCCTTTTTGATCATCCTTCTAAAGTAGGCACCCAATTACTCTTAACTCTACTCTGCTTTTAATTCTGTGCGTAGCACCCATTGGTATCTGGTATTTCTTTCCCCACCCAAGAATGTAAGTTCCAGAGAGCATCTTGTCTATATGTGAGATTGCATCTTTGTCTGTCTCACTCATTAGTCTATGGTCAGTGGACAGAAGATAGTAGACATTGGACAAACAGGTGCTGAAAGAATGGAAAGAGAGGCTACAAACCACAATACCAGCAATAATGGTAATTCACATTTCCTATCTACAGGCGTTTTCCAGTCAAATAGAAGAAAAAGGAAAGTAACAGAAAATAACACTTGGTTCCATGGTAGAAGTATATACAGAATGCCAGACACACACACACACACAAAAAGAGAGTCTGTTTTATTCCTGTGAATAGGGAAAGATATTGAAGACAAAATTTAAAAGATTTGATATGTAAGATAAAGTGAAAGAAGGAATCCAGGATGAATCTTAGGTTTCTGACTTGGGAAACTGATTGGCAAAAGAATCGTTTCCCAGTGTAGAGATAACATGAACAGAGCCTGCCATAAGAAAATGTACATTCTATTTGGAATGTATTGTTAGATCCCTATAGCCCAAACTGCAATGTCTAGTGATCAGTTGGGTAGAGGCATCTGGAACTCAGGAGAAAAATCTGAATAGATATATATATACTACTATATAAGGTAGAGAGTACTTTGCTGCTCACATTCACATCCATTATCTATTTGCAAATTAAAACAACTCATTAAGGTAAGTGATATTATTTCCATTCACAGTCAAATAACTAATTCAAAAGGCACAGGAGCAATAAGAGAGATAGAATTCAAATATTCTATTTCTTGTCCAGTATTCTCTTCCCTATCCTTATAAACTTCAAATATTAGGAATATAATAATAAATTGCAGAAAGAAAAATGTGTTTTTGATTGAATGGTGACAAGGAAGAAGAAATGAATGCTTTCCTATTTGTTAAAACTTTCTATATTTCTTTTCTTTTTTTTTTTTTTTTTTTTTTTGCTTTTTCATGGCAGAATTTATTTCACCTATTGGTTTATTTTTAATTGTCCTTTAGATTATGGGGTACATGTGCAGATCATGCAGGATTGTTGCTTAGGTACACACATGGCAATGTGGTTTGCTGCCTCCATCTCCCCGTCACCTATATCTGCCATTTCTCCCTATGTTATCCCTCCCCAACCTCCCCACCCCCACTGTCCCTCCCCTGGCCCCCTGAACAGACCCCAGTGTGTGATGCTCCCCTCCCTGTGTCCATGTGTTCTCACTGCTCAACATCAACCTATAACTGATAACATGTGGTGTTTGATTTTCTGTTCTTGTGCCAGTGTGCTGAGAATGATGGTTTCCAGATTCATCCATGTCCCTACGAAGGACATGAACTCATCGTTTTTTATGGCTGCATAGTATTCCATGGTGTATAGGTGCCACATTTTCCTTTTCCAGTCTATCATTGATGGGCATTTGGGTTGGTTCCAGGTCTTTGCTATTGTAAACAGTGCCGCAATAAACATACATGTGCATGTGTCTTTAAAATAGTATGATTTATAATCCTTTGGGTATATACCCAGTAATGAGATTGCTGTATCAGACGGAATTTCTATTCCTAGGTCCTTAAAGAAACACCACAGTGTCTTCCACAATGGTTGAACTAATTTACACTCCAACCAACAGTGTAAAAGTGTTCCTATTTCTCCACAATCTAGCCAGCATCTGTTGTCTCCAGATTCTTTAATCATTGCTATTCTAATTGCCATGAGATGATATCTCAATGCATTTCTCTAATGACCAGTGATTATGAACATTTTTTCATGTTTGTTGGCCTCATATATGTTTTCTTTTGAGAAGTGTTTGTTCATATCCTTCACCCATTTTTGAATGGGCTTGTTTTTTTTTTTTTTTTTTTTCTTGAAAATCTGTTTTAGTTCTTTGTAGATTCTGGATATTAGCCGCTTGTCAGATGGGTAGACTGCAAAAATTTTTCCCATTCTGTTGGCGCTGGTTCACTCTTAACGATTGTTTCTTTTGCTGTGCCAAAGCTCTTAAGTTTAATTAGATCCCATTTGTCTATTTTGGCTTTTGTTGCCAATAGTTTTGGTGTTTTAGTCATGAAGTCCTTGCCTATGCCTATGCCATGAATGGTTTTGCCTAGATTTTCTTCTAAGGTTTTTATGGTGTTGGTCTTATGTTTAAGTCTTTAATCCATCTGGAGTTAATTTTAGTGTAAGGTGTCAGGAAAGGGTCCAGTTTCTGCTTTCTGCACATGGCTAGCCAGTTTTCCCAGCACCATTTATTAAACAAGGAATCCTTTCCCCATTTCTTGTTTTTGTCAGGTTTGTCAAAGATCAGATGGCTATAGATGTGTGGCATTGCCTCCAAGGCCTCTGTTCTGTTCCATTGGTCTATATGTCTGCTTTAGTACAAGTACCATTCTGTATTGATTACTGTCGCCTTGTAGTATAGTTTGAAGTCAGGTAGCATGATGCCTCCAGCTTTGTTCTTTTTGCTTGGGATTGTCTTAGCCTGTGGGCTCTCTTTTGGTTCCATATGAAGTTTAAGGTGGGATTTCCAGTTCTGTGAAGAAGGTCATTGGTAGCTTGATGGGGATAGCATTGAATCTATAAATTACTTTGGGCAGTATGGCCATTTTTACAATATCAATTCTTCCTACCATGGGCACGGAATGTTTTTCCATCTGTTTGTGTCCTCTCTTATTTTGTTGAGCAGTGGTTTGTAGATCTCCTTAAAGAGGTCCTTTACATCTTTTGTTAATTGTATTCCTAGGTATTTTATTCTCTTTATAGCCATTGTGTATGGGAGTTCACTCATGATTTGGCTCTCTGTTAGTCTGTTATTGGTGTATAGAAATGCTTGTGATTTCTGCATATTGATTTTGTATCCTAAGACTTTGCTGAAGTTGCTTATCAGTTTCAGGAGATTTTGGGCTGAGACGATAGGGTCTGAAATATACAATCATGTCATCTGCAAATACAGACAATTTGGCTTCCTAATTTCCTAATTGAATGCCCTTTATTTTTTCTTTTCTTGCCTAACTGCTCTGGCTAGAACTTCCGATACTATGTTGAATAGGAGTGGTGAGACAGGGCATCCTTGTCTAGTGCCAGATTTCAAAGGGAATGCTTCCAGTTTTTGCCCATTCAGTATGATATTGGCTGTGGGCTTGTTGTAAATGGCTTTTATTATTTTGAGATACGTTCCATGGATACCTAGTTTACTGAGAGTTTTTAGCATAAAGCGCTGTTGAATTTTGTCAAAGGTCTTCTCTGCATATATTGAGATAATCATATGGTTTTTGACTTTGGTTCTGTTTCTGTGGTGGATCATGTTTATAGACTTGAATAAATGAACCAGCCTTGCATCCTCGGGATGAAGCTTACTTGATTGTGATGGAAAAGCTTTTTGATGTGCTGTTGCAATCAGTATTGGTAAATAAAATACCAGTATTTTATTGAAGAACTTTGCATCTATGTTCATTATGGATATTGGCCTGAAGTTTTCTGTTTTGTTGAGTCTCTGCCGGGTTTTAGTATCAGGATGATGTTGGTCTCATAAAATGATTTGGGAAGGATTCCCTCTTTCCATAATTCCCTTTCTTGTAAAATTCCTAGAATCAGCATACATAAGACAAATAGTCCTACCAGAGATTTATTAAGGAAAATTCTTAATAAACTTAAAAAAGTTATTCTTAATAAACTATATTAAGATGCAATTTTCCTGGGTGCTTTTGAAAAATACTTGCTTTGGTGATTCAGGTTAAGGTCCAGCCTCTGAACTTTCTGAACTTTCTTCTTCTAGAGTGCTTACATTTAGCGATAATATAATTATTTTTCCCTCACTGTCCCTGCAAAGTTCTCCCAAAATTTGTGCAAACTCTATACACTAAACCATTTTATCCTCAGGATTATTTGAGTGAACTTATTTGCTTGCACAAAGCCATACTGTTACCAAAACCCCAATCAACCAAGCTGGCACCACAATAAAGTGGGTAGTTTGATACATTCCAACAATGGAATACTATATAGCTGTGATAGTCAATTGCAGCCAATTTTGACCCCTTTGAAAGTGGGAATGTCTGGAGATATTTTGATTGTTGCAATTTGAAGGGGCTGCTACTGTCATTTAATGAGTAGAAACCATGGAAGCTGCTAAGTGTCTTAACATACATAGGATGATCCTGAATAATAAAGAATTAACCAGTCCAAAACGTGACTAGTACCACAGCTGATAAATCTGTTATATACCCATCAAAGACAAACTATTTGCTTGTTCTACTGCACCGAACATCCAGAGAGAATCTAACAGACATAATGTTGGACAAAGGAAGTCAGACTACATTAGTTTCTAACCTATGATTTAATTTATACAAGATTTAGAAATTGCTAAAAATAAATCTCATGGACTCATTTGGGTTGGATGTACACAGAAGAGTGGAACTGTTGGGTCATAGAATATGGGGACGCTCAGCTTTGAATATATTGCCAAAGGATTTTCTAAAGCTGTTGCATCAATTAATTTGTGCTCCCATCAGCAGTGTGTAAGATATCCAGTTACCTTGCATTCCGGCAATCACTTTGTATTTTTAATTTTTTGTTTTGTTTCATTCTTAGCTATCTGGTAGGTTTTTAATGGTACTTTACTATGGTTTAATTTTTATTTTCCTGATTTAGATCTAAAGCTCGATAGATCTGCATGTGGTATCATTGTTATGTATGTGTCCCAAATATCTTCTTCCACTCAGGTTTCTGGGTTTTGTTTTGTTTTTGTTGTTGTTGTTGTTGCTGTTGCTGTTGTTGTTGTTTTTTGAGATGGTGTCTCTCTCTGTCATTCAGGCTGGAGTACGGCGGCATGATCTCGGCTCACTGCATCCTCTGCCACTTGGGTTCATATGATTCTCCCGCCTCAGCCTCCAGAGTAGCTGGGATAACAGGTGACTGAAAACACACGCAGCTAATTTTTGTACTTTTTAGTAGAAACAGTGCTTTGCCATGTTGGTCAGGCTGGTCTTAAACTCCTGACCTCAGGTGATCCGCCTGCTTCGGCCTCCCAAAGTGTTAATATCACAAGTGTAAGCCACTGGACCTGGCCTCAGGCTTGTCTTTAATTCTCTGACTGTTGTATTTTCTAACTCTTTCATCTTGAGATAATAGCAGAGTCACATGCAATTCTAAGACATAATACAGTGACTTTCTGTATAACATTTCCTCAGCTTCCCCCAATGATAACATTGTACAAAATCAGAGTATAACATTAAAAAATAAAAATTGACGATACAATACACCAGTATTGTTTCGATTTCATAAGTTTTACAAATACTCATTTGTGTGTATATATTGAGTCTATAAGTTTCATCAACAGTGACATCACAAAAATACCATGTGCTACATGTTTATAACCAAAGCCACTTCCCATTCTCAAATCTCCTAATCCCTGGCCACAATAATCTGTTTTTCATGTCTATAATTTTGTCATTTTTTACAATGTTACATAAATAGATTCATACGGTATATAACCTTTTGAAAATACCTTTTTCAAAATTCCCTTACATCTAAACGTAAAATTGTGTGTATTTCCTTAGTTTGAAAATGTTGACTTCTAGATCCCAGTTCTCCTGTAAGTCTACATATTTTATTTTTTAACTTAACAATCATTATTAAAGTCCATTATTTATAAATAATTAGGCTATCTAGATCACCTGTGGATCTACTTTTACAGTTTGTATTTTTTATTTTGGTTTTCATATATTTTATAGACATGTTTGATAATTTTTAATTAATGACAGACACGGTATATAAAAATTGTAAAGTCCCTGATTTATAATCTTTCTCAAAAGAGGACTAATCTTCATGCATGGCTAGGGTATTTTGGTGGATAACCCTGATCTAGTCAAAGGAAGGCATGAAGACTTCTTAACGTTGGGTTTTCTTTGGTCAACTCTTACCTCTAAGGCATAAACCTTGCTCTTAGGTTATATCCTTTCTGAGATCTTAATTGAAAGCTGAGTGTTCACAGAGGTCTCCCAATTTGTTAATCTCTACACTTTTGCTTCATTTTCCCTAGAACTAAGACTGTTGGAATACTTGTTCAATTCTTTAGTCTCAAATATCCCTTGCTATTTGTCTTCTGACATCTTTTCCTGAACACCACGCAGTTTAGGAAGTGACCAAAGGCCTTCATGCGGTCTCTCACTTACTTCTCTGCAGTTATTTTTTCCCTAAAATTCAATTCTTCTTGGAGGGTCCAAATGACAATTCCTTCTTTCTCAGAACAACAAGACCTTCAAAACCCGAGGCTTTTGATTTCTGCTCTGCCACCTCACCCATGGCATTGGCAAAGCCCTGAGGAAAATCTCAGAGACGGATAAATCTAGGACTCACATCAGTCTCTCTCCTTTGTCTCTAGAATTTGTAGCCCTGTAATTCTGTCTGCCATGGTGGTTCCCTAATGCTTTAACAGAGTTGACTCATGTACTAATCCTTTCTATTTTCAGAGGAGGGTTAGTCTCATACAAGCTGCCTTGTTATAGAGGACATTGGAGCCACTGGATTATGTTTTTCATCTCTTGAATAAATGTGATATTCCTGAATGCTGTCAAATATCTGGCATAGTTATCTCAATCTGTAGAATTCCTACTTTTTTCCTTTTATTATTCTCAACTTTGCTGTCACTTGTTCACTGTTTCTCTGTTATAGTGGTGATAGGTTTATAACACTTTACCTTTAGGCAACTAGAAAAGTTGCCAGATCCAATTTAACTTAAAAGATTTTTTAAAAATAATGGTGATGTTTCCAGTGTCACACAATGAAAGCTCCTCCTTGCTTTAGCAGCTCAGAATTTCGTGGTAAACCAATTCCATATTTGCTACAACATTTTTTTTTTTGAGACAGAGTCTCACTCTGTTGCCCAGGCTGGAGTGCAGTGGTACAATCTCGATTCACTGCAACCTCTGCCTCCTGGGTTCAAGCAATTCTCCTGCCTTAGCCTCCCATGTAACTCAGATTACAGGCATGCTATAATAATTTTTAATACTCATGATGAGCATATTTTCCTTTAAAAATACCCAAACATGTTCTTAAAGAAACAATCTTTAAACATTTGTATGGTTCTTTCATGATGCTACATTAGCCTATGTTGAAATTATGTGAGTAAGCCCTCAGGAAGTTGGTAGAACATGTTAAGTGCTCTGAACTGGGTTATTTAAAATGCACTATCAAAAAGTACTTGAACTGTCTATAACTCAGCTAGCTCAGGACAAAATCACACAGTGGAACTTTACATCCCATATGCTAAAGTAGCTCATTTAACAAAAAAGGTGCATTAATGTCTACTATGCAGAGAAATCCACTGCTAATTTTTCGACTCTCAGCCAGGGTAATCTGCTGAGTCCATCATGGTAAACATGAGTTTTTAAAAAATTATCCAGATAAATCAGCCCATGAGAGATTGTTTCCTGTGATGAAGGCTTTCTTATCAAAGAAAATGTTTGTCGTGAAAAGGGGAGGAGGTAGCGATGTTGGGGAATAAAAACTTAGAAATAGATTATTCTACTTACAATTGCACTGCATTTCATTCCTATTCATGCCTATGAAACAGGAGTGCAAGTTTATGGGGATCTGCAAGATAGATCAGCACTTTAAATCGCATCTGTTCTGTTTTACTGCAAGCTGATGTCTTATTAAAACCAAACAACAGCATACTTTAGAGCCAAAAATTATTACAAGACTGCCACACCAGAAAAAATATGAAACAAACAAACAAGATATAGTGAACAGAGCTACTTATTAAGCATGAAAATGCTCTTCATCTGGGATTATTTGGTTGCAATGTTAGGGGCGTTTTATTCCTCAGTTGTCATTCCTGCAATAAATACTAAATTATAGTTGCATTTTTCCCAGTAATACACAGAGATTCCATCTTAGAGCAAGACTTGGGGGAAGTATTATAGAACCAGATGATTTTTATAAAAGAGAGGAAAAATAGAAAAAATATATAAATAGAAGTATTGATTTATGAAGCAGCAAGTAGAACATAATGACACAGGTTATATATGGAAGCTGGAAGTAACCACGGAGCCTCTGTTTTGAAGAACCTGTATTTTGTTTTGTTTTTCAAGCGTGGAGGCAGGATAATAAGCCCAATACAGACTTAGCTCAAATTATAACAGATTTCAATAAACTGCTTATATAGGACAAAAAGAAAGAAAGCATCTATTGTGATATTTACTTCATAATGTGAAGAAATACAAACCCCAGATCTTAAAAATGAACCATTTTATTTATTAATGAAGGTATTTTATGCAGCTAACTTATGCAGGAAATTAATCTATTACTATAATTTTTATGATTTTAACAAAGTAAAATTTACTTTTGTGAAACATCGTATTATTAATCATTGGAAGGTGTTACACTATTTTAATTAAAACAAATGACCTGATAATGCATGAATATATGAATTCATGAATAGTTAATTGATCAAAATGCAATGATATTGTGAAGTACCTGTCTTAAAATCTGTGGCCAAATGCCCATGTATAAATATAATTGCCTTGAAAAATTTGGATATTACTCTCTTGGTCATTTAAAGAATAATCAATTTTATTAGGAACTATAGACTTCATTAGCTCTATTCCTATTGATAACTTTAAAGTTTGGTCTGAATTCAGAATTAATGGACAACTTACTAGGAGACTAACTTAACAGAAACTTCATATCTGGAATAACCATAGAAATGTGCAGAGTTGTGAGATCACACCTGAGGGACCTAACTTGACATTCTTCGATTTACAAAGAATAAAAGAAATTCAGTGGGAAAAACAGTTTTTTAAAAGTGATACATCTCATGATGCCAACATTGAAGTTCAGTAGAGGGAGGCCTACTACGTTTTCACTTATTAGTCAAAGCATCCGTTCATTATGCGCCAGTCATCTACAAATATTTATTTACTACCCACTGTGTTATAAACCAGGTTTCTTATACCTCACTTTAGCCTGTCTTGATCACTTGATCATGAAAATGTTTCTTTTATTTTGCCTATATTTGCTGCTCTTAAAGTATTCAAATTTTAAAACAGTAATATCCTCTATTTGAGGATTCCAGTCCCAAAATATACATGCTTTCATCTAGAAAATGTTTCTCTACATAATATGAAAACACCAAATAATAAGTTTGTCTTAGTCTTCTAGGACTGCTAAATGAAATACCAAGAATTAATGTCTTAAGCAATAGACATTTGTCTTTCACAGTTCTGGTGACTGGAAAATCTATGATCAAGATGATAGCAGATTTTATTTCGGGTGAGGGTCTAATTCCCGGCTTGTAACTGCCTTCTAGTTGCGCATTCACACGGCCCTTCCAAGAAGCTCTCTGTCTCCCTCTTCTTATAAGGGTAATGTTCTCATCATAAGGTTCTCTGTCTCAAGATCTAAACCTAATCACCTCCCAAAGGTCCCATCACATTGGAGGTCAGGGCTTCAACATCAGAATTTGGTGGAGCCACAATCATTTGGCACATAACAATATTTATAAGATTTTATTAGGTTCTTAATATGAGACATTTTTCTTAATTTCTATTACTTTTTTTTTCTGAAAACATTACCAAATGCCTACTATGCCCTAGGAGCTGTGATAAATACAAGATATAGAGCTTGAACCTTTCAAGTTCATGAAGAATTTATAATTTTGTGGCAGATAAATTGTTACAAATTACCATAGTACTGGTTATAGCACTGAAATATAAATATTTAAAAATTATGTAAGAACACAAAAGAGAAACTCATTAATTATGACTGGAATGACAAGAACAAGGAAAGGCTTACAAGAAGAAGTAAGAATTAACCTAGGTCATAATCCATGCACAGTGGAGGCAAGTGGAAAACATTTAGCAGGCAATAGGGCAAAGGTCACTTGTATGCAAATAAATCATGGCATTTGGAAATGATCTACTTAGAAATGATGAATAGTGTTGTGAAGCTGTATCAAAAAGTGTGTGATGTTTACTCACCAACATCCTTTTTGGTATTTACAGAAGATAATAATGGAAAGGGATCTTTAGACTAGATGATAAAGGGTCTTACACGATACACCAAAGAGCCTGGGCTATGTCTGGTAGATAGCGGGAAACTAAATTTTTTAGGTGCTAAATAAGTTAGGTTAACAAATGATTAGAATATTAAAATAATAGCTAATAGGTATGCTTTAGATAAGCCTTCTCTGTATAATTCTAAAAACTTCACATGCACAGGAAAATTAATACATGTTGTATCCACGATGAGGAGGCCCACAGCAGCCAGAGTGCCAGCTGTGGAACTGCACAGCCTGGGTTCAAAGCCTTGGCTGGGTCGTGATCACCTGAATGACCTGAGAAAAGTTCTCAGGCAAATTTGTAAAAAGAAGTGGAGACCCTGCCTGCCAGGAAGGGAAGCGGTAAGGAGTGGCAGTCAGTCAAGCCAGGGCACGCATCCTCTCCTGAAATCTGCCCGGAGAGGCCAGGACCACAAAGGAGAAGGTGGGCCTGGCTCCCAGGCGGCACAGAGGCTCTGAGGAAGCCCTAGGGGAGCCTGGCAGGATCTGGCTAGTCCTGAGCTCTGCTTCCAGGAGAGTCTGGCCCTGTAACCCAGGGGACAAAGCCAGCCAAGACATGGCCACTGGGTGCCAGCCAGCGCCTGGGCCAGGCACCAGGTGGGAAG
Source organism: Sapajus apella (assembly GCF_009761245.1). Taxonomy (NCBI): domain Eukaryota; kingdom Metazoa; phylum Chordata; class Mammalia; order Primates; family Cebidae; genus Sapajus; species Sapajus apella. The sequence continues at coordinate 11,459,840 of NW_022436979.1, read as the reverse complement.
GGCTCTGGCAGATCAGCCCCACATGCCCCACAGCCCCACAGCCGGGCCCATCCAGGGCCACACACCTGCCCCAGGAGCAGGACGTCCCTGGGGCTAGAGAGTCCAGCTGGATGGGTGGGGAGCCTCGCCCTGTGCCCTTTGACTCCACTTGTAGGTGCCCTTGCTGGGCTCCTGTGCACTGCCCCACACCCTGCTGTCAGCAGCCCCACTGAGATGTCATAAGAGCCCAGCTGCCCAGTGCCCCGCCCGGCCACAGACTAGTGGGTGACTCAGGAGTACCCTCTTCATTTCTGACTATGATTTTTGTCCGCGCACGACTTAGGAAATATGGGAAATTTTCTTAGTAGAATAATCTCCTGGTTCCACCGCAGGCGCCGGCAGCGGTGGCAACCACAAAGGTCTCCTCTTGTCCATGCGGACTCTTCGGCTCGCCGGGTTCACCCCGCAGCTCCTGTGTGTGTGCCAGCCCCCGGAGCCCTACACGCTTCTCGATTCTTCCTGAACCGTCAGCGAGGTCTCGGGCCTTGCTTTCCAGTCGGTGGGAATATCCCGAACTCGAGCGCCCAGCTGCGGGACCTGCCTCCTCTGGTCTGGAGGCGCCCCCCAAGGGAGAAACCCGTGCTGTCTCCACACCACTTCGCAGGCAAAAGCACCGTGAGGATCCCTCGTCTAAGACCGAAGTTTCCCCTGCGACTGCCTTCGCTGCAAGTGCCGGGCCCGATCCTGAAGACGGAGGTGAGGGCAGAAGGGCCGGAAGAACCAATGGAGGCGGACGATCCGGTAAAGACCCAGGGGCAAAAGAAGAAGAAACGGGGCCTCTGTATCAATTCGGGAGCAGCATCCACCTCGAGGCCCCTGGACACTCAGGGAAACCTCGCTTCCCCCGACTGCAGTCCCAGGGCCAAGAGGTGCCTGACACAGGCGAACAGGACTAAGGCACAGGTGCCTGTGAGTTTCCTCTCCCAGGGCCGTGGAGTGCCACGCGCGCACAGCCCTGCACACAGCCCTGCAGGAGGCGTCCCTCCCGGTGGGAAGCCTGGCCCAGCTCCAGCAGTGCTCCCTGGCCCGGTTCCCCGCTGCTCCCATTGGCGAGACAAGACGGCCTCTCAGGTGCGGGGGAAAGGCCACCTCCCCAGCTCCTCAGGCTTGCAGGCGGACTGGCGGGACACCAAGCACAAGAAGCCTGCACCTCTGGTAAGCAGCTGTTCTCCACCCAGAGCTGCCAGCCACAGTTCCCAGCAACCAAAACGGTCAAGGCAACCCCAGCAGCTGCCAGTGGTACCTCCTCAGAAATGGAGGTCGGGGAAAAACGAGAGGCCCCCACCCACTAAACGTCTCCATCTAACCCCGGAATGATCCACGGACAACACCGGCAGGTTAACATCCAGGAGACTGAAAAAGCAACATGGGAAGATAAAGAAGAGGTAGTAAACTGCAGTGCCAGCCAGCCTGCCCCGAGGTCTCCCCACCTGCTGAGGCTCCCTGTCCCAGGCCACCTACATGTCACAGATCCTAGTTCCTCCCCCTACCTCTGACTTGGCCCACGCGGCTGCTGGGCCCCTCATCCTGCCCGTCCCTTCACTTTTGACCACACCAAGAATTGAGTAAAAATTGATATCTAGGGCCAGGCACAGTGGCTCACGTCTGTAATCCTAGCACTTTGGGAGGCCAAGGCGAGTGGATCACCTGAGGTTGGGAGTTCAAGACCAGCTGACCAACATGAAGAAACCGCATCTGTACTAAAAATACAAAATTAGCCAGGCATGGTGGCCCATGCCTGTAATCCCAGCTACTCGGGAGGCTGAGGCAGGAGTATCACTAGAACCCAGGAGGCAGAGCTTGCGGTGAGCTGAGATCTTACCATTGCACACCAGTCTGGGCAACAAGAATGAAACTCCGTGTCAAAAATAATTAATAGTCATTTAATAGCCCATGGACACCACTGAAGAAGCATCATTAAAGTCTCTCTGCTCCCTGTGATCATATCTAAGTCAGAGTCTCTAAAGAGCTGAACAGCTGACGATGTTCTTCATTGGAGAGTTGAGCTTTGAAACAACCAACGACAGCCTGAGGAGCCATTCTGAGCAACGGGGAACGCTCACAGACTGTATGGTAATGAGAGATCCAAACACCAAGCGCTCCAGGGGCTTTAGGTTCTTCACATATGCCACTGTGGAGGAGATGGATGCAGCCACGGGTGCAAGGCCACACAAAGTGGATGGAAGAGTCGTGGAACCAAAGAGAGCTGTCTCAAGAGAAGATTCTCAAAGACCAGGTGCTCACTTAACTGTGAAAAAAAATTTCTTGTTGGCATTAAAGAAGACACTGAAGAACATCACCTAAGAGATTATTTTGAACAACATGGAAAAACTAAAGTGATTGAAATCATGACTGACCAAGGCAGTGGCAAGAAAAGGGGCTTTGCCTTTGTAATCTCTGATGACCGTGACTCCGTGGATAAGACTGTCATTCAGAAATACCGTACTGTGAATGGCCACGGCTGTGAAGTTAGGAAAGCCCCACCAAAGCAAGAGATGGCTAGTTCTTCCTCCAGCCAAAGAGGGCCACGTGGTTCTGGAAACCTTGGTGGTGGTCGTGGAGGTGGGTTCAGTGGGAATGACAAGTTTGGTTGTGGAGGAAACTTTAGTGGTCTTGGTGGCTTTTGGTGGCAGCCATGGTGGTGGCAGATATGGTGGGAGTGGGGATGGCTACAATGGATTTGTTAATGATGGAAGCCATATTGGAGGTGGTGGAAGCTACAATGATTTTGGCACTTATAACAATCAGTCTTGAAATTTTGGACCAATGAAGGGAGGAAACTTTGGAGGCAGAAGCTCTGGCCCCTGTGGTGGTGGTGGTGGTGAATACTTTGCCAAACCACGAAACCAAGGTGGCTATGGTGGTTCCAGTAGCAGCAGTAGCTATGGCAGTGGCAGAAGATTTTAACTAGGAAAGAAAGCTTAGCAGGAGAGGACAGCCAGAGAAGTGACAGAGAAGCTCCAGGTCACAACAGATTTGTGACCTCAGCCAAGCACAGTGGTGGCAGGGCCGAGCTGCTAGAAAGAAGACATGATTTAGACAAATACTCGTGTATGGGCAGAAAACTCTTGTGACTAATTGTATAACAGGTGACTTTAATTTCTGTTGTGTGGACAGTGTAAAGCATTCCAACAAAGGGTTTTAATGTAGATTTTTTTTTTTTTTGGCACCCATGCTGTTGATTGCCAAATGTAATAGTCTGATCATGACGCTGGATAAATGTCCTTTTTTTTGATGTGCTGTGTAAAGTTAGTCTACTCTGAAGCCACCTTGGTAAATAAATTTCCCCAACAGTGTGAAGTTAGAATTCCTTCAGGATGATGCCAGGTTCTATTTGGAACTTACATAAAACTTGCTTGGGTAGAGAAGCCATTGTCTTCAGAAACCTTGCTGTAGTTGAACTGATAGTTACTGCTGTGACCTGAAGCTCGCCATTAAAAGGGATTACCCAAGCCAAATCATGGAATTATTGGTTATAAAAATAATTGTTGGCACATCCTATGCAATATACCTACTAAGTTGAATAATGGTAGTAGATAAAATTATAGATGGGAATGAAGCTTGTGTATCATCCATTATCATGTGTAATCATTAAATGATTTAATTCTCTTGAAAAAAAAAAACTTCACATGCAATAACATTTATTTCATGCTCACCACAACCTTAGAAATTAAAAGTTGGTATTTTCTTCAATTTGTAGATGAAGAAATGAAGGACTAGAATCATTGGTGCAAGATCACACTGTGGAAAAGCGACAGAACCAAATTTCAAGCTCCAGTTTTCCACTTCTAGAGAATGAACCACTAATATCTGCATTCTATAAAATCAAGTCTGTCAAGGTAGTTTGTGAAACGTAACACACAAATAAGTGATTAACATTTTTGGTGACAGCCTCTTAAGCCTCTTGTTCCTCTTTCTCCAACAGCCTAGATTTGAGATATTCTTGTTTTAGAGTATGGGGGTTGGAGTTGTGGGGGACAATGGACATCTATTCAACCTCTCTAAACATTTTTCTTGAAAAAAATAACTAGAAGCAATAAGGGAAAGCTAAATAATATCTCCCATTAAAAAATCTATTACTACACTCCACTGAATTTTAATGCTTGCTCTAAAAAATTATTGATATGCTCAATACCTTTCTTTTAATTTACCAAGTAGCTTCCAGAGAACTTAGGTGATTGAGGTAGATAATAAAAGAGGTAATAAGTGGTACATGAAAGGTGATGAAGTTTAAATTTAAGAACATATTTTTTAACCCTGTTAATGAATGTTGACTATTTCCAGGCTCTTTATTCAGTTTGTAGTGCAGGAACAAGATGGCAGCATTGCCAGCAATTCAAAATAGATATGAATTTAAAATGACATTATTTGATATATAGCCACAAACAAGGATCTTTGTTCCATTTTAATTATGTTTCCTGCGTTTAATAACCTTAAATATTACCTTGATTCTATCCACCTTTGTTCTTGATTTATAATTTCCAAACTTAAAGCTAGATTGAGACATTTTATTTTCACTCTTACATAGGTTTTTCTTTCTGGAAAATGTTTTTTATTGTAAAAACAAGTTTTTCCTGATCCTTGTTTAAAACCCTGACACATACTAATCAATCTGCCTTCACACCATCTGCAGCCCCCTAAAAAGAAGCATAACTTTTCATCAAAGATTGGCACACTAGTCATCCAACTAGATTTATAGAAATAATACAAAGCCATGTCAACAGGCTCTTGGGGTGTTCAATGGTTAAGTTACAGAAGTTGTAAAATAATACAATCATTAGATGATGATATAATATTATCTTATAAATATTTATCCACTTAATAACCCCATAAATTGATAATTGAAGAATTTATACTAGTGTACTATTTTCATATCAAATAATTATTTTAATAGGCATCAATGTTTTATGTAAAATTCTAATCTGAGAGCATAATATAAACATGAAATTGTAATGTCATTGAAAATTAGAAATTCCAGTTGTACATAATTGCTCTCCTATCTATTACAATCATTCTTTTTTTTCTTATCATTCTCAATTCTCACATGCAGGTTATATAAATTAGAGTTACCAAGGAACAAATATCACTAACGCTAACAAATAAATAAATAAGCAATTAAATTAAATTAAATTAATGCAATAAAAGGAACAAAATAGAAATAAAAGGAAATACCTTTGGAAACTCAGTTTTGGAATTACACTAAAATGCCTACCATCTAATTCTCACTTCAATTTGCTATATTCTCTTTAATCCCTTTTAGTATAATGGCATAATTCAAGTTAAACTGTAAATTAAGACTATATAACAACGGCAAAGCCAAGGTATTTAAGGTTTATGGATCAAAACTAAGAAATGCACGATAGAATATATAAATATTTCTATAACCATGTTTTCAAGTGAAGAGAAAATTTCAAAGATTGAACAGGTGCTATGCAGAGCAAACAATTCAGTCACAAGGGAAAGGGCCATCAGCTTGTACCTAGTTTGCATAAAAGCCATGTCATTGCATATTACAATGTTCCATGATATTCTGTCTATTTTATAAACAACCCACAGTTCTTTATATAAAACCTTGAATTCCAGTCCACTGCAAAATAAAATACTATCATTATTGAGTTGATTTTTTCCAAGGACATCAAAAATATGTATAACCTCCCTAAGACTTTGATATCAAAATATAGATAATTTTCCATTTTAAGCCACTTTTCATGGATAATTTCTGTGAGTTCAAATCAGTGGAAAGACTGTCTGGTTAACCAGCATCACACATTCATAATTTAAGAGGTAGAGTTATTGAGTTTGGCTTAATGTGTATTTTATATTAGAATAGTGTTAGCACATAATTTAGAACTGATATTAGCTTTTTATAATTAGGTGGCACTGCCTTATTTGATTATCTTTAAAGTATTTCAAAATCTAAGAGAAGGAATCTAAAACAAAGATTAGTTTAAATCTGAAAGCATGCTTTAAATAGAATTGCTCTATAGTAATATAAATTCATTTATGTATAAAAATGTATGTGCTTTAATATACATAAATATATTCTTTCTAAAGCCAAAGAAAAAGTGGTGTAGAGATACACATGAAATTCTTAATGATGGTTCCTTCTATGAAGAATGGGTATGTTTGTATATCTGTGAGTGGAGAAAGTTTCTACTTTTTTATTCTACTTTCTCTATTTTCATTTTTATATAAAAATATATTTTTATGTATTACTTATATAATTTTCTCATAGAAGAACTTTGAGTGAAGAATCTGTGGTAATCTCTGACAGGTCAGAATGCAAAGGCAGTGAAACCAACTTTCAGTCAATTCTACTATATACGTTTACAGAGGGTAGGGAATTTTTTATACATGTGCATGCTCTCCTTGATGCCTAATTTATACAAAATAGGTTTTGATAACTGAACATACCTGAACAAACAAGTGAAGAAATAAGTACAAGTTAGTAGCAGGTAGTGATCAGAAAATCTAACCTTACAATTATCACAGCGTAGTTGCCGTGAAATGCAAAAATAAGGGCCTGTGATTGGAGAACAGCACAGGGATTACTGCCCAGCAGCACGTTCTAGTGCTCAGGGTGTTGAAATGGAAATAAAATCTTGAAGAAAACAGGAGAGGGACTCCGTCCTGGAAACAAAATACAAATTCTGTTCCTACAAGTCTTAAATGGATTTGGTAACTGAAGTTTGGTCATAATAAACAAGATTGAAAAAATATGCCTGTTAGCTAGATGACATCAAGGTTGATGCAGTGCTGAGTCTAGGGAGAAGAACCAAGTTCCTTTTTGTCTTTTTATTTCCAGAAAATGGCCTGGTCACAGGGCCTTTGTTCAATGTGAAGCCAGCCACCAGCAATTAAGTCATTGCAGGCTACAGCGGAATTAGAAATTCAGAAAAGAAACAGATCTCCCCACCCAGCCCCGTTCCCTCCATCTGTAAGATATAATGTGAAACCAGTAGTAGAATAGTAGAGGCGAGGAAAGGTCATTCTAGCGGGGAGATTTTCATTTGTCATGTTTTCCAGTCTGCTAGAACAGTAGAAAAAAATGTTTGATGTTTTGGACACGTCCCAAATGTTGTCAGTATTTTCCCACTCCTACTGTTTCTGTAATTCAGGACTAATCATGTCTTGACAATATCATTTCAGTCTTGTGCCAACTGGCTTCCCTGAGTCCAGTCTATCCCTCCTCCAATCCATACGCTATACTGCTTCTAGACTCACATCTCAAAAATCTCAAATATCATTGCTTTTTTGAATTTCTCAATAACTTCCTATAACACACCAGAAGTTCAGTCTCTTAAGGTGTCACAGTAGGTCTGAGTGGATTAAAATGTTGTAGCTATAATTTAGTTATACACAGTGAAGTACAATAAAATCAGTAGATACCAAGTTTTTAAACACTGAGGCAGAAATAGGAAATAATGTGATTAATTCTAAGGAAAAAAGGTCTCCTAATGAAAGACTTGAAAAGAAAGATGACTATGATTGGAATAGAGATTGGAAAAAAAAATGCTTAAGCAAAGATTAAGGCTGACTGAAGCAGTGAGTTGAAAATATGTTCATTTTAAGGAAACAGAGCAGACAATATACTTAATTTGGAGACAGAATGATGGAGGATTTCATGTTTTGATTGAAAAAAATGGATATAACTTCTGAAAGAGTAGGAAGTTTCAATGAGCTTTTGCGATCAAGGCAAATTATGAAATCAGCATTCCACAATTCAAGTATAATCATGTGTCGCTTGATGATGAGGATATGTCCTGAGAAATGTGTCCTTAGACAATTTTGTCATTGTGCAAACTTCATAGAGTGTACCTACACAAACCTAGATGGTGCAGCCCTACTACACACCCAGTATATGGTATAGCCTATTAATCCTAGGCTACAAATCTGTACAGCAGGTTACTCTGCTACATACTGTAAGCAATTGGAACACAATAGTATTTATTCATCTAAACATATCTAAACATGAAAAATGAACAGTAAAAATATGGTAGAAAAGATAAAAAGTTGTACACCTGGACAGGGCACTTCCCATGAATGCAGCTACCAGGAATGGAGGTTGCCAGGGTGAGCAAGTGAGAGAGTGGAGAGTGAATGTGAAGGCCTCAGACATGGCCGTACAGCACTGTAGACTCTAGAAACACTATAAAGTCCATAAACACTCTACAAACACTCTATAAAAACAGGCTATGCTAAATTTATTTTAAAATATTCTTCTTTCTTCAATAATAAATTAACTATGGCTTACTGTAACTTTTTTGCTTTATACATTTTAATGTTTTAAACTTTTTGACTCTTTTGTAATAACACTTAGCTTAAAAAAACACATTGTACACCTGTATAAAAATATTTTCTTTATTTATATCCTTATTCTATAAGCTTTTGTCCTTTTTTAATTTTTTTTACTTTTTATACTTTTTTATTAAAAACTAAGACATAGGCCTGGTGCAGTGGCTCACACCTGTAATCACAGCATTTTGGGAGGCCAAGGTGGATGGATCGCCTGAAGTCAGGGGTTCGAGACTAGCCTGGCCAACATGGTGAAATCCCATCTCTACTGTAAATATAATAATTAGCCAAGCATGGTGGCATGCATCTGTAATTCCAGCTACTCGGGAGACTGAAACAGGAGAATGGCTTGACCCCGGTAGGAGGGGGTTGCAGTGAGCCAAGATTGCACCACTGCTCTCCAGCCTGGGTGACACAACCAGATTCTATCACAAAAAGAAAACCAAAAACTACGATATAAAGACACACATTAGCCTAGGCCTACACAGGGCAAGGCTCATCAATATCACTGTCTTCCAGCTCCATATTTTGTCCCACTGGCAAGTATTCAGTGGTAACAACATGCATGGAGCTGTCATCTGTAATGACAATGCGTTCTTCTGTAATACTTCTAGAAGGACTTGCTGTTTTGCAGGCTGTTTACAGTTACCTGAGGCTGTTTTAGAGTTAACTTTTTTTTTTTTTAAGTAGAAAGAGAACACTGTAAGATAATAGCAAAAAGTCTCGTATAATAAATACATAGTCGTTAATTAGAATTATCAAGTGTTTTGTATTATACATAATTGTATGTGCTATACTTTTATATGACTGGCAGTACAGTAGGTGTGTTTACACAAGCATCACCACAAAAATGTGAGTACTGCCTTGTGCTATATTACAATGGCTATGACATCACTAGCAATAGAAATTTTTCAACTCCATTCATTATAACCTTAGAGTACCACTGTTGTATATGCAATCCATCCTTGACCAAAATATTGTTATAAATGGTGCATGGCTGTATTCAATTAAGTTTCAATTGTATCTTGAGTTGGCCAGAATATTTCAAGGCAGTGGATTCAGTTTATTTCAATCTAACTAGACAGACTTACATAGATACAATAAAGTGAACGTCTGGTTTAAAAAATAATAAACATGCCTATTACTGAGAGGCATTAGATCGGGGTAGAGTAGATAATAGGATTGTAGTCCTTGCCCCTACATGTAATAAAGGTATATGTTCCTAGTTCAAGTACTTTCCTTCAGGATGGATGTGACTCGTGGAAGAAATGACGTTAGTGAGTGTTGAATTGTAATTTTGCCATCAGTGAAACTCCATCTTTAGATTCTAGCACAAAAGGTCCCAATTGAGGCTCAAAACTAATGAAAACCAGCAAAATACATGCTACAACAATCACACCCCATGTTCTCACTTTCTGTTATTTTCATTTTTCGTTACTAGCACCTGGAGATGAGGGTTGTTTCCTACTGACCTACTATTCAGTGGCACTTATTAAAAGCTAGTGCTGCCTGGGCACAGTGGCTCACACCTGTAATCCCAGAACCTTGGGAGACCGAGGCAAGAGGATTGCTTGAGTTCAGGAGCTCAAGACCAGTCTTGGCAACATAGGAAGACCCTGTGTCTACTAAAAATTTAAAAAATTAACCAGGCTTGCAGTGAGCCAAGATCGCGCCATTGCACTCCAGCCTGGGTAGCAAGAGTGAAACTCCATCTCAAAAAAAAAAAAAAAAAATTAACCAGGCATGGTGGCATATGCCTGAAGTCCCAGCTACTCAGGAGGCTGAGGTGGGAGGACTGCTCAAGCCCGGGAGGTAGAGGCCGCAGTGAGCCATGATCAGGTCACTTCAATTCATCTTGGGCAACAGAGCAAGACCTCTGTCAAAAACAAACAAACAAACAAACAAAAAAAGTACCTAATGGTTAATGACTCAACTGTTTATTAAAGGTAAAAATCTTTAGAAAAAAATATGTGATATTAAAACACTCTGAACTTAGCATTCTTTGATGATAATATGGTAGCCATTTTTGCTTTTTTATCCTACTACTTAGAATAATATGTAATATAGATCACATAAAAACATAAAAATCATATAGAAATCCTATTACTTAGGATCATATATGAATCATGTTTACCTTTCCTTTCTTTCATAGCTAGTATAGTGTGGTATTTAAGACTGTGGACTCTAAAATCAGAACAAATGAGATCCAATCTTAGCTCTGTTATTTTCTGGCTATGTAATAACATGGTCCAGTTATTTAACTTCTCTAATTTCAGTTTTCACATTTCTAAAGCGAGAGTAATAAAGAATTCTACCTTATAGTTTACATGGATGAGTAAATGAGTCAGTATCTGAACAAAGATTCAGACATTGCCAGAGATATGACATAAGAGCTTTCAAGGTTAAAAAAAAAAAATCACAAAATGTAATTTTAAGCTATCCTCTATTGATATGTAATTATTTCTATTGTCCCTTCTGGGGAAACAGAGATCATCAATAAACTCCACACTGCTACATGGTCAAGCCCAAGTCTTCTTACTTAACTCACCAGCACTGGGAAACACTCTCTTTACTTGGCTTCCATTACGTGGTTCCCTTCTGGTTCTCCTCCTTCCAAAGCATCCCTTGGTTTTCTGCTTATTCCACCTTTTCTCAGTTATACAGGAAACTACCATCAGGTTCAGTGCATCCTCTTATATCTTTATATAATTTCACCAATATAATGATTTATGAATACATTGTTAAGTGATGTTTCCTACATTTAAATCTCCCAGACAGGACTGTCCCTTGAACCCAAAATGCCTATATCCAATTACCTAGCAAAAAGCACCACATAAATGGCTAAGAGATAGCCCACCTTCAAAATCTTCCAAACTGAAAGTTGGATCTTGCCCCATACCTGTTTTGCTGCAGTCTTTCTGATCTTATTTTACAGCAATGCTAACCTCTTAGTAGTTTGGGATAAAAGTCTTGAAAATATCCTGGGTTCCTCTTTTCTCTAGGGACAGATGTCTAGTCCGTCAGTAAATTTTGTTGCTCCCACCTTCAATCATATCCTAAATATGAGCACTTTATGGCATGTGTACAGCAGCCATTTTGGTCTAGGCCTGCATCATCTCTTGCCTGGATTACTTCATCGATTTCAAATTGGCCTCCCAACTTTTACCCTTCCCCCAATAGTCAGAAACTCAGTGGCCAAATGGATGCTTCTAAAATTTAACTCCAATCATGTGGCTCTTCTGCTCAAAATCCTTGTCACTCACAGTAAACATGAAAGCCTTTCCAGGGTCACACAAGAAAGGGTTCTATCTGACCAGATCCTGTTACTTCTCTATCTCACCTGCTCCTCTCCTAATAGCTAATAAACAATAACAATGATAGTCCCTTTCATACCTAAAAAGAATAGATTGAGCAACACAAGCAATACATCTATAATAGAGTGAGAGGATCAAAAATTCTGTGTCTTACATGATTAAACAACTTGAGCCATTCACAAATGGACATTTGGAAAATATGTAAGAATTTTATTCCCCTCTTTCAATGGCCTTTTCTATTTTCTAAAAGGCCACATATGGGAGAATACATGAAAATGACTTTGAAAAAGTTACTAAAGATTTTATTTTGTCTGTCTTTTACTAACTTTGCAGAAAACAAGATGAATATAGGAAGGAAGGGGAGGGAGGGAGGAAGGAAGGAAAAACGGGTGAGACAGAGAAGGAAAGAAAGAGAGAGGGAAGGAAGATTAAGATGGCGCGGAAGAAGCCAGGTGCGGTGGTTCATGCCTGTGATCCCTGCAATTTGGGAGGCTAAGGCAGGTGGAACACTTGAAGCCAAGAGTTTGAGATCAACTTTACAAACATGGCAAAACCCCAGCTCTACAAAAAATACAAAAAAATTAGCCAGGCATGATACTGCACGCCTTTAGTCCTAGCTACTCTGGAGGCTGAGGTGGGAGGATCATCTGAGCCTGGGAGAGCGAGGGCAGTGATCTGTGATTATTGGACTGCCCTCCAGCCTGGGTGCAGAGTGAGACCATGTTTAAGAAAAAAAAAGAAAGAGGAGAAGAAAGAGAGGAAGGAAAGGAAGCAAAAGGCAACAATTCATTTCAAAATAAATTTAACTAATATAGATATCATAAATATATGTAAAACCACATGTACATTAAACCAAGTTGCAAAACATGTGAAATAATATCAAATATTTCAATATTGATACCAACTGACATAATACAAGAGTTCCCTAACTAAAGAATTCTGATTATGATTGTCACAGTAACTATTCTGAAATAATTTATCTATAAATAGAGAACTTAAATACAGCTTGCTGATGTACACTTTCACTGAGAAATGATTTTGATTCAGAACCCCATATATTTCACATTCATATGCAAATTTATAGCTACTGATGGAATTGTTTTCTTTGGTTTGAGATGAAGAGCAATACTGTCCAACTGCCATACCTGCAGGTTATTAATTAAGTTCACATTCACCATTATTAAAATATTTTATTACCCATGATTAAATGCAGTAATGAAAAATAACTACTTGTCACAGGCAAACATTATCAAAAGTGCAGTAGGGCAATGAGGGCCACATAACCAAAGATGCAATCCATTTGTCATTGCATTGAAGAATCCAATAAAGCTAGAGACATGCAATAGTATAACTCAATAACTCTTGGTTTATTTGTGGGGGAGAAGGAGAAATTGAGGAAAACGATACTATTGTAATATTATTTATCTTTAGGTGCTCAAATAGTTCTTGCAATACTTAACATGTATGGAAATAGAATCTTTCATTTGTGGAAAATATATAAAATAAAGATAAATTTTTTAAAAGTCACATATTCTAATAAAATATACTAAGGGAATTAGTTCTGGCCATAAGATAAATTGATCACATAAATCTCCAGAAAAATATATTAATAGCTACAGTAAATTCAATAAAACAAAATTAGCAGCTTTATGCTTCGGGGCACATTCAACTTCTCTTACAGATCCCAATTTCCAGACACCATTTTAGCTCAATGCCCTGTTTCTCTGCTAAAAAAGCATTTCGTTTTTAAGAAATCCATTTTTTTCTCAGATAAGGAATCTTTGTATTAGAAATGTACAAGGGTTTTAAATTATCATTTGGACAAATAACTAGAGAAAAATTTACCTTTATTTGCCTTCCTATCATTTGTAGTTTTAAAAAACACCCAAACAAAAATAATGTTTTTAATTCTGAGAGTAATATTTCCATATGCATGTTCAGTAAATAAAATATTATAATGAAGATATTCTGTAAACTGTAAAGTAATAAAATGTAAGGCAATATTGTCATTTTATTTGCAAGGAAACATTTAAGAAAGAGACTTTGTAATGTAAGTTGGCCAACAAAATATTACTAACTGTCCTAAAATAAAAGTTTTGATTAACAGAACTTTGACATTTTCAAAAAATACTCTTTTGTTGATATATTAAACCACCCAAACTGCTTTCAAAGTAGTCAAATTTACTTTGCTCAGCAAATATCATAGTTATATATTAGTATAATATTGTTATTAATTTATTATTCAAAAGCTTATTTAAGTTGTTAAACAGCTAATCTTTAGAATACTTGACACATAAGATCCACATTATTTTTCTTCTAAAATAAGAATAGAATGTATGTCTTCTCATAATGTTAAAGTGGGGTAATATCAGTTCTTAAGATGCATACTGCAAAAGACTGAGACAGGAGAATTGCTTGATCCAGGGAGGCAGAGGTTGCAGTGAGCCAAGATTCAGCCATCGCAATCTAGCCTGAGGAACAGAGAGAGACTCAGTCTCAAAAAAATAAAAAAGGTGCATACTGAGGAGAAGCATACAAGTTTTTCAGAAGCCAACCAGATTCAAGATATATGTCAAATTACATTCGTTTTTCCAATTATGTGAAGACAAATTAATTGTCACAGTGTTAGAGAAAAGCAAATCACCTTAGTCTCCTCAGAAATACCATGTGTAGCCAAAAAATAAATTAATTAATTAAATAAGATCTTAAAACCACCCACTCTTTTGTTAGTCCCTGTGTCTCCTGTACAGATACTATGCTTAAGGTGCTGTGTACTGACTGAAGTCTGGTGTGCCCAGAGTAAAAACACTTTCTTATCCTTCTCTATCTCTGAAAAGCTACAATATTCATCACCCTGGAAGGAACAGATATTTCAAGGGGAAACAGTAATTTGGAAAGACGGTTTGGATAACAGAACAGGGAGTCATTTTGTTTTTCTTGAGTCTCATTCAATATGGCTTAGAACTCAGGGAGTCCAGGTAAGTTGAGGCTCTTCTTTGGTGAAGGGATGAAAGACTTCGCAGGAAGCCAAGGACTGCGGTCGGAATATTCTCAGTCAAGAACCTCAAGGAATTGTTGCATGTTTTTATATTTTCTTGTCTTCTCCAAACATTTAGTTTAGTCTTACTGAAATATTTTCAGCTGTCCTATACTTCGTTAAAAAAATTAAGAGAGCCGGGCATGGTGGCTCACACCTGTAATTCCAGCACTTTGGGAGGCTAAGACGGGCAGATCACCTGAAGTCAGGAGTTCAAGACAATCTGGCCAACATAGTGAAACCTCACCTCTACTAAAAATACAAAATGAGGGGGGTGTGGTGGCACACACCTGTATTCCCCACTACTCTGAGGGCTGAGACAAGAATCGCCCGAACCCAGGAGGCAGACGCTGCAATGAGTTAAGATCGTGCAACTGCACTCCAGTCTGGGCAACAAGAGCAAAACTTCATCTCAAAAAAAAAAAAAAAAAAACGGTATTAAAAGAATGTCTTCCCAACCTCCTCCTCTTAGGCCAGAGGTTAAATAGAAGAAGCAACTTTCCTGAAATCAAGATAATAGTGACAGTGGTAATATTCTTAAAAACAAATAAATGTTTTTTCAAGTCGGAGTAGTGTGGGGACATGACCAGAATCTTTCTTCTGCACAAGAAAATATTTCCTCTATTGCCAACCTTAAAGGACCAGCATAATATGTTATTTAAAAAATCAGTGGGCTTGCTCTCCGTTGGAGAAACAAGTACTTTAAGCAGGAGATTTTTTTTCGGTTTTCAGTTTTTGGGGGTTTTTTGGCTTTAGTTTTTTTCATAACATCTTCATTCTAGATAGCAAGCTAATAACTAGAAGAACTGAATGAAAATTTTTCCTACATTTTAGAAGCAACCTTTCATGGATTGGCTTGTGGTTAGGACCTGCTTAAAAATGATATTTACAGATTCAGGACAACATCCAATCCATCAGAAAACCCTTTAGTTCTTCCTTTACCATATACTTGAAATCCAGCCACTTCTCAACAGCTCCCCTGGTATTACCTTGGTAATCTGCAGCAAAGGCCTCCTAACTCATTCGCCTTGTTATGCCCTTATCCCCTGCAGTCTATCTTCAGCCCAGCAGCCAGAACGATCATTTCAGTATAAGCCACATCATGCCGCTCTGATGAAATACCCAGAAATGTTTTTTCACATTAATCTTGGAAAATTCCTTTTGTGGCCTCAGAGCATATATAATCTACACTCCTTTCCCCACCTTTTACATCTACGAATCCTTTCCCCACTCTCTTGATTACTTTATTCATTCAGCTCCAGCCACCATGACTTCTGCATACTTGCTGCAATAGCAAATGTGCTTCCAGCAGCATGCCTTTTGTACTAATTGTTCCTTCTGCCTAGAAAAAAGAAAAAACAAAAACAAAAACAAAACCCTCTTCTCCAATGTATCTGTAAAGCTTCTTCAAATTTTTGATTGTAAAATTCCTCTTTCAAATTTTTTTTTTTT
This sequence comes from Sapajus apella, assembly GCF_009761245.1. Lineage (NCBI taxonomy): Eukaryota > Metazoa > Chordata > Mammalia > Primates > Cebidae > Sapajus > Sapajus apella. Next base: position 11,443,703 of record NW_022436979.1, on the reverse strand, counting down.
TTTTTTTTTTTTTTTGAGACGGAGTTTCACTCATGTTACCCAGGCTAGAGTGCAATGGCACGATCTCGGCTCACCGCAACCTCCGCCTCCTGGGTTCAGGCAATTCTCCTGCCTCAGCCTCCTGAGTAGCTGGGATTACAGGCACGCACCAACATGCCCAGCTAATTTTTTGTATTTTTAGTAGAGACGGGGTTTCACCATGTTGACCAGGATGGTCTCGATCTCTTGACCTCGTGATCCACCTGCCTCGGCCTCCCAAAGTGCTGGGATTACAGCCTTCAAATTTTTGATTGCCACCTTAACGAAGCTTACCTCAACCAAAGTACTTAAAATTGCAACTCTCCTTACCCACATCCAAACTCCCTAACTTGCTCTAATTTTCTATTTTCTAAGTTACGTGTATTTTTCTAATATGCAGCATAGCTTACTTATACATTATGCTCAGTTTTATCACCTATGATCTGCATTCCCCACTATAAGTTCATGAGTGAAGAAATTTTTGTTTTGTTTACGACTACATCTAAAGCATTTGGAACAGTGTCAAACATATAACAAACACTCAGTAAATTATTGCTCTAAAAAAACTATAGAACCAGCAGATACATGACCACCACAATCCTAACAAAGAATTCTACAACTGCTGCATAGAGCAGGTGGTCTCATTCATTATTTTAATCCATATTAATCGAGCCTTACTAGGATCCCAACAGAGTCCTAAGTGCTGGGAATATAATGAAGTAAAAAAGCTAACATGGTCCCTAACTACATACGCCCATGCAGGAGACACAAAAAAATTTAAAAATCTGAAAAGTAAGCTTAATTTGTTATAATACAGCCATAGGCAGGTATACCAGTGCTCAAGGGAGATTTGACTTAGGGAAGAATGCCAAACAGGCTTACCTAAGGAAGTCACAACTGAGCTGAATTCTGACTATACCAGTTTCACCTGGAGCTCACCAATGTGAAAAATACCATTTTTAAAAGTTGCTAATTATTTTTAAAGAACATTTTGTCATTTTGTATATGCAAATACATAAATTCATCTAAGCACAGAAGAAAATAATAGAAAGGAAAAACATAAAATGTATAGGTATAATCTTCAAGTTATGTACATACATAAATAAAGCCCTGAAACTTTTCCTCAGAGATAATAAGTCTTTGATAAATGGGAAGATTTACCATGAGTTTGGAAGAGGGCATCAACTACTGTGGTTCTTTTTAAAATAGTCTATATTTCCAATACAATTATAAGTTATTTATTTATGATAATTTTTTTAATTATAAACTTTACCTGAAAGAATAAGAGGCAATAATAGCTAAGAAAATTTGGAAAATAAAGAATAATGAGGAGGGACATGCATTTCTGGATATTGAAAAAATCATAAGCTATAAAATAATTAAAATTGGGGTATATAAGACAACACAGTATAATCAATCAGTATAATCATAACCTCTTACAATATCAGAGTTAACAGGCAAATTAATAGAATATAGTAAACTGCCATAAAATAGACTCTAACGGTGAGAAACATTGATTTCCTGTTGAAGGGACTATCACAAACCAGTGGAGAAGGAATGTAGTAAACAATAAATAATGTTAATGCCATAAACCAAAATCAGTTGCAAATAGACACAAAAGTGACTATTTCAATAAATTATTTTAAATATTTTAAATATTTATTGAAATAGTCACTTTTGTGTCTATTTGAAACTGATTTAAAGAAATATTTACTGCTAATTTGAAAGCAATTTGTTAATCATTTTAAAAAAAGCCATTATTAAAGAAAATGTTGATAGATCTGATAAAAAATAATTAAACCCAAATGTCAAAAAGAACATAAATTAACATAATTTTTTTTAATTGGAAGGTTATTTTTTAATGCCAAGGTTAATGTTGTATTCTCTCTCTTTCTCACACACACACAAGCACAGACACACTCTTAAATGTGAAAAATAAGGAAATCTAATAATGAATCAGCAATTAAACAAAAAAGTAACAAAATATAGTTGTTTAATGAATATATAGAGTATTCCATTTCTGTACTTATTACAGCAATTAAAGAAACATGCTTTAACATGTGGAAAATATTTTTTAAATATGATTTTGTGTTGATATGTTGGTACAGAGTATAAATTGGTTTGAACATCTGGAAAGCATTCAACAGTTTGTATCAAAATACTTACAAGTCCCTATATAATTTGACTTAATAATTCTTATTCTGATATATTTCCTAAGTATATCATCACGCATTTGGACATAAAAATATGTTAAAAATATCTTCATTATAATCTTGTGTACAGAAGAAGATAATGTAAATAAGTCAAAATCTCCATTATCAGAAAATAGTTAATTATGGCACCTCTATATAAAAGACCATTTTAGTCAGTATTAACAGATGTTTGAAAGATTTTCATGACATGAGAAAAATTTTACACTATAATATCAAGCTGGAAAATCACTATTTTCTTTTTCTGAGATGGAGTCTCCCTCTGTTGCCCAGGCTGGAGTGCAATGGTGTGAGGTCAGCTCACTGCAACCTCTGCCTCTGGGTTCAAGTGATTCTCCTGCCTCAGCCTCCCAAGTAGCTGGGATTACAGGCACGTGCCACCATGCCCAGCTAATTTTTGCATTTTTAGCAGAGACAGGGTTTTGCCATGTCTCTTAACTCCTGAGATCAAGCAATCTGGCCGTCTTGGCTTCCCAAAGTGCTGGGATTACAAGCATGAGCCACTGTGGCTGGCCTGAAAATCCTTATTTTAATTGTACTTAGAATTTGATCAAAATTTGGGCATAAAAAAATACCAACAGGAAATATACAAAAATGCAAATATGTTATGATGGCTCTATTTTGTGAGTATAAAGGTTTTTTTTTTAATTTTTACTTAATTTGTTCCCCATTTTCTAAAACTGGCCTCTATTCCTGTAATAAGCATGTACACTATAGCTGAACACGGCTTCTCTGAAAGCCATCTTCTTATGCCAATCGCATAAGACATATTCACGTTTTCTTATTTTCTGCTAGTTTACAATTATTAAAATGTGACTCCGGGATGCAGAATTACTTTAAATTTTATTTAAATGACAAAGCAAGTATTTTGCCACTACAAATACTACAATAAAATTGATATTTTTTGTTGGAGTATTTATTGTTGACATGGATGAGTTTTATGATTTATAAATAATAATTTTAGAACCATTAGTACATTCAATAAACTTTTTTCATAGTTCATTTCTTCCTCCAACTCTATCAAGTAAAAGATGTTCAAAATAACAAGTCTAACCAAAGTATTATTTACTCTTTTAAACTTCATACCTCTATAAGTCACCAATTTATTGGGATACATTTAGTAAAATAATGCAAATTTGAATTATAAATGAAACTTACGAATTTTAAAGAACATTTAAATTACAGACATACAGATCTACACAACACAAAACTACTTTATAAGTAGCCAGAAAAGTGAAAGTAATACTAATTAATTTGCTTACATTCGAATGCAAATTAAAACTAGAGTTTCTTTACATCACCATTTTTGTTTTATCTAGCAAGATCAGACTGATAAGAAATAAGCATCATTCTTTTGAAATGTGATATTACTTTTGAAAAACAAATATTGCAATAGTAAATTATATAGAACACTTTGGTGAAATCGTTTGTGAGGTTATCTTTCCTGTTCCCGTATGCCCCTTGTCCTCAAAAATCCAAATATTTTACTCTTTGATCAAGTTCACACACATTAAAACGAAGGTAATCATTCAGTTCAAATATTCCCCCCTTCTCCTCAGCCATTAACTCTTTTCCTTCTAATGTTTTAGCTTGCATAACAGCAAAATGGATTGAAAGAGCATCAACTGCCTCTTCTAATCTAAATTTCAGTTCCCTAATTGCTAGTTAGAAGCCTTCCTTTGATATTTTTTAAGAATCTGTTTCGTGGAAGTAAATTTGGAAGCACAATTTTTTATACATTACAGTCTTTTGAAAGATTGATTCAACAGACCTTCACATTTCTTTATTCTCATAGATGCTAGTTTAGAAACCGGCCATTTAATTTTTTTTTTTTTTTTTTACGGTATATATTGGTACAAGTTAGTTAGGTTTGCCCATCTGATTTTTATTCCAAATCTATTTCCCCTGAATAGTCAAAACTACTGGAGTAAAACATTTATTACTCCCTATTTTTGTTAGCTCTCAATCCTGTAGTTATGCATCACTTCTTTGAATTTCTCTCATTAAGATTAAAACACATATATGTTTTCATCTTATAAATATGTTTCATGTCATATCCTATTGGAATAGCTCAGATGATATTCATAAATGAACTTATCTTCGCAGTGCTTTTGCTCCCTTTTTTGTTTTTCTCTATTTCTCTTACTTAACTCAGCAACTTCAAAATGCAGAAATGATTGGATTTTCATTAATTCTGTTAAATAGGTTCATACACATTACAATGAGCAGCTATCACTTAGAAAATGTCAATAACCTTAGAAGTCACACCATGCTGATTCGCTTCCAGTGAAGCATGGAAAAAACTATTACTCCAGATTTATTGGCTATGCGTATTGGGAAGATTCAAAAACAATTAAGCTTTTGAATGTGGACAACAGCCATGAGGAGTATGGAAAGGGCACTATGTTGAAAGTAGGAGCTGCTTCTAAACATGGCTCTGATCAGCCCTGTGAACCTTGATAGGTCAGTAACATTCCCTGGACCTCTGTTTCATCTGTGAAAACAATATTTGGTCCCAATTTCACACTTTCTATTGTCAAAGAAATATACTTAAAAATAAAATCTTCTCCCAATCCAGAAAACTGCTCCAATAAGATAGAAAAGAAAACATAATTTTACTATTGAAAAGCATTAAACCAGGACGTGATGTACATCACAATAATTGCAAAGAGATTGCAAAAACAGAAAGAAATCTCATTTTATATAGCCAAGCAGATACAACCAGTTACATACATGTTCTCAAGTTAAACAGTAACTAATCCTCAAATTAAAGAAGTTGACAACCCCATTGTGACATATGTGACCACACATAGTTTGTCCTGGATTCTTGGTCCTTGGTCTGGCCATCTGTGTTTGCTGATTGGATTTATCCAAAGGAAAAATAAACTTCTCATATCTTTATGAAAAGTGGTCGTTTTTCAACACGGAGTGAGATGCCCACCGATATTAGGTTCTTACCCTCCCACAGAAAAGTTGGAGTAGCTTTGTAACTGGAGACCTCAGCTTTAAAAATATATTTTTAATCACCTATTCTCTTTTTCTTCCTTTCCTTCCCTCACCCCTTTATTCCTTACCTCTCTAGACACTCCCCTCCAGCAATGCACACTCACTTATTTTCTTCCTTAAGAAGCTCAAAAGGCTAATCTTTTGAAACAAGGCAGGGAGCCCTAATTGTATAATTCCCTTTAGGAGGAGTGGTGAACAATAAATCCACCACCATTGGGCTAAAGTCAAGATAATGCCAACCAGATCCTCAGATGGATGAGTACTCAAGATAGCCATCAGAAAAATACACTCAGACCTTGCCGTCTGCACCACTCCTGCAGGTCTCCCATATCCAGTCTCCCTTTTAAAACCTTATGATAAACTTTAAAATTTGAGATGGTCTTTGTGACTTGAGTTCAGCATCTTCACAAGCACTCTGGCATTTGATTCAAGTCAATTTTTCCCTCCACCAAACTTTGTCTCTCAAGACTGGCTTTTGACTGGTGGGCTGCTGGGCTTAGGTCCAGTTACACTTTCTTCCTTAAGGATGATTACATTTTCAAGAGATGGTTCTCAGATCTTTGAGAAGAACATTCCTGGGTCCTGAGGCTGCCAGGGCTTCTTTAGCTTTTTAAAATTGAAATACATTTTTAAAGAAAGAGAAAGAATATAAAAGTTGTCTAAATTAAATTATCTGAGAAAAAAAGAGTGGGAAGAAGTCTTTTTCCTTATTTTCAACAGAAAGTATTGAATCTCTTATTTTTAATTTGAATTTGTCCCTGCACTATAAAATCTCAACATTGTAAATGAGCACAAGTCAGTCTAAGCAAGTAGAAGAATTACTCCTTGAATCGCTAAATTCACTGATGTTTATTTCAAAAACTGCTATCTTACAGAGAATATATCACCATTCAGAAGGGTGATCTGAATATCACTTAAGAATGTGAGTAGGGCTCTTTTTCCGGCTGGAACCATGGAGGGTGTAGAAGAGAAGAAGAAGAAGAAGAAGGTTCCTGCTGTGCCGGAAACCCTTAAGAAAAAGCGAAGGAATTTCGCAGAGCTGAAGATTAAGCGCCTGAGAAAGAAGTTTGCCCAAAAGATGCTTCGAAAGGCAAGGAGGAAGCTTATCTATGAAAAAGCGAAGCATTATCACAAGGAATATAGGCAGATGTACAGAACTGAAATTCGAATGGGGAGGATGGCAAGGAAAGCTGGCAACTTCTATGTACCTGCAGAACTCAAACTGGCGTTTGTCATCAGGATCAGAGGTATCAATGGTGTGAGCCCAAAGATCCGAAAGTGTTGCAGCTTCCTCGCCTTCGTCAAATCTTCAATGGAACCTTTGTGAAGCTCAACAAGGCTTCAATTAACATGCTGCGGATTGTAGAGCCATATATTGCATGGGGGTACCCAAATCTGAAGTCAGTAAATGAACTAATCTACAAACGTGGTTATGGCAAAATCAAAAAGAAGCTAATTGCTTTGACAGATAACGCTCTGATTGCTCGATCTCTTGGAAAATACGGCATCATCTGCACGGAGGATCTGATTCATGAGATCTATACTGTTGGAAAACGCTTCAAAGAAGCAAATAACTTCCTGTGGCCCTTTAAATTATCTTCTCCACGGGGCGGAATGAAGAAAAAGACCACCCATTTTGTAGAAGGTGGAGATGCAGGCAACAGGGAGGATCAGATCAACAGGCTTATTAGAAGAATGAACTAAGGTGTCTCCCATGATTATTTTTCTAAGCTGGTCAGTTAATAAACAGTACCTGCTCTCAACTGAAAAAAAAAAAAAAAAAGAATGTGAGTAGGATATCATGTACCAGATCATATAAATTATTAATTTTGAATAATTCCTTGACACTTTGTAAGTGGAGTTATGCTTATAATTTTTTCTCAGGGTCCCTGGAAAGGGATAAAGCACTGTTTGGAGCAGGAGGGTGGCAAATGGAGTGTTCCGTGCAGATCAGACCTCTAAATGCCTTGGTCCAGGGCTCAGCCCTCAGACAACTTTTATTCTCTAACTAGATTCCAGGATCCAGGCTTTAAATGTTTTCTATATTTTAATGATTCTCAAATTTACATCTCTTCTCTGACCCCAATTTCTACCCTGTGAAGTCTCATAAATCCAACTGCCTGAACAATATTTCTGCTCTTAACGGTGCAAAGGCAAGCACCTCGGTGCCTTCCACTCCCGTTCTAAGGCGCATATGCATCCTAGGAAACAGCAGCACCACTCCTCCAGCCATGCAGAGCAAAGGCTTATGAATCACACCTCCCCTGCCAACTCACCAGTGAGTTCTAGTAAGTTCTTGCAAAAGTAATTGCAGTTTTGGCCATTGAAAGTACTGGCAAAACCATAACAGTTTTAATCTACATTTAAAATATAATTGAAATTCAGTCACGTCTCATTGACTCACCACTACCACTCAGATCCAAGCTGCCGTAATCTCTTCATAAAATCACTCACTCCTCCCAGAATCAAGGTGACCTTTTAAAAACGTAAATCAGGTCCTGTCACTTCCCTGCTGAAGATCATTGCATTAGTCTGTTCTCAGGCTGCTAATAAAGACACACCCAAGACTGGGTAATTTATAAGGAAAAAGAGGTTTCATGGACTCACAATTCCATGAGGCTGGGGAGGCCTCACAATCACAGCAGAGGTGAATGAGGAACAAAGTCACTTCTTACATGGCAGCAGGCAAGAGAGTGTATGCAGGGGAACCGCCCTTTGTAAAACCATCAGAATCTCACGAGACTTATTCACTATCACGAGAACAGCACGGGAAAAACAACCCCCATGATTCAATTACCTCCCACTGGGTCCCTCCCATGACATGTGAGGATTGTGGGAACTACAATTCAATATGAGATTTGGATGGGGACACAACCAAACCATATCAATCACCTAATAGCTTCCCATCAAAGTTCTTGCTAAGTGAAATAAAGCAGTCACAAAAAGACAAATACTGTATGATTCACATGAGGCATCTAATGTAGTTAAATGCATAGAAACAGAAAGTAAATTGCTTGTGACCAGGGGAATAGGGGGGAGTTGTTTCACAAAGTGAAAAAATTCCAGAGATCTATTTCACAGTGATGTGAATGTACTTAATACAGCTGAACTGTACACCAAAAATGGTTAAGATTGTAAATTATATGTTTTGTGATTTTTACCACAATAATAACATAAGCTTTTGCCAGGGTCTATAATGTCCTAAGGACATGTATATCTGTGTTTAAGAGAAAAACCTCCGGAATGGTGATGAGACAGAAAAAAATAAAATACACTAGAGTAAGAGTATAGCAATGGCAGATCAATTATGAAAGGTCCAGTATAGTGACAAGACCATCAGAAGGAGGGTTAGAGGGAGGAAGGGTAGAGGAAGAACAGGAGGGGCCACTCTAATTCTAGAGTAGCCAGTAGTCATTTTAAAGCTCCATAGGCTTTTAATTAATCATAGATCTTCATTAATAATGCTGGTAGTATTTAGTTAGATCTATGTTCCCTTCTAAAACCTTAAGAAAAAGAATGGATCTGTTACTCACTTTTCATTGATGAAACAAACCACAGATTTATTTGGAAGAACAATGTGATAATACACAGCAATGTGTCATTTAGACAGAAAATGCTACTCAGCCTCTGAGGAAGTATACAGTAACTTGTTTCTAAGATTTGTTTTATTTTTCACAATATTCAGGAGCTTTCTTTTCAAAAAAAAAAAGGATGGGCTATTGTTTGGTCTAAGTACAGAAGTACGCACTTAATAAATGTTGATGTCTTATAAAGTTTTAAAAATATAGGTATTTTGTTCTAATTTTTTGTGTGTGCAATTTTGTACAAGGGAATTTTTGTGCCTGTTCTGTACTGTCACTTTAGTGACCTTTCTACTCCTCTTAAAAGCTTCATGGAACCTTTGAGGAAAGAAGGCGGCACTCACAGTAGACTGTTTAACATACGTAAAGAAACATATTTAGTTTTAGTTGAGATAAATTTCATGTAAACCACATCACTACAACCCCAACATGTACACCTTGACACTCAACCGTGCCTGCAACAAGAAAAAAATACTGTAGTCAGAAGAAATGCTTTATTACATGTTCTGTGTACTTTAAGGTGCTGACGATTTAATAATTCTGCTGCCTCAGAAGTAGGTTAACTACTTAAAGTTGTGTAAATGTTACTGATTATTTCTGTTGCTTTTTCATACAATTAACATAAACTTGATCTATGTTGGTAATTTAAAAAAAAAACACACACAAAGGATCTTAGGCAGCATTAAAAATGCTGATCTGCAATTTGCTCCCAGGAATGCAGAAGCTCATTCTCACATACCCTGAGGGTGAGCAAGTTTAGTACATTTTAATAAACTCACAAGTTAAATTCTGTAAAAGAGAACCATTAGAAATTAATGTTAAACTCCAAACAGGTTTGGGTGTACCATATTAGATCATAAGTGATATGCAAATGCTTGTTTTTAGCAAATCCCCAGTGTCACAGTTTATAAAACGATTTTCAAATGTTAGGCACCTGAAAGAAGTATTCACAAAACTACTCAATTACAGTTGAACTAGAAACAAGGAATAAGAATATGAAATTTCTAAAGTCTGTGATGCAAGGTATAGTTCTTAAAACCAAAGGTATGTAAAATCATCTAAGGAGGAGCTGAAACATAGCAAGGACTGGTGACTGGATCCCAGAAACTCTTTTTCAATTGTTCTGAGACTGGGCTGCTGATTTAGAGACTGACTCAATTATGATTACATTATAAGGCCAGAATACTCAGACTTTGGTGTTGCATACCTATCCTTCTCACAACAACACACAAAAACCACACTAAGGACAGAAAATACCTCGGTTATTCCACTTTTTCCAATATCTTATGATAGTATTGTCTAATCAGAGTCCTTTGTAAATTCAGTTATGAAAAGCATTGGGACTTAACCAATGAATACTCTGGGGGAAGGGGGAAAGAGTTGGAACTAAAAGGAGAAGGCACAAATTCTGGGATAAAATGCTGAAAAAATTTGATGTCAAACTGATTTTGGCCTTACCTTCTAGACATTTCCCAATGGATGAGTGCACTTGTCCAGCTCCAGTATGTTGGCAATTCTCTGCAATCTCCAGGTAACAGGGGTGGTAGTTAAGAGACAACCCCTTTGCCTTCTCTCTACAAACTGTTTTGTCCCTGAATGAAATGAACCCCAGGTTGTGCTAATTTCAGATGGACACTTAGAAATGGATATAGAAATGAATTCACTTAATTCTTGAGGTGAAGAAGGAAAACATATACTTCAGATACACTAAAACAGAATTGTGAACAGAATAAGATATAAGCATGCATTAGCAATATTGCAGTTTCTGTTCTGGATCGCCACCATAAAGCAAATATCATAATAAAGTGAATCACACAAAATTTTGGTTTTACAGTGTACACATGTAACTGAATCTCAGGTTCAGTGACTGGCTTCTTATAGTCCAATTAATAAGAGTGAGGTCTGATATAAAGAAAGTGACTATTTTTGTTTTTTCTTTTGTTTCAGACGGAGTCTCACACTATCACCCAGGCTGGAGTGCAGTGGCACAATCTCAGCTCACTGTAACCTCTGACTCCCTGGTTCAAGTAATTCTCATGCTTCAGCCTCCCAAGTAGCTGGGACTATAGGCATGCACCACCACGCCCAGCTAATTTTTGTATATTTCAGGAGAGTCAGGGTTTCATCATGTTGGCCCAGCTAGTCTTGAGCTTCTGACCTCAATACCTAGGCCTTGCAAAGTGTGGGATTACAGGCATCTGGCTGAAAGTGACTTTTTATCCCAAAGCTTAGCTTAAAGGAAGAGAGACAGGCTCCTGCCTTTGAGAGTGCCACTTCACCTTTGGGTGAACACAGGGTCTTTCACAGCAGGACTTGGCATGAACAGCATTCAGGGAAGGGAGTGAGCAGGTGGGGGTCTACGTGACACACTTCAGTGCCTTTTCTACTGGGTGGTTAAGTTGGTGCCATTACGGGAAGAACTAGGCTATAAAGAGGCCATTGTCTCAAGATATTCTCCAGGTGGGACAGAGTTTTCTGGTGAGCATATTTTAAGTTATTATATTAGTCCATCCTCGTGCTGCTAATAAAGGCGTACCCAAGACTGGGTAATTTCTGAGGGAAAGAGGATTAATGGACTCACAGTTCCACATGGCTGGGGATACCTCACAATCATGGTGGAAGGTTAAGGTTGAGCAAAGTCACATCTTACATGGTGGCAAACAAGAGAGCTTGTGCAGGGGAACTCCTATTTATAAAACCATCAGATCTCATGAGACTTATTCACTATCATGAGAACAGTATGGGGGAACCTGCCCCCAGGATTCAATTACCTCCACTTGGTCCCACCCTTGACATGTGGGGATTATTACAACTCAGCGTGAGCTTTGTGAGGGGACACAGCCAAACCATATCAGTTATAAACTGACTGTTGTCTCTTGAGGCAATCTCCTGGTGGGAGAGAGCTCTGGCTCTAAAGCTTCTAAGTAAGTACGTAGTTAGATAAGCTTGCCCTGTAGTAAGTGTCTGGTGAAGAGAAGTTAAAGGTTATAACTGAATTTCTAGAGTGAAATAGGAAGTAGGGAACAGGGGAAAAGGAGAAAAGAGAAAAGAAAATATACAATTAAAAAATATTTCTTTTAGGAAAAAATGGGTGAACTCAGTTGTTACATAGGAGTGACATTTATAGAACACTGTGGTTTGCTAAGTGTGGCATAGCATTATGTTTAAAAAACAATGTACATACCTTAATTTTAAAACGCTTTATTGCTAAAAAATTCTAATGATCATCTGAGTCTTCAGTAAGTCATAATGTTTTTGCTGGTGGGAGGTCTTGCCTCAGTGTTGATGGCTGCTGACTGATCAGGGTGGTGATTACTGAAGATTGGTGTGGCTATGGCAATTTCTTAAAATAAGACAAAGACAAAGTTTGCTGCATTGGTTGACCCTTTCTTTAATCAAAGATTTTTTTCAGTAGCATGTGATGCTGATTAATAACATTTTACCCACAGTAGAAGTTATTTCCAAATTGGAGTCAATCTTTTTAATCCCAGTCCTGGCTTTATCAACTTTATGAAATAATCTAAATTCTTTGTTGTAATTAAAAAAAAAAAAAAAAAAGTCTTCACCTGGAGTGGATTTCACCTCAAGAAACCACTTTCTTTGCTCATCCATAAAAAGCAGCTCCTCATTTATGTATTATCATAAGATTTCAGCAATTCAGTCACATCTTCCAGCTCCATTTCTAACCCTAGTTCTCTTGCTATTTCCATCACATCTGCTGTGTCTACTTGTACTGAAGTCTTGAAACCCTCAAAGGCATCCCTGAGGATTGGAATCAGCTTCTTACAAACTCTTATTAGTGTTAGTATTTTGTCCTCCTCTCATTAATCATGAATGTTTTTAATGACATCTAGAATAGTCAATCCTTTCCAGAAGGTTTTCAACTAACTTTTCCCAGATTTATCAGAGGAATCACTGTGAAAGCTATAGCCTAACAGAATGTAATTCTTAAATAATAAGACTTGAAAGTCCAAGTTACTCCTTGATCCTTGGGCTACAGAACGGATGCTGTGTTAGCAGGCACGAAAACAACATTAATCCCCTTATACATCTCTATCAGAGCTTTTGAGTGACCAAGTGCATTCTCAATGAACAGTAATATTTTGAACAGATTTTTTTTTAGCAGTAGGTCTAAACAGTGTGCTTAAAATATTCAGGATATAAATAAATATTCAGTCATTCAGATTTTGTTGTTACATTTATGGAGCACAGGCAGAGTAGATTTTGTATAATTCTTAAGGACCCTAGGATCTTTGGAGTGGCAAATAAGCATTGGTTTCAACTCAGAGTCACTAGTTGCATTATCTCCTAACCAGAGAATCAGTCTATCCTTTTAAGCTTTGAAGACAAGCATTGATGTCTCCTCTTTTAGCTATGAAAGTCCTAGACGGCATCTTTTTTGAATAGAAGGCTGTTTTATCTACATTGAAAATATACAGTTTAGTATAACCACCTTCACCAGTTATCTAAACTAGTTCTCCTGAATAACTTGCTGCAGCTTCTCCATCAGCACTTGCTACTTCACCTTGTACTTTCATGTTATAAAGATGGTTTTTTTCTCAAACCTCATGAGTCAACCTCTGCTAACTTCCAGCTTTTCTTCTGCAGCTTCTTCATCTTGCTCAGTCTTCATTTAATTAGAGTCAGAGGCTTGCTCTGGATTGGGTTTGGCTTAAGGGGGTTGTGGTAGCAGCTTTGATCTTCCATCCAGATCACTCAAACTCTCTCCATATGTGCAGTAAGGCTGTTTTGCTTTTTTGTCATTTATGTGGTAATTGGAGTATCACTTTTAATTTCGTCCCAGAACTTTTTCTGTGCATTCACAACTTATGTTATGTACAAAGAAAAAAACCCAAACTAATACTAGAGATTCCACGGTTTCAACTTAAAGTCACCAGCTATTTTTATGTCCTATTCCCCAAATCCTAAAAAATTATTTTGCTGTAAATACCCTCATTGAAAATCAACCTTATGGACTTCCACTTCAGGAGATTTTGGATTTTCTAATATTGAATCTGCCTCTCTGTAGTAAATAAATAGGAAATTTGACAAAATATTTAAGGAAACTGTTTTGAGACATAGGTAACATGGAGGACAAGATTATAATCCTTAAAGGAAGGATAAAATTTAAAGTGGTGAGTACTACAATAACCCCAGCTTTCTGCCTGGAGGCAAATCGATCTCTCTCAGTTGAGGAGAAAGAGATTAGAGTTTCAATATGCTGAGGCAGCTGGAACAGCTGGAACACTGAAGGAGAGAAAGCTACACAGAGAAAGGGTTAAGAAATCTGCTTAAAGTTCCCTTTAAGTTTATTGGTAAACACTAACATTCACAGAGAAAGAGTGAAATTCCATAAGTCCAGATGAAGAATACTAGAAACCTATAAGCTGAACAGTGCTCAGAAGTCACCCAGGAAAGGCGACCATTTGAGTTCTAACCATCCAGAACAGTTCACCTTCATTGAAGATTCAGTAAAGACCCCAGAATGGCAACACTGTACTGCATAAAGTTTAACTATCCCTATGTAAAGGCTATTTTATAGCCACCTATGGCAAGCAGAGTTCTAAGATAGTCTCTGAAATGTCTGCCCTCTGTCATGAATGGTTTTTATAATCCCCTCTCCTTGAGGGCAGATGGACTATGTGGCCTTGAGATATCTGACCCCTTGATTAGGTTGCCTTATATGTCAAATGGTCATGGTGAAGTCAACCTCATGATTACATTACATATATATAAGACTGATATAGCAGACTAAAGGGATACTAGAAGTCAAAGGGGTGCACCCATCCCTCCATACCTGAAAGAAGGCAAATGACATTGTTATGAACTGCTAATGGGGGCCACTGGCAGCATCTAGATGCCAAGTGATCCTCAGCTGACAGCTAATGAGTAAATGAAAACCTCAGCTATAAAGGCACCAGGAAATGAATTCTACCAGCAAGCAATGAACTTGGAACAATGAACAATGAACCCTGGATAAGAATTGCAACCCAGACCATTGCCTTTATATCACCCTGAGCAGAAGACCTAGCTAATCCTTGCCCCAACTCCTGCATCAAGGAAACTATGAGATATTAAATTTGTAAACTATGAAATGTGTGGTAATTTACTACACAGCAATAGGACACTAATATGCCATCCTAACAACGCTTAAAAGCAGGTCTTGATGAATCAGGCTTGTCCACAAGTAATTTAAATGCCTGCATAAACAAATTGGAACAAAATGCAATGCCTCAATATTCAAATATCCAGTTTCTACTAAAAACCTACAAAGTATGCCAAATGCAGGGAACCAAGATCATAATTGGAAAAAAAGTAGTCAATAGAGGCAGACCAAGAAATAACAGAAATAGTGGTTTTAACCAATGAAGATTTTGAAACAATTGCTATTTAGTATCATCAAGGGTGTAAAGGAAAACATGAACGCAATGAACAAATAAATATAAGAATTTTAAAGAACCAAAAAGAATTATTAAAGCTGAAATCCAATATGTAAAATGAGCAATTCAATAGATATGCTTAAAAATGATTTAACATTGTATGGGAAATGCTTACTTATCTTGAAGATATGGCAATACAAACCATCTAAACTATAGCACAGAAAGAAAAATCTGAAAAAAATAAGCAGAGCCTCAGGGTTAATATACAGTTAGTTAGTATGTATTAGTGTTCCACAAAGTATAATTGGCAAGCAGAAAAAGAGGAGAAAGTTGAGAAATAGATGAACACATTTGAAAAATAATTGCCATTTGTTTCTAAACTGGTAAAATTTATAAATTCAAAACAAAGCTCATTAAACCTCAATATATACAAATACAAAAATTTGTGAAATAAATGTGAAAATAAATAATTCACACTGAAACACAAACAATAATTGTATTATTGATGAATTCAACCAACCACTTAACAAATAAGTATTCTACACTTATTTATAATTTTAAAACTCTCAGCAATCTATGAATAAAAATGAGCTTCCATAAAATGATAAAAGTAGAAAATAATAAAGTAGACAATAAAAAACAATATTGAAAATAAATGACACTGAGTGTTTGAAAAAATAAAATGTATAAAGCTCAAACCAGATTGATCAAAAAAGAGAGGATGTAAATTATCAGTAAAAGGAGAAACATCACTGCAGATACTACAGACATCAAAAGGCTAATAGGGAATTTTATAAACAGTAATAATAAGCCAATACATGTGACAACTTAGTTGAATTAGACATCTTTCTTAAAAGATACAAAAACTGACTCAAGAAAAAAATGGATAATCAGTAGAGCCTTATAGTTATTAAATAAATTTGATGCTTAATTTCTTAAAGTCTCATGAAAAAATAAAACAGCATTTAACAACTCCTAGGTCCATATGACTTCACCTGTGAGACATAGCGAAAAAAAAAAACAAAGAAAGAAATAGCCAACAACCATTTATGATAGAAAGTCCCAGAAAATCAGGGGTAAAAAGGAATTTCCTTAACTGGATAAATAAAAAAATTTACAGTCTAAGATAGAAAAACAGTAATTTCCCCCTAAGATCAGAAATAAAGCAAAAATATCCACTATTATCAATTCCATTTAACACTGCTATAGTTTAAAAAGAGAAAAAAAATGAAACAAATTTATCCACAGATTGGAAATGACTTCATAATCTTGCGTATTAAAAATCTGAAGAAATGTATATGAAAGTCACCAAAATAAAAAAGTAAATTTCGCAAGATAAGAACATACAGTTAATTAAAATTGTTATATTTTCATATAAAAACAATGTAAAATTGGAATATTAAATTTAAAATTAAGTTATTTTATTATATTATCCAGAAACATAAATATTAAGAATAAATTTAACAAACTTGAGCAAGATGTACAGGGAAGTTTCAAAATAGTACTGAGAAGTATCAAAGAATGAATGGAGAGATATACCATGTTCAGGAATCAAAGTATCAAAATTGTTTAGATGTCAACTATCTCAAAGTTGATCTTTAGAATCAAAGCCATCCCATTCAAACTGCAAGAGGTGTTTTGTAGAAATTTAGAGGCTGATTCTAAAATTTATATAAACATTTAAAGGATCAAGAAGAGTCACAACAGTTTTGAAAAAAAAGTAACCAATTTAGAGGACTTTTACTTTTAAGTTTTACTTATTGAAATTGAAACACAGATCTACACCAAGAGTTGTAATGAATGTTCTTAACAACTTCATTTTTAGGCAGCCAAATAGTGGAACCAATCTAACTGTCCATCAATGTGTGAACAGATAAAGAAAAAAAAATGTAGTAAACCCGTAAGAAAACTCTTAGCTACAAAAAGAATAAAACACATAATATATTATCCAAACATTTTTAAAGCATCATACTAAGTGAAAGTCAGACTCACAATAGATCACAATGTATGATTCCATTTATATAAAATTCTATAACGAAGAATATCTTAGCCTGGGGCTGGATAAGAGAATTCATTGGCAAGTGGCACAAGGCAATTTTGTGGATTCACAGAAATGTTCTGTAAATTCATTGTCGTGGTGGTCACATGGATACACACATTTTCAGCAATCATCACACTGTACACAGAAATGGGTATATTTTACTGTATGTAAATTGTACATTAACAAAGTTGACCTTAAAAAATCAGAGAAGGAATGAAAGACACAGGGACATTGTAGAGTAAGGTTTACAGAAGTGTCAAGTGTGTTTCATTATGTAGCAACTTAAAATTTTTTCTGTATTATTTTATTTAGTTACTATTGTAATACAAACGTCTCAAGTCCCAAGACCTCAAGGGTTATTCTTAATTTAAAAACAAAAACAAATAAATATAACCCCCATATTCCTTGTGAAAATTAATTGGTCCTTCACAATATTTTTACAACATTCATATGGTATCTGATAAGAACATTTCAAACTCCCTGCCTCATGTTCCTCAAGCTCTCTCTGCTCTACTGACCCAAAATCTGGACACAGACTTCTTTCACCCTCATTTCTGCAAGACATGAGGAAAGAGTGTAACAGTGGGAAAAAGGTTTTACTGAACCACTGGAGGCAATGAAGCAAATAACAAAACCAACAAAACACAGCATAACACTGAATAGCCAACATCACTAATTTTTAAAGACTGAGCTCTCTCCTTGTCATTACTTGTTCCCACTTCATAACTTGCTACCATGCTATTGCATCCCATTTTCCCATATTTTTTCTTTTTCTATCCCTGTGACTTGGGATAGAGAAATAGAAAAACTCAAAACATCTTCTACTTTGTTATAAAAACCGTCTATCTAGATTTTCTTAGTCTATTCCATAGTACATTCATTCAACAACCTTTATATGAACATCAAGAGCTCCACACACTGTAAATAAACTTACAAAGTTTTAAAATCACAATTTTTAATTAATACCTTCACAGCCCTAAATGAAATTTATAGTAAAATAATTTGTGTTTTTTCAAATGAACCCATATAAACAGAAGCCGTGATAAAGTTAGAAAAGTTAGAAGGAAAATATATATTCTCACCTTTCGAAGTAATCATTCACCAACACATTATTTTTTCCCAATCTCCTAAATTAATATCATTGACTTGCTTTCATGGTGACAGGTGAAAACCAAGGTTCCTGAGGATTGTTGCTGAGTCTATGAGCTGGAAAATACACACAGACACACACAGAAACCCAGATAGAATGAGAGGAATATATTTTCAATGACTTATTCTCAACAAACATCTATGTTTAGGACCTGTGCAGAAAGGGACAAAATGATGGGTAAGACTAACGATAAGTTATCAAAGAAATTGTAAAACAATTAATATGGAGTGTTCCAAGGAAAAACAGAAAAAAAAGAACAATTGTCATCTGCTGCAGAAAAATCCAGTAGGATGAATAAGGAAATGAAAAAGTTATCACTTACTATATTAAAAGGGTTTGTGCTGTCTGTAACAAACACCTTTAGGAACATGTATCCAGTTTATGACATTTCTCTTCCTGTGAGAATCATCCTTTATCAACCTATACATTGGGATGGGTACCTTTGGTCATATTTATACTATGATTCATTAACATAATTTGAAAGTTGGCTGCATTGTGCTGTTATAATAACATTATCTCAGAAAACAGATTTCCAGGAACTAGATTGTCAATATCAAGATGTCTAAAACAGGAGTTCTAAAACTGATCCTAACCTCACACTTACTATCTCAATAAATGGAACCAATCTACACACAATATATTCATCTACTCATTTATTCAAACTTATTTAAAATGTGTACTCTAACAACTTGCAGAATGGAAGAGAAAATTTGCAAACTAGGCATCTGTCAGGGTCCTTAGCTTCAGAATTTACAAGGAACTCAAGCAATTCAACAACAACAAAAGCATAACACTATTAAAAAGTGAGCAAAAGACATGAGTAGACATTTTTCAAAAGAATACATACAAATTGCCAATAAGCTTACGAAAAAACACTCATCACTAATCATCAGAGACATGCAAATTAAACTCAGGACGAAATATAATCTTACATCAATCCCCACATGGCCATTATTTAAAATTCTGAACATAACAGATGTTGGCAAGGATGTATAGAAAAGGGTACACTTATACGCTATTGGTGGAAATGTACATTAGTACAATCTCTATGGAAAACAATATGAAGATTTGTCAAAGAACTATAAGTAGAACTACCATTCAGTACAACAATTTTACTACTGGATATCTACCCAAAGGAAAATAATTATATCAAAAAGATACCTGTACTCAGAAGTTTATTGTAGCACTAGTCACAATAACAAAGGTGTGGACTCAATTTAAGTGTTCATGAATGGATGATTGAATGAAGACAATGTGGAAAATATACACCATGAATTACTATGTAGCTATAAAAAAGAATGAAATCATGTCCATTACAGCCACATGAATGGAACTGGAGGCGGTTAGCTTAAGTGAAACAACTCAGAAGCAGGCAGTCAAATACCACATATTCTTACTTATAAATGGGAGCTAAGTAACATACATTCATGGACATGGAGTGGAATAATAGACATTGGAGACCAAGAAGCGTAGGATGGGGGAAAAGGGGGTAAAGGATGAGAAATTACTTAATAGATAAAACATACATTATTTAGGTAATGCCTATGCGGAAAGCTCAGACCTCACCACGGTGCAATATATCCATGCAACAAAATTCTACTTGTACCCTTTAAATTTATGCAAATTTTGAAAAGTGTATTCTATTTGTAGTGCACAAAATATGGTATATATTGTTTTATTAATTTTATTGTTCAAATCCTTTATTTTTATATTTTATGTATTTCATAGTATTTTAATTACTGATCTATTAATAATTCATCCAGTAATTGTGGGTTTATCTATTTATTTTAGATTTTCAATGGTTTTTGTTATAAACATTTTGCTGTGCTATTACTTATCACAGTTTTATGATGGGATTGTCTTCATTATGAATTGTATCTGAAGCAGGTAAGGCACATAAAAGATCTTCATGATCCCTGCTGCACAGAGCAAAAGAGTGAGTGATTATTATTAACTTTTAGCAACAAAAAATTACTATCCTTGGTTCATTTTATTTAATAAGCATCCGTTGCCTGCACTTTTCACTATCTTTGGTGTTGATGATAATCTCTATTCCCAAGGTTCACATTTTAATAAGACTCATTACAGCTTTACTGTGGAATATACCTTTTCTCAATATAAATATAATATCAATATATTACTCTTTCTATTCTTTTGAATTGTGTTTTGTTCATCACTAATGAAAAAATACTAATGAAAGTGAGGTTTATCATTCTTTCAAAACTTTAAGTGTAACTATGCTTTAAGTTTTTCCATTATGAGCCGTATGTAATTGAATTTCCTTTAGTTTTGTTTATAATACAATCTCAAAGCATTCTGTTACAATAGGGGACTTTATCAATTAACATTTAGAGCAATAATTGATGGCTTTGGTTACATTTCTATTTTCTTGTTTTAGGTTTATTTATCAGCCTTCCTAATTGTTTCATTTATTTTCTCTCTATAATTATGTGTACTAAGCTATTATTACTTCTATTATCTGCAAAGACTTGAAAGTCAAACTTTTTAAAAATTCTAGTGTTATTTGTAAGTTTTCCAAAACCTACATGAATTTACTTCTCTTAATATGAAAGTTAAACACACAAAAATGTTGACCTTCTTTTCTTTCCTGCTGGAGAGAAAAATATCTTTTCTTTTTCTACATCTCATGTACTTCTATTTTTCATGAATTCAATCTTGAAATGCCAAACTAAATAATCACTATTATATTTTTAAGGAATCATAAATATTTCCCTTTTGTTTTAACCAAATGAGAACAAAAGAGGATTAGATTTGTCATTTCATGTTACTTTTTCAGTGCTCATGAGTAGGTCTTTCAAACTTTGATGTACATGTTTTTGAATTATTCGGTTATATTCATCTCAAAGGCACTTGCTCAGTAGGAGTAAATCATGGAATCAACCACTCTTCTGCCACCATGCCAGCACCCTGGAAGCCATTAGATTTCTGAGAAAGTCATTTTTTTCTTGTTGTATTTACAGTAAACATCAACTTGCTTGACTGTCAACATTTTGTTTAAAAGCTGTCTTCTCTCAATATGTTATCATTAGTTATTTTTCCATTGTCTTCTGGAACACTATGTTATAGAAGACTATTACTATAATTTTTTTAAGTAACCAGAGTTTTCCTATTGTTACTTTTCTGCTTGAGAGCCAATAGGATTTTCTTTTTCTTTTTCCTGCGATTGAGGATGCCACTAATCTATCTCTAGGTAAGGGTCCATCCTAAATTTTGCCTAGAAAACAGCAATCCCTTTTTCCCTCGAGATTTTATTTTTACTTTATTACAGTTATATTTATTCATATTTAACATTTGTTTGGTATCTCTTTACTCATTTTTGAATTAGGATTTTTTTATTTAGATCTGACTTTTGCCAACAAAATAATGTTAATTTTTTTCTAATCACCCACTCCTAACTCTCAACTCCATGTAATAACTGGAAAATATTTTTCTCAAATCTAAAACCAGAGGTAAATTGTTGCACCACTACCTTTAATCCTGTATCCAATAATTAGCTCCGGATCGTTCTACAGTGCCTATACTGCACTATAGACTTTTGTCTAAGACTTTAAAATGGGAATAACTGAAAAATAAAAGCAGTGGTCCCAAACTCTTTTGATCACAATTCTCTAATAGGGAAATAAGAAAGCACATCGTATGTGGAAGGTAGTGTATTAATATGTTACTCTGTTCCTTTCCTATTTCACTAGAGATTTTGTGAGTGGCTGCATGTTTTTTAGTTTACGCATCCACTTTAACCCAAGCTAGACAGTAGGTAAGTAAAAATCTGTTGCCTATCTTCTTATTCCCCTCAAGGCAAGCATAGCCAAGAGTCATGTTATCATTCCAGCCCCATGCACTTTTCATTTAATTCTAGCATGGGTTGACGACTATTTTTAAGTTTCATTGTCATGGTGTATTTTCATCACTTCCGTGTGTAATGGAACAGAAAAGAATCCTCATGAGTTCTGCTTGAACATAATATCTGGACTATCGTATATGAATATTTCAAATGTCAACTTCTAGAACAAATGTCTGATTATGTCATCCCCCCAGGACAAATCCTTTAGTGACCCTAATCACCTACAGAATGGAATTCAGACTCTTCAGTGGGAAAAGCATGGTTGTTCATGATCAGGCTTCTGCTCTCCATTTCAGCATCATCTCTGGTCACCATGCCAGACATACACTGGCATCGTATACTTAGAAACTAATTTACTCCCCCAAACACAAATTTCTCTTATGCTATTTTGTCTTGGCATGTAATGATTCTTCCATAAGAAATGAAGACTGTCAGCTTCTTTCCACTGTTGTCTGCTTGACCAATAAGAAGTTGTTGTTCAAGGGAGTAAATATGTTAGTCATCATAAGAAATGGACCCCCAGTCTACTACCAGCCTATTATATATATGAACTAAGATATGTGTGTGTAAGTATACATACATATGATTATATGATGTACAACATAATAGGGCTTTAAAGGAACAAAAATATCACTTGGACAGTTTTCTCCCTCTCATAACCATGCTATGTATGTATCTGTTTTTCTGTCTGTCTATTTCCTTGTTCTTTCTCTGTAGACTGGTTTCTTTACTTACAGTCTGCATGGTGTATTACCCTAATCTGCATCTGATAGTCTCCATATCCCAAATAGAAATTGATAAACCCAGAAGAGGCAATCCTATTTGTGATCACCCATAACACATATATTAGATAACAATATTCCATATGATTGGCACATTGAACAAGTTTAATTAAAAACAAATATCTACTTTTAATATGTTCTGAATAACAACATTTTATGAGAGTTTCTTACCAATGTTAGAAAAGGAGTTCTAAGTAATTTAAGTAAACTATAGCCAGGGAAGGGGAAAAAGGGATTATCTAAAGGAAGAGTTATGATTTTGTTCTAGTAATTCAGTAACTTGATGAAGAGTATATAAAATCATCCATAATGAAAATTACCATTTCTCCAATATTTGGAAAAAATGCTACACATTTTATTAAATATATAGATTCTCTGGGATATTAGCTTGCAATTATATGCTCCTTACAGAATGTCAGGTATCATTTTAAGGGGTTTACAATCATTCTTCACAACAATTCTAGAAAACAAACACCATTATTCTCACTTTTTATATGAGGTAAATAAGACATGGAGAAGTCAAATAATGAACTTGAACGCACACCTCTAATATGTGTAATTAGGCTCTTAACTATGATGCCATAAATGCCCATTCAAAGTTTATAAGTGTCCTCCTGAATCAGTTTATGATTCATGTCTAAAGTAAAATTATACATTGTACTTATGAATATTTTAAATTATAAAAGCCAAGTGGTATTTTCTGACTGGTAGCTGAATGTTAAATTTCAGTCATCTTATTTCTGTGACAAATTAAAAAAAAGGATCATTTGTAATATCTCAGTAATTATAAAAGCTCCATCCCCACTGCTGTCATGTAAGTGAAAATTGGAAATTACTGAGCAATTTAAGATTGTGGTTAAAGCACAGTACTAGTTTAAAAACTATATTAGGCCAATTTTGTAAGTTATTATTCAATCTTCTAGACTTTGGGAAATAGTCAATATCTAACTAATAGTAGTCTCTTCCTGTGTACAACAGAAAAAGTAACTTGTGGCTCACATCAGCAAATGATTCAACCATTGATGAGAATGACTCCTCAACAATATATGAGTACATTGTTCTTTTTCTGAGACTGGCTTCCCTACTCAGTGTTAAAGAAAAAGTTATGCAGTGATGGTTTTTAAAGCCTGACAAGGAAGGACCATCATCATAGGTATTAAGAACCACCATAGTGGGATTTTGCAGTAAGCAAAGGATATTGGGTTTAACACCCAATACAGCACAGGAAAGTAGACATTTATAGCCACGGAGCAGGGTGGGGTCAGTGAATAGAAAATGACTAAGAGTAAATGTCAGAAATAAGGAGGGCTCTGTCTAAACAGACCTAACAGAATTCTTGCTGCAGACAGGTCAGCATGATCAGACCTCACCTGGGGGATGGCAGAGAATGAGGATCCCAATTAGATATTGAGGATGATCAGATAACCAGGGTGATGTTTTCTTGCTAAACTGATATAGCAGGATTCACAGATAGACATAGGAGAAGGATCAAGAGTCTGGCCATGAAATAATATTTGTCACCAACATCTACAGAACACATTGTTCCAGCATTGCTTTCCCTGGCCTCATTACCACAAATACAAATCAATACATCTGGAAGCCAGACTGATTTTTCACCCAGTAAACTGTTTCTTCATCCATTTCCTAGCTCTGTGATAAGCATATATTATAGATCAGGGTAGACAAAATCAAAGATCAAATACGATATCTATTTGCCAAATGAAGTCTGCCTCATGTTATAGTGAAGTTCCCCTGAGGATAACTGTTTAGCATACACAAGCTAATAGACAAGCAGATGCTACTTGCCACACTCTCACATAACTAATTCCTATTAGTTTCGATGTATAATAAATAAATAAATATCATAGTTATTTTAAGTAAAGCTCAATACAATTTATTATTCTAATTTTGCACCATTTTCCTTTAAGTTCTCTAAAATTATATCATAAAATTGGGGCATTTGGAAGGACAATGAGAAAATAAAAACAGGTGTATTTAAGTCTTTCATGCACCTTCCTCATGTCAAAGTTCAATCTAATGAACAGGAAGCAAGAACGGATCCTCTGAAGTTACCATATATAATATAATATACCAGGAAATATGTCTTATGAACTATATATATAATGCAATATCTTACAAAAGAAATTTCCATATTGTGCACAGTTGGCCTATCTTATCATATAGTCTCTGTTGTGAAATGTGTTTGCAACCAAATTGAAAAGTCAGAATTTCCTGATTCGACTTTTCCCACCATATTGTTTTATGTCTTTTGTCAATTAACATTGCTTCTTTGGTATTCCCTAAAACACCACGCCCAATACTTTCTCTGTATCTAAGGCATACAAGTTTTTTTTAATCAAACAGATATACATATGTAATATAATTTTTAAAAATTAAATTTTTAAAAATTCCCGCTGTTACTAAAATCACATATACATGTGTGTATATATATAAACACATATAAAATCACATATATATGTTTAATTTTAAAAAATTTAACTGTTTAAAAACTATAATTGACCAATTTTGTAAGTTATTATTCAATCTTCTAGGCTTTGGGGAAAAGATTTTAAAATTTAAACAAATTTTAAAAAATTAAACATATATATGTGATTTTATATGTGTTTATACATATACACACATATACGTGTGGTTTTAGTAACTGAGTGGGAATGCAGGGGAGCAACACAATTTGAATTTTATAATGTGACCACACAAGACATAATATGTAGATTTTAAAACCCCTTGTGAACTCTTCTTAATGATGCTCAGCATATAAAATTTTAAACACAGTTATCAAAAGAAGCATCAAACCATGGATATACTTAATTACATAAAATATTAGAATATATTATTTGCACATATTAATTAATTTCCCACTTATTCTGCAATGAACTTAAAGTCATAGTAATAAAATATGATAAAATATTTTAGAGATAATCAAATCTAAAACCTTTTTAAAAATGAGAAGCCAAATGATTTCTGATGACTTCAAAAAGACCTCTACATATATAAAATGCACAGTTTGTTTTTATGAAGAAAAAACCTGCTAAATAACACCTCAGCCCTCTATAACTACTAAAATAAACTCTGTATACTGGTTTACATTGCTTCTTATAAACTGGATTGTGCATACTTCCAGAACTCCAGCCTGTAAACTAAGAATTGTCTCTGTTTTCTTTTATAATGTAGACATAATCGTTTTGTCATAGTAGCATTTTTGTCTATCTTAGTGAGAATGTTAAGTCTCTTTGGGGGATTATTCCGACTGCTGCTAACCTAGGGCATTATTTTAATGTTTAAACCATTGTTTTGCTATTTTGTAATTAAAGAGATTTTTCTTGATGCAAATATTCAGCAACATTCTTTAGGGACATTTTTAAGCAAATGCTCCCACTTTGTGTGGTGTAGCAAATGAAGTGATTTTTGTATTTTTCCCCTATTATATTTAGTAAGATTGTGGAAGTGTTTGGCGGTGAGAATGCCCTACAATGGCTATAAGTACAGCAGTCTGAAGAAAAGCTTTAAGAATACGAAAACACAATTTGAAACAACATGGAGTTAACTGTCGACTTTGGGGAAATAATAAAAGCAGACAGACTGACCTGGCAGACAGCAATCAGAAATGAGGTCATTCACATTTAGCAAAAGCCTTGGGCATTTTCAAGGGCAGAGAATAAGCCAAAACAACCATTTCCCCAAGCCAGAAGATTCTTCACATGTACAATAAAAAAGACTCCTGATTCCATCCAGGTCCTTCCAGAACCTTGGAGGCCTGCAGCTCACAATGACATCAGTTGGTAGTATTATCTTCAAAAATGGAGTCCACCAAGATAATGTATTACTGAAGTTTCAATAAGTTTAAGTTATTTGAACGAGCTATTCAACATTACTTTCTCTATTTTCAACTGCTGACTTTTGCTTTCTTATTTTCTATAGTTATTTCTTCATGTAATTTTCTACATATTCAGAGAACTGGAAGAAAGTTTATTTGAAAATTGTGAATCATATTCAGCTAGCTTGTAATTGAAATGCTTTCTTAGCACACACTTTCCAGTAGGGTTTTGCTATGGGGGGAAATTTACCTCCTATGGATTGTCTTCAAAGCTATAAAAACTCATTTTGTTTTCTTTTGCTTGAGCTTGGGGTGGGGAGTTGATGTTACATCCTCATTCTGATAAAATGATTTTTGTTCCATATGTTGTGTTTGAAGGCCTGTAATTTCACCACTGTCGATGGTGGAAATGAAGTTTGGTGGAGGAAATGATGTGGAAAGTTGCATTCAATATTTCTGGCTTGTCCCAGCGAATTTGACAGTGAGCAAGCAAACATTTTACAATCGGCATCTTCCACAGTATGAGAAAGCTATAAATATCCTTTCCTTTTCAAAGAATAATTATTTTGGTTTGATTTATCAATAATGTTTTCACTGTAATTATAGTAGAAATAATGAATGGATCTTCTGTCTGCTAAGAATTATGCTCTCTTGCCTGGTCCTTGTTTGGTGGGCTCTACCAATAAGTCAAACAAATTTAACATATTAAAGTTGTTATACACAGTAATTTTTAGCAGAGCAACACAATAGCTCCATTTCCAGGCAATAGTTTCTTGTAATAAATTGTCATCAAAACAAATGAAAAGTTGGAAAGTTATTTCTGCTAATATAAAAATATGTGTTATATAATAAACCGGTTTCCATACAGGCTTATGGTGACAGCAAGACTTCATCTTGATGCATAGCACAGAGTTAAAATGCAGAAATAAACCAGGGTCAAGAACAATAAGTATGGAAAGTTCTCTAGTTTATGGTAGAACAAAGCCTGAGTTCAGACAACATCGCCACTATTTTGGTGGACTTTCACTTTCTCCTGCCCTTCTTTTCTTTATTTTGTTGACAGAACTTACTGCAAAATGCAATGTGATCATTGCATGAACTGATGCTAAATGATTGCTCAATCACTTGGCCCTTTGCTTGGCCATTTGGAGAGGTCATATCTGTCACCGCATAGCTACATGCAATAATGAAAATGGACCTTTGAATTAGTTACACACAACACATACTGGCTGCAAGACTCAAACATCCTTTACGCAAATGATTCTTTAGAAATTATTAATTAGTTTTTGAGGAATATTAATTTCTACAACCCCCCAAAATTATTACTACCTGGAAATAGGCCTGAACTCATTTTAACCATGATAAAATTGCATTCAGTGACAATTAATTGAGGAAGGCAGAAGAGACTTTGGTGTTAAATAAGAAGTGCACTCTTATTATTGCTTCTTCTGGATACTTTTAATTTGCATGCACAAACATGATTTTAAGCACAAGCACTGTCTCTGGCCAGTAAATGTTTTGAACATCTGATTTGAAAATAATTTATATGCAGTAACATTAAGATGAGTTCAGAGGTATTTTTATAATCAACATGCTTATGTTTACATATATTTTAAAAATCAGAAAATAGAAATTCAAAATTTGCCCAAGGGAGCATCTAATGCTTTCAGAAACACTGCTGATCTATTTAATCTCAACCAATAGGACTGCCAGGTGATGCTCTGAGTCCATCTTTCTTGACTGCAAATGATGTACTTTGTTTCAACTAGAAATATCCTGGGGCAAATATATAAAGAAATGTAAAACGCTCACAAAGCACAAAGTTAATTTTATTAAAATTAATAATATCTTCTTTTCTGCCATTTTACCATTAGAATACAATACCTTAGGCGATATTATGAAGCAATCTATATTCAAATTCATGGGGTGGATATGTCAGATGCTTAGTTCAATTCTGTATTAGTTCAATTTTGTATTCTACCTTAAGAGTAATTGAATATAGTTTTAGAACTCAAATATATTTTTAAAATATACTCTTAAAAATGGAAGTTTTAAATTACACATAAAAAATCTTTTAAGAAATAAACAATAAATCAAAAGATTATGAATCACGTTTACTCCATTCAAAAGTGTTTT
Source organism: Sapajus apella (assembly GCF_009761245.1). Lineage (NCBI taxonomy): Eukaryota > Metazoa > Chordata > Mammalia > Primates > Cebidae > Sapajus > Sapajus apella. Next base: position 11,414,702 of record NW_022436979.1, on the reverse strand, counting down.
GAAGTTAGTAACAATAAGTCAAAGATTTTTAACATTTAGAAAGATCTCATATCCCACTGAAAATATAAATAATGTTTCAGACACTCTTTCTAAAACACATATATGTATGTATGTATATATATGTATATATATATATATATATACACACACACACACATATAAAATGGAAGTTGTAAATTACACATAAAAAATCTTTTAAGAAATAATAAATCAAAATATTATGAATCACATGTGTTTATTCCATTCAAAAGTGTTTTGAAGTTAGTAACAATGTCAAAAATTTTTAACATTTAGAAAGCTCTCATATCCCACTGAAAATATAAGTAATGTTTCAGGCACTCTTTCTAAAACATATATATGTATATATGTATACATATATACACATGCATAAAGAAATTGCTACAAACTCTTTGAATGGTTTCACGAACACCTGGTCCTCTGAAGGCCATCTATCAGTATCTTTGTGATCCAAAGACCTAGGCTAAGAAACCATGGTTTAATCAGTGATATGCTTTTAGTGATGCTGAAAAACCAACATGTCCAAAAATACTACTCTTATATGTCTGCTAACATGTCTAAGTTGATTCACTAACAATATTAAAACGCTATATCTTGGAAATTACCTACTTAGCATGTTTTGATAACTGTAAGAACTTACATAATAATATAGGCACATGGAAAATTTTGTCAGAATACTAGCATATAACCTTATTAGAACGTGTCAGGTGGAAGTTAAGAAAACTGCCTACTGTGAAGTTTAAAACAAAATTACAAACAAATGAAACTAAAGGCCATTCAGACCCAGGTAAAGTGCTACAGGAGTCAGGGTAGAAGCTTGAAGATTATTGGGTTCAGGTGGTTATCTGGGATGCAAAAGGAAGAAGTAGAATTTTTCTATACTGAATGTTACTAGTTTGTGATAGAGCCAATATATTGCATATTGTGCATATAGATGGTGACCAAAACTGTACAAAACCAAAACTTTGAAAATATGTTAGCTTAACATATAAAAATAACATATCTTTGGCTGGGTGTGGTGGCTCACACCTGTAATCCCAGAACTTTGGGAAGCCAAGGCGAGCAGATCACCAGAGGTCGGGAGTTCACGACCAGCTTGATCAACATGGAGAAACCCCATCTCTACTAAAACTACAAAATTAGCCAGGTGTGGTGGCATGTGCCTATATGCCCAACTACTCTACAGGCTGAAGCAGGAGAATCACTGGAACCAGGGAGGCGGTGGTTGCCGTGAGCCAAGATAGCACCATTGCACTTCAGCCTAGGCAACAAGAGTGAAACTCTGTCTCAAAAAAAAAAAAAAAAAAAAAAAAAAAAAAAAAAAAAAAAAAACATATTTTCAATATTTATCTTGAACAAATAGTATTGGCATTGTAAATTCAGAACAAAGTAGCCTTACTCTTCCAGTTAAGAGATTATGAAGGGAAATTTTGGGTAATCAGAATGTTACCTACTGATGAAATGAGGATGGAAGACCAGCTCAATGAAGCACCTGAGACCAGCATACCTCATTAATCATTACATTTCTCATTTCCATTTTTCAGTTTAAAAAATTGATTTATCCCAAATAGGACTCCTTGTAAACGGGAAATGTAGTCCATTCACACGTTTCTCCCTACTGCTAACCTTAACACTCAGCGGTATGGGTTAGCGGCAGGGAAAACTCCTCCAAATAAGGAGGTAAAAATATAAAGAGATAGACAAACCTGCAGAGAATATGACAAGATAGTTGGATAGAGTGCTAGCTAAAGGGAAGTAAATTTTTTTCCCATGAAGACCTGACTTACCCTAGATAGAACTCAAGGGTAAGTAGGATTTTGAGGCTGTGAGCTTGAAAGTGGAGGCTGGGAGCACAGAAGGAAGAAAAGAAATATGAAGTCATTAAACCCAGGAAGCACAGGAAGCCAATTAGGAAGATGGAATAGAGAGATGAGAACACAACGAAGAGAACAGGAAACCCAAAATCTACTTTACTTTCTTCACAATTCAGAGTAAAACTGTAGGAATCTTGAGATTCATCAAATAGTGGACTGCTACACTTTTACCACACTGACGATAATCTTTGAAGTAAGAATGTGTGATTTTTCCTCTGAAACAGAAAAGGGCAGAAAATGTGAGGACATTCTAAGGCACAGCACAGGGCGCTTACATTAGATAGTCTTGGTAATTTTATTAAAATAGAAGAGAAAGTCATGCAATGAGAGAGAAGCCGGGTCTTGATGGGAATAAAATAGTTTAGGACAGCTACTGTTCAGAATTCAAAAGATAAAGAGAAGTGAAGAGATTTTTGGAGCAGCAATGAGGATCCAATTAGTCTTGAATAATATGAATTTGAATTGAATGTAATCAGTTGGATCACATAACTTGCCACACACAACACTTGTCAGAATGGAAGAGCAAACAGTGGAATCAGACAGTGGAGATATATATATATATATATGAGAATTATTCTGGGTAAGAGAACTTTTTGAAAGAAATACGTTGATAAGCTACTTCAAGGGCAAAGTTAACCACATCCACCACCTGATAACCAAGGACATGATCTTGTAACAAAGGATGGCTTCTGAATGTATTTGAAAGAGGCACGGTTTGTAGGCTGAATGACACTGTGGGTGGTGCGCACTGAGATGGGTTTTGGTCAGCAAGTTGAAGAAAGATGGTGAATAGAGCAGAATGGCTTTTCATCACATAGAAGAGAAGAGCAATGGATTACAGGTGGGCAGAATGGATAAATATCCAGGGGAAATAGACCGGGGTATATTGAGGTATATTATTTAATTTTTATTTATTTTGTCTGTATTCCAATGCTTTTTTGCCTACTTATTTCATTTATTTTATAATTGACACATAATAATTATACCTATTTATGGGATACATAGCGATGTTTCTATATATATCATGGACAGTGATCAAATTAGTGTAATTAGCATATTCATCATCTCAGACATTTATCATTTATTTGTGTTGGAAACATTCAGTATTCTCCTTCTAGCTACTTGAAACTATTTTATTATTAACTATAGTATATTGTTAACTATAGTAATATATTAATATATTACTATTATACATTAACTGTATAACATATATTGTCAACTATAGTAATATGTTATTGTTAACTATAATAATCCTACAGTGCTATAAAATGCTAGAACTTATTCCTAAGATCTACTGCATTTTTAGAATGTTTCAGGAAAATGCCAAGCAGACAAATTGTGGAAATAGAACGCCATGATTCCTATAAACGCTGATAAGAAACACAGACCTTTTAGGAAAGCCCTGGGAGGGGAGAGGGGAGTATTCCTAGTCTCTGAAGTGGAGTCTCCTTATGCAGCAGCCTACTGTGGGGTGAGAATAAATCAGGCAGTTCTACTTGGATGTCTGCAAGATTTGGGATTTTGCCAGATAGATAAAATGGAGCAGGAAATTTAGCATACAGAGAAAGGGATGGCTGGGGAGCTGGACCTCAGAATCCTAAGGAGATATGAAGGAATGCGTTAAGACAAGGGACCATTAAATTGTATAAAGGTGAAGGAAACAACAGATTGAAATTTCAAAGTAGATCAAAAAAGAAATGAACTGAGAATGATATTGAAAGTGAACTAGAAGGACAGTCTTGAACTTTTTTTTAACTTCACATTTTTGAAATGTCACTCTTCCTTCTTCAACCTCCCTTCACGCAAAATATTTTGTTCATTACACCGAGCACATGGTAGGTATTTAAAGTAGGCAAATATCACTGACTTGGATTATGTCCTAAGTTTTTTGTTGTTGTGTTGTTTTTTCCTAGCTGAGATAAGAGACTTAAAAATTTTATCTCCTTTGTCTTAATTCTGTAGTGGCCAGCCTCCTGCAAATACATATGCTTCTGGAATAGTTCTAAAGCAAGAGTATTATCACACAATATGATTCAAATCCCTGTAGCCTATGCCATACAGGGGGCAAGATTTCTGTTTACAGTGAAATATAAAAGCATGAGCAATTAACTCCAAATTCCTCAAAAGAATGGAGAAAATATCCCTCTAGGTTTTTTTCTCTTTTTACTAATGACCTGGTATTTTATACATGATATACGCAAAATTAAAAGGAAAGTAAGAGCTAAAAATAAGAAAAATACTTCAGCAAGTGCCCGCTATTGCTCTTAAGGCACCTGTGGGAGCAAACATTAAACAACGAGTTAATGGCTTATTCAGTGGACCCTAGAGTGTCTCATGTAAAATGTCATTTTAATTATTTATGCAGGGAAAAGAATTTTCATCATATAATTCAGCATTGTTGTTTTTTTTTTTTACTTTCAATTCACTTTTAAAAAGAAGGAAACTGGGTTTATATAGAGCATTTTGCCTTAGGAATACAAAGTGCTTTGAAAACATTACTGTAGGTTTTCTGATAGAGTGAGAATAGATGCCTATTTTTATACTCATGCACGAGGTAGAAAAGTAACTTGGACAAAGTTAGCCAAGTTACTGACAGAATTCAGAATTAAACTCAACACTCTGAATTCTAAAACAATGCAGTATCAAAAAGGATAAATACTCCAGGACAAAGAGGCTCATTCAAAGGAAAGTAGCACAGGATTTTTGGCATTCAAATACATGTGTTATCGGATTTTTTGTTTGTTTGCTTTTTGAGACAGAAGTCTTGGTCTGACACTCAGGCCAGAGTGCAGTGGCACGATCTTGGCTCACTACAACCTCCGCCTCCCAGGTTCAAGCGATTCTCCCGCCTCAGCCTCCTGAGTAGCTGGGATTACCTGCCATCATGCCCGGCTAATTTTTGTATTTTTGTAGAGGTAGGGTTTCATCATGTTGGCCAGGCTGGTCTTGAACTCCTGAACTCAGGCAATCTGCCCACCTCTGCCTCCCAAAGTGCTCGGATTACAGGTGTGAGCCACCACTCCTGGCCTGTCAGATGTATTTTAAATAGGTTTTGCAAAACAGAATTAAAGATAGGACAAACTGTTAATCTTCCCTAGCCTTAAATAATTAAGATATCCTATCAAGGACCCAACTGGTTTGAGTAAAACACGTAATGCTGAACACATACCTAAAGACAAGTCAGCCGTATTTGTTTTTCTCAGGAATTAAGTTTAATGATTTCAGTAGTAAGAAAGCAATATTCTTTTAGGTAAGGACACTGTGTTATTGTCGTTTGTTTGTTAGTTTTCATTATTTTGAGACTAAGATTAAGCTTATTTTTCTAGTTGTGTAATTGCAGCCTTAATAAACATTAAAGATTGATGCCTTTGATACTTTTCTTCCAAATACAGGTATTGATCGACTTACGACCTATGCAACTTACGACCATTCGACTTTACGACCACATTCACTAGCCACGACTGCTCTGCATCTGGCAGCGCAAACGTTGCCCAGCTGGGCGTACGACAGTGCGGACCAGCTTCCGGCAGCACTACCCTCTCCGCGCGCACCATTTCAACTGTACATATAGCCTACTCAACTTACGACCAAATCGTGTTACAACCGGTCTGTCGGAACCAATTGTGGTCGTAAGTCGAGCACTGGCTATAAATAATACAAACAACAACAACAACAAAACCAAATACTTTTAACCTTCATCTGGGTTCAGCATTCTCCCAGTTCTTCATGGAGGTTTTCATAACATCCCAAATAAAACTTTGCCCAACAAAACCTCATAACATCTGGCAATGCCTTCGTTTAACTGTTATCCATCCATATCTGGTCCTTTCTTTCAAATTTTTGAAATATTTTTATTACAGAATTTTAGCTCAACAGGGAATTGCTTATGGGTCTACTACATGGCAGATCCTGAAGATATAAAAATGAATAATAAAGTGTCTACAGCCACAACTCTGAGAAGAAGACAGTTATGTAATAAGTAATTACAGTAGAATATAAAAGATGAAATATCAGAACGGTTTATGAAGTACACAGAAAGAAGCTGAAGGAAGCCCCCACATAACCACAGGGCTATGGCAGAGGAAGTCCGGCCTCTGTCATGGTTGTGGGGACTGGCTGTGGGGTTGGAGGCACCTCGCCTCCATGGCAGTGCTTTGGACTGACAGCTGTCAGTTTGGTCACATCACTGTCAGTTCTAAGTTGGAAACTACATTTCTCAGAAACCACTTGGCTTGAACAGTGCCAGGTTAGACTTTGTCACTGAAAGAAACTCCTAGAACACTGGGAAGAGGAACAGTAGAAACCATGCTGCTTGTTTTTGTTTTTGTTTTTCTTTTTTCTTTTTTTAAGAAGGAGTCTCACTCTGTTGCCCAGCTGGAGTGCAGTGGCACGATCTCGACTCACTGCCACCTCTGCTGCCTGTTCAAATGATCCTCCTGCCTCAGCCTCCCGAGTAGCTGGGATTACAGGTGCCTACCATCATGCCCGGCTAATTTTTGTAGTTTTTAGTAAAGACAAGACAGGGTTTCACCATCTTGACCAGGCTGGTCTTAAACTCTGGACCTTGTGATCCACCCATCTGGGCCTCCCGAAGTGCTGGGATTACAGGCGTGAGGCACTGCACCCAGCCAGCATTTTATAGTGTCTGATGCAGCAGGTTTCCACAACCTTCCACAAACTCCTGCTGGGCTCCATATTGACTGTTTCTCCAATCTCCCAGCCTCTAATCTCTCGGCCTTCCAGCCCCAGATCCCACCATATTCAGATAAACTCTAATTCCTACATTAAATCCCATATGTAGATTCCTAGATAAAATCTCCTATTTCTGACATACTTGTAGTGAACTTTTTCTGAGTAAACCCAGACTGGTGCAGACAATTTCACAGAGAAAGTGAGAGCTGGACAGCATTTTGAAAACTAAGTAAGAGTTTTCCAACATACACACTATGGAAGTCATTCCTGTAAAAGGAAAAAGCATGAGCACTGGAGGTACTTGAATCCTTTAAATCATTTAGAGAACAGAAAGCATTTGTGTCTAGATGCTCCCAGAATTGCCCGTCTCTATCTATTAATGCAAATGACGCATTTTCCTCTTTAGTTTCATCTCTCTACCCAATTCCAAGAAGTGGCTCAGCTTTGGGACCAAAGGTGGAAACGAATATGGCAGCATGGGACTTCAAGCAGCCCTCACTCATGCCACCAGATACAGATGGCTTTTCTGAGAAGAAATGCAGGCAAGGGAAATAGAGCCAGAAAGGGAGAAGGTCTAGAGCTCTTGTGGCACCATGAAACCTTAGATCCAGCCAGACTGACATTAGTTCACCTCTTGGATTTCTCAGCTATGTGAAGAAAAACAGTAAAACGTTTTTTTTATAAAACATTTTGATGTGAGTTTACATTCAAAATCAAGGGTCCTTGAAAACAAGGGTCCTCGTTAATATTACAGTGTTTGAAAAATGTAAGCATTTGAGTTACTTTGAAATTACTCCTCGTTTGCAATACCAATTCTGCAGTCCCTACAAACTATGAGAATCATGTTTTATAAGTGCAATTGATTTTCCAACAAGTATTTATTGAATGCCAAATAGTGCCATGCACTATACTGGACACTAATCCTTCAAAAAGACAAGCTCATCCTGAGGAGCTTAAATTCTACTGAGTACAGACATAAATGTAGGTTCTAATAGGTTTGTTCTTACACAATCCCAGGTGACTGAAATGAGAAGGACTCACCCATTTGTAACGTCTAAGTGACAACTGCATGTCAGCTCCAGGGATGCCCCAGCAAGGTTTACCCCTTGCCTCTCCTTAGTTTGTTTTCTCCTTAACCAACGCTCATGATTCGTATGGGTTAGGTTGATAAATGGCCCTCATCAGAGGCTATGATACAAAAAGAAAAGCAGATTCCCTTTTTAGTGATATCTGCAAGTACTGACTGGGACCTACATCCAATGGGGTGGTGACTAGCAGGAAATGTACTGGTAGACATTCATATCATAGTAGGAAATGAAGGCTTAAGGATACCGTTGTGAGGTTTTCTTTGGTGAAGTTTTATTTGGGAGGGTATGAAAACTCCTATGAAGAGCTGGGAGAATGCTGAACCCAGACTAAGGTCACAAGTATTTGGTTTTGCTGTTTTTTTGTATCTATCTATTTGGAAGGAAAATATCAAAGGCATCAATCTTTTGTTTTTATTAAGGTTGCCATTATTCAACTAGAAAAATACTCTCAATCTTAGTCTCAAAATAATGAAAAGTAACAAACGAATAAATGCCCCTCCCTAACTAATTCATACGTTCTTTCCTGTTTGTTTCCTGCCTCTTCCCCTGTTGTTCTGCACCACCCACCTCCAGCTGGTGAGTCCACTTCCCTTCCTGGAGTTCTCAGTGGTATGTGTATTAATAAATAGCTTTCATCTTGCACACTTGCTGTTGGCCATATCGTTAGCTCTTCCCCTGGTAACTTCCTGGAGAAGCACAATGAATTTACGGATTTAGGCAGGTCTCTCTAAAGCTAACAGAAATATTGATTTTTATTTTTTTGAAATGGAATCTCACTCTGTCCCCCAGGCTGGAGTGCAGTGGTGCGATCTTGGCTCATGGCAACCTCCACCTCCTGGGTTCAAGCAATTGTCCTGCCTCAGCCTCCTGAGTAGCTGGGATTACAGGGGTGTGCCACCACACCTGGCTAATTTTTATATTTTTAGTAGAGACTGGGTTTCGCCATGTAGGTCAGGCTGGTCTTGAACTCCTGGTCTCGTGATCTGCCCATCTTGCCCCCTCAAAGTTCTGGGATTACAGGCACGAGCCACTGCGCCCAGCTGAAATACTGATTTATTATTTCACATGCCTGCTTGTATCCCAAACCTCCTCCTTCATGCCTCCCATCCACACCTTTAGTTAGTGACTTTACTCACACTCACATAGAAAAATGGAGCCCCTGTGAGGTGACATTTAACAGAATCTCACTACCACATCTACTACCTACTCCAATCTGCACCGGCATAATCTACTCTTCCACCTGTTAATTTAGATGAATCTACCATGGTCTTATCCAAAACCAATTCTTTGATTTGTCCTGAATCTCATCCCTTCTTGGCATGCTCACAGACATTGCAGAGAATTATTATTTCTTTGCTTTCTGTATTAGTCGGGATTCTCTAGTGTAACAGAACCAATAAGATATGTATAAATATACGAGGAAGTTTATTACGGGAATTGGCTTACATGATTATGAGGGCCAAGCAGTTTCATGATATGCTGTTTGCAAGCTGGAAACACAGAAAAGTTGATATTGTGATTCAGTTCAAGTACAAAGATCTGAAAATCAGAGAACCCATGCCAGGAGTGGGAGGGACATATGTAAGTTGCAAGGTATAAAGGCCCAAGAACCAGGAGCTCCAAAGTCTAAGGGCCAAATAAGATAAATATCTTAGCTAAAGGAGAGAGAGAAATTTTGCCTTTCTTCCACATTTTTGTTCTATTTGGGCCTGTCAGAGGTGGGATAATGCCTGCCCACAGTAATGAGTTCAGATCTTCTTTATTTAGTCTTCTTAATATTTAAAAGTTAATCTCTTGTTACAGCACCCTCACAGACAGATATACCCAGAAATAACCTCTTACCAGCTACCAGGATATACCTCAGCTCAGTCAAGTTGACACAGAAAATTAATCATCACACTTTCTTGTATCATTACCTTTAACTTCTGAATGGCTTATTCTCATGACACACAAAAATGCAGTTTATGTCTTTCATTTAAAAAAAAATTCATTTTCTATTTTACCGGCAAAGGAACCCAAGTAGAAATGTTCAGTGAAGTGGGAGGGAAAGAAAGGATATGTGTTTGAGTCCATGTGAAGAGCTAGTGTATTAAGGGAAAATGAGTCATTAGCCCAGCGCTGCTACCAAGTCAGATAAAATGATTACATCTCCTACCAACAAGGATGGCATCAGCATGAAAGTCATGAGTGAGTCCTAGGAGCAATTTTGATGGAGAAGTGAGGGCAAAAAATTGATAAAAGCATATTTCTGATATAATGGGAGGAGAGAAATTAGATATAGAAAATAACCTATTTCGCCAGGCGTGGCGGCTCACGCCTGTAATCCCAGCACTTTGGGAGGCCGAGGCAGGCGGATTACGAGGTCAGGAGATTGAGACCATTCTGGCTAACACGGTGAAACCCCTTCTCCACTAAAAATACAAAAAATAAGCTAGGCATGGTGGTAGGCACCTGTAATCCCAGCTACTTGGGAGGCTGAGGCAGGAGAATCACTTGAACCTGGGAGGCAGAGGTTGCAGTGCACTGAGATTGTGCCACTGCACTCCAGCCTGGGTGACAGAGCAAGACTCCATCTAAAAAAAAAAAAAAAGAAAGAAAGAAAGAAAATTAGCTATTCCAGGAACAAAGAAATGGCATGGTATGGACAAGCAAAGTAGAGACATTGATTTGTTTTACACTGTATCAAAGAAAGTCCATCTATAGTAACATGCAGAAAAGCAGAGTTTGCAAGTATGGAAGACAGATTGTGAGCGGTGGGAGTCTGTGGGAGGTCTCTGCTGATTTCTCTAAGTTTTCAGTGGGATTGAAATGAAGCTGAGAGTACGAAGGAAGGAGGAGATATTCCGCATAAACATAGAAGGCATGAAATGGTCTCTTCATGAACAGACACTTCTCAAAAGACATACATGTGACCAATAAGCATGTGAATTAAGGCCCCACATCACTGATCATTAGAGAAATGCAAATCAAAGTCACAATGAGACACCATCTCACACCAGTCAGAATGACTACTATTAAAAAGTCAAAAAATAGTCCAGGCAAGGTGGCTCACACCTGAAATCCCAGCACTTTGCGAAGCTGAGGCAGGCAGATCACTTGAGGCCCGAAGTTCCAGACCAGCCCAGCCAACATTGCAAATCCCCATATCTACTAAAAATACAAAAAATTAGCTGGACATGGTGGTGAATGCCTGTAATCCCAGCAACTCAGTAGGCTGAGGCATGAGAATTGCTTGAACCTGGGAGGCAGAGGTTGCAGTGAGCCAAGATTGTGCCACTGCACTCCTGCCCGGACGACAGAATGAGACTCTATCTTTAAAAAATAATCGAATAAAAAGTCAAAAAATAATAGATGCTGGTGAGGAAAGCAGTATGGTGAATTCTCAATGAGCTAAAAGCAGAACTGCCATTGCACCCAGCAATCCCATTACTGGGTATATACCAGAGGGACAGAAATCATTCTACCATAACGACACATGCATGCAAATGTTCACTGCAGCATTAGTCACAATAGCAAAGACATGGAATCAACCTTAATGTCTGTCAATGACAGACTGGATTAAGAAGATGTGGTACATATATACTATGGAATACTATACAGCCATATAAAAGAAATAGATCCATTATGCCCACATAATTACATAAACAGCTTGTTTTAATAAACATTTAAATTATTTTAAAAGAAGAAGTATTTCTTTTTCAGAAACATTGATGGCAGATAGCACTGGTGACTATTATCCTTAGGAAACTAACACAAGAACACAACACCAAAATACCACGTTCTTGATTATAAGTGGGGACTTAATGATGAGAACTCATGAGCACAAAAAAGGGAACAACAGACACTGGGGTCTATCCGAGGGTGGAGGGTGGGAGGAGGGAGAGAAGCAGAAAAGGTAACTGTTTGGTATCGGGTTTAATACCTGAGCGATAAAATAATCTGTACAAAAAAACCCCATGGCATGAATTCACCTATGTAACGAACTGTCACATGTACCTCTGAACCTAAAATAAAAGTTTAAAAACAAATAAAATAGAATACATTTTGAAATTATGTCCTTTAGAGAATAGCCTGTGGAAATATACAGTGTCAACCAAGCAGCCCTCCTGAGGTTCATAGTCATGACTTGAAGTTGACACCACTCATAAACTTAGGTAGAAAACTGAATTTAACCAGAGTGTAGGTTTTCCAAGCTAATGCAAGCAAGAAAGTTGAAAGCAAGGTATAAAATCTACGCAAAGGAATAGTAATAGTGATTGATTCTGAGCTTCATTCTGAGTAAGGAGGGCAGTGAGGACACTAATCAAATCAGGAAAGGGCCAATTAAGTAACACCAGTGGAGTAAGGGGTTATAGTGGCACTGGAAGATTTCTGGACTAAGAGTGAGCTGTCATTATAGGAAGTGAGGTAAGAATAGTATACATGAAACTTGGACTTTGATAGGGGTGCTGATTACTGACCAGGTCCAGTACCACTCTTGGAAGTAGATGCCTGAGATACGCTGGAGGACAAGCGAGATGAATTCAAGTCATGTTATATGATGTCTCTCATTCATATTATTGGGAAGCCCGGTTATTTGCAAGATGAAAGTCAACAGTTCTATAGCATCTTATCAAAAGCCCTTTATGGTTTAATCCTCTACTTGTCCTAGTTTGAATTCCCACTACTCTTTCTTATTCACTCTACAGAAATTTCAAATTACCTCAATTTCTCTGAATACTACTTTCATTTTCACTGGCTACATCTGACTATAAAATATTGTTCCTTCTGCCTGGAATGCTTTTTTCCTTCCTTGCCTGACCGATGAATTCCATTAGGTTCAATCATCTGTAAATTTTTTCCCGATTATTGTGTGTGTATATGAATGATAGATAGATACATAGATAATAGATAGATAGATGATAGACTGTACCAGTGTGTGTGTGCGTGTACTCTGTTGTCAAACCACGAGTTCCTTGACAAAAGAGCCAGATTACTTATGTTTGTACATTTTGTGCCTAATAGAATGACTATGTGCCTGACATATAAAATAAATCTAACTAAAATGAGCAAAGGGAGAGATGAGCATTAACACAGTTTGTCTTCTTGATAAAATGTCCATATTCCAGTATCTACCTCATTTTACACCTTCACTTATGGATATTTCCATATGAAATCAAAGCCTACTAGGCAGATTCAAAAGGGTACCTGCTACTATCGATATAAAGAGGAAAAATAAATTGAGCTTTTTAAATCCTACTTCTCCATTACCCAAATATCTTTAAATTGACATAACCTAGAATACCAAATGGTTGTACGGCTCCCCTCTTACATAAGCTAAGCCACACATTTACATATCATCCTTATAATATATGTGGGAAAACTCTGTTACTGAAGTCTATACATGAGATAGTTATTTTCTTATAATAGGAAGGGTCCCATGGAATAATAATATTAGACTTTTCATATGGAAAAATAATGTTGTTAACTAAACATTGTAACTTAATAAAAAAGATTCTGTGAATGCAGGAAGATATCTAATAATTTATAAATGCATCAACAAATACACAGTTTGACTCAGTGCAAAGGGAGTGTGGCTTTTAAGAACCACCACTCTAACCAGGAACCTTAAAGAGAAAAATAAGTAAAAGAATCTGATTCAGGGGGTGTGAATCAGAGTAATCATGCTGTGTAATATAACAGAAGTCTCCCCAAGACACCAGAGCCACATCTAAGGAAGAAATGTATAGCAAAATAATTATTTTGTGGTTCAACCCCTTTCTCTTACTCAAATGTTACATGAGGTGCTTGGTGTGCTGTCTTATCTGTTCTATTGGTCCTTCTCACAAGCTACTGCAGTAACTTTATTCAACTAGGACATTCACAAATTGCCCAGAGAACCCAGGGCTTTTTGACCCACAGCAGCTGTTTCTTCTGTCTTTATGGATTATAAATGTAGCATTATTTCACACTGGGTCTTCTTGGAGGGACCACAAAAGGATTACAAGTTTGATTCCCTTGCAAGAAACAGCTAGCCTAGATGACAGCACCAAACAAAATGGTAAAATTCTATCCACCCATTCTGGGAGTGAGACGGGATTATTCCCTTGACCTTGACCCCCTTCTTTGCAGGAACTGGAGTGGCTCATTTCACTCAGCCTGCAGTCCATGGACAGCTGTGTTAACAGCTCAGTGAAGTGTTAGTGTGACAGCCTGCTGCACCTACCCTTTTTGACACCCAAGTTCTTGTTTGGTTTCTGGAAAGAATCAGGTCACACAATCTATTTGAAGGGTAGTGAATGCAGAGGATTTTATTGGGTGTTAAAAGTGGCTCTCAGAAGAATGGGGAATTGAAAAGGGGATGGTGCAGAAAGGTGATCTCTCCCTAAAGCCACACTGTCTGAAGTTAGAACTGAGTCTATCCATAGTCTCTGATGCTCAGCAGCATGTATCCCCAGCGTTCAGCAGCTTGTATCCCCAACCACTTGCATCAGCTGCTTCTGTTGCTCTTGTTATTTTTGTTATTTCTGCTAACTGATCTGGTTTTAAAGAGCAAAGGATAGGGGGTGGGGCAGACCAAAAAGGTACTCATTTGGGAGGAAAAATGGGGTCAGCTGTTTTCACTTAGGGCCAGTGTCCCAGGCTTGAGGGTGGGGTTTAGCCAGGAGCCCAGCCGTTCTGTATCGGGAGGACCACTAGAATCCCATTAACAAGCAGAGATGCTTCACTCTTCATTTCTCTTCCTCTGCCAGTAGAAAAAAGCCTTGAGCGAGTCCTTGAAAAGTCTCCCAAAATAAAACCTTTAGAAGTGCATACACAGAGATGTGTGTGTGTGTGTGTGTGTGTGTGTGTGTGTGTGTGTGTGTGTGT